>NC_086201.1:23597500-23907500 GCF_035770615.1 Melospiza melodia melodia | reverse complement strand
GATATCCCAGGTAATAAACTGTGTTAAGCAGACAAATGGAAATTTACATATTCATTATCTATCAAGAGACACCTGGCAGGATGGCCTTTAGACTGCAGTCTGAAAATAATCCTGCTCTGACAAGTGTCAATCAAAGTGCTGGTGAATCACCTCAGATCTTGCTCCACTGCAATGACCATCCAGTCAAGTTCTGTTCAGAACTACATAAGAAGCAAGGCCTAAATGTAGTTATTTTGATGCCAGGTGATATTCCTGCTGCTTTTGAACATATTCCTTAAAAGCATCCCTCAAAACTTTTATCAAGACTACTCATTTTTCCTTATTTCCCAAGAAAGTCTTCACACACCCTACTGTCACATACCCAGACCACAGTTTTTGTTGTTCTCCTTTTCACAGCTGCCTGGAAATGAGAGGCAGAATATGGGGGAGTGGTTGCAAATAAGAAACAGAAAACTCTACAGGGCCAGCACCAATAGAATTTACATATTCAAAAAGCTCTGTTCACAGCTTGGCATTGAATTATCTGTTATAGCAAACTAATCAAAGCATAAAAACTCTTTTTTTTTTTTTTCCCTTGCACAAATAAATTTGCAACTGCAGCAGGATTCAGTGCTGAGGATGGAGGGCTGGTCAGCCCCGGGCAGGTGGGCAGTGAGAGCAGAGGGTGAGGGCAGGGATGGCCGGGCAGGACCCTGTGGCAGTGCCCTGGGTCCCCCAGCAGAGCCGCCCCGAGGCAGGGCAGGGCAGGGCAGGGCAGGGCCGGGGGGAGCTGACAGTACCTTTGAGGGCAGGAGGGGTGAAGACGCTCTGCTTCCTCTGCTTGGGGGAGGCGCTCTGCGACTGCAGGGACAGACAGAGAGGACAGTGAGACACGGCACAGACAGAGCTGTCTGCTCCTGGCAGCTCCCTGCGCACCCACCTGGGTGCCCTCACAGAGCTTCTGAGGAAAACACACCGTGTACAACTGATGCCAGCTCCTGGGCTGTCACGTACACAGGACAACTAAGACAAAAACGTGTGTTTAATGGACAACCTTTATGACTCCCAGGCAAAACAGACCCCATACTACTGAAAATTACCCTTCACTCTATACAAATATTGTTAAACATAAAATTAGGATAGCCTGTGCTTTTAACAGCCTGTGTAATTGATTCTCTTAAGGCAAATGAATGTCCATGTACATTAAGATAGTTGCAAGGTTTACATTAGCCAACATTCCAATTACAGTGTAATCAGTGATTATGTGCATGTGTAAGGTACTACTGAAATATTACTATACACATTTTAATATAAATAAGTGGAAAATCCCTTCCCCTATACCTTTTCAATGTGTTCTATTAAACCCAAGATAATAATTTCAGCAGCCAATCACTCAGCCTTTAACTGAGCCTCATTTAAAGGCTGCATTAAGTTAAACTTTGTGTGGCCCCAAAATTGCATCTATGCACAAAAGATAAATTATTCCAAAATAATGGCAGTAAAATTCACATAGAGTAATAATAGTATTATTTTATTATACCAATACACATAAAGTAATAATGGTATTACTACATTATATCAATGTTTAGTTAACAAAAACTAACTAGTATATTCAGTGCTAAAGCAGAGCAGCTTTTGCAAAATGAAAGCAGCTAAATTGGTGTCAATATTATACCAACATGAATTACGTCTACATAAAAAGGACAAAAATACTCATAGAGTACACCTTCTGCTAGCTTTGGAAGACATAAGCACCATAACACACTCCTAACCAAAAAGTTAAGGAAAAACAGTGTTTAACCAAGCTTTTTTCCCCCCTCTCATTTTATCAATTTCTAGTTGTAGTAATGATGTTGCCTTTACCCAAACATTTTCTAAAAATGCCTAATATATACACCATGAATTTTAATCAGATCTATTTCTTCATGGAACATTTGAGACATGTTTCACACAAGTAAGGCTAATCCTATTGACTTAGCTTATCACAGTGGATAGAATGATAACATTTATAAATAAAATATTTTTTTCTTTGGAAAGAGAAAGCTATTTATAAACACTATGGGATAGCTTGGTGAATCTCATGCCAGTAAATCTTTACATGTTTGCATTGGAGTTCAAATTTGAACCAATCAATACCTCCTGCTGCTATTTAAGGTGCTGCCCGCTGCTCTGAGCAGTGGGTGAAGGAGAAAGAGATCAGGGAATTGCAGGAACCGTGCAAGGGGAGGTTAGAAAATGAGATCAGAGGAGCCAGCTTTCAACTCTTGTGCAGACAACATGACTGCACTGCCTGCTGTAGGCTTGACAAGTGATGGGCAGAGTGGAGAGGAGTTTGTGCCCAGCAGTGAGCTGCAGATCCACAACATCGCTTGGGTGGGGTGAGCTGGCAGGGCCACCTTGGCCGTGCTGTGCTTTGACAGGGCATGGCAGCAGGCAGAGGGGAAGCTGGCCTCTCCCAGGTCCCTGCTACAGCTTTACACAGCCCTGGTTTGAAAATGATGGTTCTTAAAAAGCTGTGTTACTGCAGATGGCATGACAGTGTAAATAAAAGTGTCCACCAAGATGAATCAGTGAGTTTCCAAGAGTTTTTAGCAATATAACTATTTTAACAAAAAGTATGTTAGAAAAAAAATAAAATCACTTACCTCTGCCTGTGAGATGGTTGTTCTCTTCTCGTCTTTTTCTAGAGAAAAACATTTGAAAAGAGAAAAGTTAGTACAGAAGCGTTTCTCAGGGCTAACATTTGTAACTCTGCCATGAACCTACAGCACTGCTGTAAATAAGAACTTGACCTTCTAATTTACAGCTTTTCTTTCTCATTTGTGTGTCTCAGAAAGCCAGAGGCCCTGATTAGCATTTAGACATAAGCACTGCATGTGCAGCACTTAACTCCCATTTTTGTCTGTGAATAACAGTGAGCAATGGAGTTCCTTGAGCAGCAGGTCCTTTGTCCTGGCTGGCAGCAGGGCCCTGCAGCTGGGGCTGTATCAGGGTACAGAACTGCTTTGCCCAGGCACTGAGATTTCTTCTACGGCTGGCAAATGGTGTGAAGCAAACCCACAAAGGGTTCTACTGCTCTCAAATAATAACAAGAACCTCCCTTCAGGTAAGCTATTCATATACCAATACTGGTGCTGAAAAGTGCCTTGCAGTAGTATGTAAAATTAACAAAAAAAAGCTTACCAAAGAGTGATCTTTCACCTTAAAAAATTTATGACATTACCAGACTGAAACTTTTCCTGAAACATTTTACTTTTGTTGCCTTAATTTGCTTTAGACTATATGTATGGCAGAATTGGCAGAACTTGAGGCTTCTATTAAAAATAAGTGCCTGTGAGAATCTGTATGAACAACTATGATTGTATGACACAGAGGAGGCTCAAGGTTCTTCCTAACCATGGCACATAACCAGTTTTTGTATGAGCTAAATTATTTGGCTGCTGTTGTCTTCATGTGGTTAATGGCCAGAATGTATCTGTCTTCTGCTAATGATTTAACAAATATTTGACAAAGATCATGCAGGATATTTAATACACAATAGTTTGGAGTCCTAAAATAAAATGTCACTAAAAATATAGACATCAATCTCTCACCGTTGCAATGGGGCTTCTAAAATTTTCCACTAGCAGATTTCAGTGTGTAATTTTCACTGATCTGTGGGACAGATCTGTAACCACAGGTCTAAGCAAAGAATTGGGCCTAGGCAATATCATTTAATCTGATTTATTCTCTAGATATTGGCCTCTTGTGGTGTGCTGTGTATGAGGGGACAAGCCAGTCCATGCAGCTGGATAGATCACATTCTCTATTGCATTCTTTACCATTGTCTGTGCATCTTGCAAACATTAATTGATTTACTAGATTTTTCAATATAAGTATTTTCCATTGTGTCTCTCTGAAAGATATTCAAATCACTAATACTCAGGGTTAAAAAGTGTAGTTGAAAACAGGGCTGATTACTAAAGCATGATCCCACAGATACAGAATTAGACAAGACAATCAGGAGTTTCCTGCCATTGACATTTGCGTGAACTTTGGCAAGGTCACTGATCTCCTCCTGGACTTCCCTACCTGTAAATAAGTATAGCAATGTCTATTTCAGTATAGAAGTGTCTCTTCCAGCCCATAAAACACTTTGGGCTACGAAGTCAGGCTGGTTAAATGGGTGATTATTTATGTGCTTGTAGCCTTTCTTATTGGTTGCAAACCAACAAATCAATTAGTCAACATTAGACTTTTTTTATTATTCAGGATACTGGATTTAGCTTAAATGATGAAACTTGAATAAATCAGGGACTTTCAGCAAAGAACAATGAAGACTAAGTTACGTCCCATTCCTTCCTGAAAATCTAAATTTGCCCAGATTAAAATAATATTTTGTGAACCCAAGCTGATTCTTGCATAAGGAACAAGATGAAGGAAAGCTGGTTGGAAATGAAGTTTGGGCAATGGCACATTTTGGCACGAGTTTCATTTTGAGACAGAAGGAGAATCACATGCTAATTTTTGACAGGTGTTTTGATGGATAAGACTCAATCAAGAATGTAGATTTTTAAGGAGAGGTGACAAGGAATGGGAACAACGGAAGCCTAAATCTCAGAATGCCATACAGAATGCCATAGACTGAGGCAGAGAGGATAAACAAACAAACCCTCTATGTATAGAGGGTGAGGAGGAAAAGAAAGGCAAGGGGAACATGGAAGGAAGATAGAAGGGCTTGTGAGTAACTGAAGTAGCAATAAGAGACAGGAACATTGTACCCAGAGTAAAAGGGGAAATGTAGGGATGACAGAGAGCAGAGCTGGAGTGCAGTGTGGGCTGGAGCTCAGTCAGGAGTTCTCTGCCTGGCCATAAACTTGGAGGCATCTTCATCTTAACTGAAGGATTACATTAATAATTGTGTGAACACTCTTCCTTGGACAAAGAGGCATTTTCCAGTGTAACTTATAATGCTTCATAAAGTTACCTTATAACACAGTTTAAAATAGTAATGAAAGCATGTTTTTACAGCAGTCTTACTAGGAACAACCCCCCAGCCTAGCTGATCTAAGAGCTGAGCTCCTGCCCTCATCTGAAGGCAGAGAGGAGCCCAGAGGAAGGAGGCTGATTGTGGCTGGAATGAAATCTGCTTGGTGCTGCAGATCCCTCCTTCATGGATCTTCCCTGCTGTGCAAACATCGTGTCCATGCTGGGGGAAGCTCTGTGGTTGTTTTAGAGTGAGATCAAAATTCATCTGCCCTGCTTGTCCCCCTGGACAATGTTAATGCACTCAGAGCAGCCACGCAGGGTGAGAGGTGACCTGTTTGGAAGGAGCTGCCCTCTGATGTCACCCGTGGGCTCTGCAGAGGTCTCATCCAGCAAAGGCTGACCTCATCCAGCTGAGTACCCTGCCTGCTGTCCCCTCAGCACGAGCAAATAAAAGCCTTTTCTGTGGGGCTTCAGTCAGGCACTGGAGAAACAGAACTGGTCAGAGAGGCCAGTTTTTACACAAAAGAAACTCAGTAAGAGGCTGGTATAATTGTTGGAGAAAGCTTCTCATAGATAGTTTGGAATTTTCTTTGGGAAAACATAGCTGAGCAGATAAAAATCATATGGGGTTGATAGATTTGGACTCAGGCAATTTTAGAAACTAAAACCAGAAAATAATCCTTCCTTCTCCTGCCATTTAGTGGCAGAAGAAGATGAAATTTTCTAAAAATTATCTTTCAGTCATTTCACATTTCAATTTTTCTATCAGTAAAAGAAAATAAATATTTTTTGATCTTTCAGTTTACCTCACTGGTGTTTGACCACCATGATCTGTATTAATCATTGGTATTTGTAAAACAAGCTCGCTGAACTCTGATTTAGAAATTGACTGACATAATGTTTGTTTTTTGTGCTATCACAACCACTTTTCCGTTCTTCTAGAAGACATAACAAGATCAAACAGTATTTAATGTTTTCTTTTTGCCAGACTCCTAACTACATATTGCCACATCAGCTAGCATCTCATTGCTTTTTACTAAACCGCTGAGGTAGGAAAAGGAAAAAAATTCAGAAAAGACCATCCTACAAATGCTTACATAGATAATTGTTTGATTTTTCACTTGCTGGATTTTATTTGCCAGTGTTTATCAATGAGAACTTGACTACGGGTTTAGATGTCATTACATTTAATTACAAAGAAATATCCTGGTAAGCCCTCCTGGAGTGAGTTTGTGTTTCTGAGAATATTCCCATTGCAGAGCAGCTCATTAGCTGCCGAGTGCAGCTGCTGTGGCAGCTCTGCTCCCTCCTCACTGCAGTGCTGACAGGAGAGAGCTGCTGCTGCTGCATCCCACTCGCTCATCAGCATCTAAATTACTGCCTGCCCCTTCAGGGAGCACTAATAACAGGATTTGTACAGCAAGCATTAATGAAAACATAGGGCAGAGAGGAATTTGCCATACACAGAGGCATTTGCCTGCCTATCTGCCCTGTCAGGAGCTTGCAGCTCAGGTGTGTATCTTGGGCAAGGTCCCACTCTGTGCTGACAGCGCTGTCACCACGGGACCTCCTGTCCCTCTGTCCCAGAGATCATAGCACAGCTTTTCCCAGCTAGCTCCTGTCTGTAACCAGCCCCTCATACTTCATTAAAATACTGCAGGCCAAATGAACCTGCTCTTTGGACATTTACATTTTTTTCCCAGGTAAATCAGTTTTCTAAACATTCCTGTATTTTCCACCTTCAATATTCAAGTAGTCATTACTAGTACTGAGAGTAAGGGCTGTAATCTCTTTTGTTAGACTAAATCCTTCCTCATGGTGCTCAAAGTCAGCCACTAAATGAGAAGAACAATCATTGTTTTCCTCCTGATGCACACAGCAGCATCTGATCCAAACATCTCTGATCATACAGAATCTAAGAATCAACTTTAAGCTGCACAGCCACAAAAATATGAAATAAAACCACCTTTCACAGCTACACAGATCAAAATTTCTTTAAAACTTGCATTTTGGTAAACATAATCTATTTTGGAAGAAGCTGGAGACATTACAAACCTCAAATGTGAATCTGAATGCATTTGTTTACATCACATGATTCTCAGAAAGGAATTATACTGCCTGATTCACCACCTTGTTATTCCAGCTTCATGCCAGACTCATGGAAATCAGTCTCATTTCACTGGCATGAAACTGGAATACAAGAGTGATGAATAAGATCTGCAGCTTTACCACAGAGCAATCATGAATTATTACAAGAAAGGCCATCCTTCTCCTAAGCATTTTTATTCCAAATTTTTCATACTCTCTCCCTAAAATACATGATAAAGATTAATATAAGACAAATTCTAAACAAGTACCATAAATCAAATATAACTTCTCAAAATATATTTTGAAAGAGAATTAAAATTTTATTATTTTCTCCCTTCTTAACAAGTACTTACTTTTCTGCCTCTTGTCTTGGTGTTGCATTTCTGCCTGACTTTGTGGCCTTCCGTTTGCTTTCAGCTCTGTAAGGCTTTATTCTGGCTTTGAATGACCAGACATAAAATGGGTTTTGGGGGAAAAGCTGTCATGAAAAGAATAGTTCCACACAGAATCTTCTTTTTCTGAAACACGGGAGGTCCTGTCCTGCTCCATGAGAGAGGGTCAGGTGAGCAAGGCACTGGGAACAGAATTCCTGAATGTGAAGTCCTGGGTATGGGGGCGATTCCAGAGCTGACAGGTCTTCCCAGAGAGATAATCAACCCAGGGAGAAACATGTATGAAATAAACATTCTGTTTGGACAAGTAATGTAAAGATTTGCTTTAATTCACAATATAAACAGTGCTTGAAGATATTTTCTTCTAGTTGCTTTCTAAGCAGCACAAACTCCTCTTTGGTGAATAAAATAGAGCCAACTTCCAAAGAATGACTGACTAAATAAGATTAACCAGGAGGAGGTAAGCACTTAGTTTTCTCTTTTGATCTCTCAGATGGGACATTTTCTGGCCCAAACAAAATTCCCTGACTAACTTTCCAGGAGTGACTCTGAGCCAAACTTTTCATGTAGTTTGCAGCTGACCATTGTGAACTCCTGGCATCAGAGCTGGGAGGAGCCCCTGGCAGGACCACAGGGGGTCACTGAGGGCAGGAGCTCTGCATCAGGGTTTGCCTCCACACTGCTTCCAAACTCCCTAAAATTTACTCATCCCAAAGAGATACCACTTATTTAACAGCCAAGTATTTCTGTTTCCAGCAGGACAGAGTTGAGCTCAATCAGGAATCTGGGGTGTCTGCTATGGCCTGAGCCTTGGCAAAGAGAGGAGCTCATCAGTGCCTGGCTCTGTGGGTGTTAAGGGGAGCTGAGGGGTGTTACAGGCACAATGAGTCCCATGGGAATTCAACACATGCTCAGTGCAAATCCTGCACCAGCAAAGCAAACTGGGCAAAGGGGAATGTTGGAGAGAAGTGAAAGGCAATAATTTCATCACTGACTTTATTAGCTCATAAGCAACAGCAAGTTTTGCCATTGACTTTAAAGTCAATGTTTTATCCTATATATACAGCATGAACTGGTTAAAAAAAAGAAAAAAAGAGAGAAAAGGCAAAATACATTCTCATTTACTAAATAGTTCTAGAGTTAGTGCAACTGGGAAGGAACTTCAGCTGTACATAAACTGCCTCCTAGTCAAACCTCTTGCTCATTTTCTAAACTAAGTAATAACAGTCATCTTAATATTCACTACACTGTTGAAGGGCCAGGTTGATACATTCAAATAGGTAAAAATAAACGAGACAAACTGAAGAAAACTGCTGAGATTACTGATGTGGTATTTAAAGTCCTCAGTCTATCAGGAAAGCTATTGGTAAACTCAGGTCTCAAAATGAGTAAAGTAAGACTTAAAAGATACATGATGGTCTACATATGGCCCTTTTATGAACAGCTACTTAGAATGATTAAAATCTCCCATTTAGATTGAAACACACATCAGAAAAAAATTCCCTATTCTGCATTTATAAATGTAAACCAGGATGATACAGATTAATTTTCTGGCACGAACCAGAAAGGAACTGGACAGCCATCATTTCTGGGTGCCCCAAGCAGTGCTGGAGAGCCAAAATAAACCACAAGGAAACCTTAGAAAATTAGATTTCACAGACATACAGAATGAGGCAAAGGACAAAGACTACAAAGTAGACCTAAATCACAAAATGCTGTCTCAAAGTTTTCCAGCTGTCTAGAAGGAGAACTCATCTCATTGTCAGGCTACATTGGCACAGAGGGTTGTGAGCTTACATTGGCTATTCTGACATGACAGACATCAATAAAGATTTCATCTTTGCTGTGTGGACCAAGGGCAGTTTCCACACTCACAGCCCACTCTCACCTGGCCTGAACCCTGGCAGTGAGAGACAAGAATCACCTGAAGGAAATAGGAGAGCAGTGGAGATAAGAAGTCTTTGGAGAGGTTGGAGGCCAGAGCTGTCGAGAAGCTGCTAGCAAATACTCAGAGAAACAGGTTCAGAGAGCAGAAACATGAGTCTGCCATGAGTGTCCCCAAGTAAAGCAAACTGCCAGACTACTAAATTTCTTGTTAATGATTGCTACTTGTTTAATGATTGCTATTTGTTTAACCAAATATACCCAACGCTCATGCTCAAAAAACTTCTCAAGCAACTTGCAATTGTTTTTGTACATTGATGAAGTCACAAAAATGTTATTAGTTTGTGAAAAGACTTAACAGTGTCATGAATTACTTTCAAATACAGAAGGAAGTGCCTTGAGCAGACACCTGCCCAGGGCTGTGAGTCCATCAGTAACACTGCACAGCATTAGTGAAGGGCTGCTTTCCATCTGCTTGCTTGCTTTAGCTTTAGTCTGTGCTCAAGTGACTGAAGAGGCTGAAGATCTAAATACAATACTGAGGCAAAGATCATGAAGTAAAATTCATTATTATCAGAAATATAGTGCTAGCAAATCCCAGGATAAACTTTTAAACCATTTTCTAATAGCTTCATGTGCAGGAATCAGTTGTGATGGAAAATGGCTCAGAAGTGACCTACCCATTGCAGTCTTTGTATCAGTGTTACAGCTGCAAATGCCATCACTGTGAGTGGTTCGTTTCTTGGCTGGGAGCTGTAGGAATATTCTAAGCTCTAAAATAAAAACCAGCAGCAGCCAAAACCAAAGAAAGCCCAGCCAAACATTTCTTAGCATGCTATAGCTCATAAAACCATTTAAAATGTATCCTATCTGATTGCGTTTGTACATTCTGGAAAGTGACATTTGCCATGGGAGAAGAAAACCTACAAAACAATAAAATTTTTCCTTAGCCAGTGATTATTATTGCTGTCTTAGCAATTTCCTTCCTTTTGGAATAATACCTCCAGGATTTCAGTAAGAATGCTTTGTAAAGCTGGTCCTGGCCAACTGCTTGTGGCTTGCTTGTGGTTAGAATGCACATGCAGAGAGTTCCTCACATACATGTATCATCTTACATGGGAATCAAGTCAGCTGCTAATAATAGCTCCTCTTGGGGGTTAGGACCCCTTATTTTATAAAAAAAAAAAAAAAAGATGCAAATATCAGTTTTGTAAAGCCATTGCTGGGTTTTCCAGGCTTTCAAAGAGTCAGCAAAGCCAGGTTCCATAATCTCATTCTTGCCTTAAGCACAACTAGGTGGGCTGGAACAGCCCAGGGCAATCATTGTTAGCTCAGAATAAGTCAGCTGTAGTTTCCAAAGGCATTTTTCAGAATTTCTACTAACATTACTACATACCAGAGACAGAGGGGACACAGTGGCTTCTGTTTTATACATCTCCACCTGTACTGTCACAGTCAGAAAAACACCTTGCTGTGATTCCTTTGGAAGGAGCCTCGTGCTCCGATGGGATATGCTGCAGACATTAAAGCTTGAGTCACACACCAGCAGCAGCACTTCAGGGGCTTGAAAGCACACCTCTTAACAATAACAGCCTGCTTGCTGTCTACTGTATCTCAAAAACAGAAAAAACAGACAGTAAAAGCCTAATATTCATTAGGGTCAAAAATCTTGCTAGTCACAATTCTTCAAAGGAAAAAATCTTTTTTCTCCCCTACCCCCATTCCTCTCTTCCCCGTACAAACTAGTATTTAGTAATACAAGGTGTTGCTCTCAGACCAACCTGGCTTTTAGGTTAAATGGCTCCCTGATGGTGCAGCTGCCCTAACACAAAAGGGAGAAGGCAGAACAAGCACTGCAGCTGATCCCAGAGAAGCTACCCTGTGGAGGTGGCCAAGGAAAGAGCAGGACAGGCTCATCCAAATCTTTGCTTTCTACCACTATCTGGGAACAGCTATGGCAGGAGCCCCAGCAAGACTTGAAGGGAATGCCATCCCTCCATGTCACTGAGGGTGCAGGCTCACGCAGGAATGTGCAGGGTATGGGGTGTCCAGGTCCCAGGATAAGCCATTGCAGGGTGCAACAGAGCTCACTGCTGCGCCGAACTTTCAATCTGCCTTGCTCACGTTCATTTTCTGTGTGACTTAGCTTGTCTTATCAGAATGAGGGACATGGCCCCAGGTAAAAAACACAACCTTTACAATGCACCTTCATCTCCTTAACACTGCTGACTAGAGTTGGTGGTGTTTGGTCCACAAGATGAATAATACCCAGACATCAATTATCTGTGGGACATTTGCATGTTGGGTATCCCATGGGAAACATGAACAAAGAAGGAGCAGGTCCCTGTGCTTCATTCTGCTACTCTGATAGTCTCTTGATCCTCCAGTAAAGACATTTGAGAAAAAAAATCAGAAGTTATTTTAGATACAGACACAGAAATCAGAAGTTTTGAAGGGGAGAAGGAGAAAACAGAGGTCCTTTCAATAGACATAAAGCTTGATTCTACCCCAAAGTGCTTTGGTTACTGTAAAAAGAGACTTGACTGGTCTATCAGATCTTGTTTCCACCAGCTGGTGACACAGGCAGCTCAGGCTCACAGGAAAGCAAAGCTAAGCTCTGCAGCTCCCTGCACTCTCACTGAGTTTCTGCAGCCTTCTGCGGTTGGCAAAGCCTTCCAGGACTGATAGGTTCAATTTGTTTAGTCTCTGCTAGCTTTAGGTCCAGATTCATTAAATTCCCACTTTTGATGTATTTTGAAGTGAAGTTTTAACTTCAGTTACGCCATATAAAGAGTTAAATTCTGTCTCTAAAAGCTCAATAAATGGGCTACCTTGATTGATGCTTTAAGTGCAACCCCTTCCCAATATTCTGAACATAATGAGGTTAGTGCTAAAAGCTGGATTCTCTCTCATCTATCTGCATTATCTATTTATTCCGCACACGTCACCATGGTAAATGAGGGCTGCATTAAGTACTAAATAGCAGAGGTCAGAAAAACCCTGTGTTGTAGTCTTTTCCCCTCAGCAAGGCTGAAACATCTATTAACGGATTTTAGTTTATTACCTGATGTGAACTAAAAAATACATTGAAAATATCAATATTAGCATGTTATTGAAGTTTCATTTAAACGTAATCTCAAAAAAATCACCTATCTTGATATTCTTATTTTAAAAAATAATCTTATAACATTTAAATAGACTCAATTTCAAATATTTTCTGAATTTTTTTACCATTAAACACCCCTCCCCAGAGAAAAAACAGAATCTTTGCCACAGGCTAAACTAGACATTGATCGAAAGTCTTTTTTTTGAAATACCATCAACACCTCAAACTGTATGCTCATGTAGTTGTATTAAATATAGCTTAAGTATTTTGACTGTAAGAAACAAGAAGTAATTACACCTAGGCAATTAATTTTTTAACTAGAAAGCTCACCATTTATTCCGAATTCTCAGTAAAATGAACTATATGAGGTAATTATTTGGCACAGTGCAAATCTGTGAAGAGCTCCTCTTTAGAGAGAGCAAAATATTTATCCTTCTGAAAGCAATGAATTTAGAATCTGTCCAGCTGACTTCCTCAGCAGGTCAGGCATCCCTGCCCATGGCTATTCCCTCCCAGGGCACGGCTCTGCTGTCGTGCTGTACTCACAGAGGTGATAACAAATGTAAACATTCCAAGCGCTTATCAGCCCTGACCCTGAGTGATCACGCAGCTAGAGAGCTGTAATGTGAAGCCATGTATATTAAAAATAATTTGCAAATAATCTCCTGGGGTGGAAGAAGGCTGTTTCTATGGTGCTTTTGTATAAGGAACAAGGAAAACAGATGAAGAGTACAAAGTTCAGCCTCTAAAAATATCCCATTCACTCTCAGATAGTTCCACGGACATTGACCCTTCCAACACAAAACCAATGGGAGGGAGGGAGCAGGAGGAACAAGTGAAATCACTGTACACATTAGGAGTTTAGCTGCACTTGTAAATAAAAAAATATTTCAATTCATTTCTTGGGTACTCAAGACTGGAACAAGAGTAATGGATTCATGCAATTTGATCCATATTGGAAGCAAAGCTTTGTAGTAAAGCTAGTAAAGCTTTGGAGTTTTAGCTTCATGCCCTCTCAGCTGCACCACTTCTCTGATGTAGGCACAAATCTGAGTCCTGGTTGTGAATATCCAACCTCTATGTCCATCCTCCAGAGCTTCCCCAGGCAGTGTTTGCACCCTGGAGTGCCCCATCTCACAGAGGGTCAGTAGGCTCTGGTAAATGTGAGTGACTCATTCTTGTTTTGACTAAATTTACTCACCTCAGCCAACTAGGAGAAACTAGTTTATATGGGTCATGTAAAATTTACCTGTACGGTCAATCAACAAACACTGAAAATGAAGGAAGCATGGATAAAAATAAACAAAAAATTCAGTAAAATAAGTGAATTTTGACCAGAACATGCAAAGCAGCTTTTTGTTTTGACTGTCCCTGTGTAGCTGTCAGACCCTTCACTGTTTACTGACTGAAGAGACCGCCCAGACTCTATTTGGACTCTATATGAAATAGTACAAGTTTCCTACTGTTTCACACTATATGGTTTACACAACTGCTAAAATATTCACAGGGAATGTTTATGTTTGTGAATTACTGTGTTCAGGATCACAAAAATTGTGAAAATCCAGCTGGCTGCTTTGGTGATAACCCTCAGTCTAGGCACAGCACTGCTCATTGCATCCCATGCAACCCAGGCTTTGTCCTCCAGCCTGCTGCCATTACTGCACTGCAGGGAGCATGGCAAGTCTTCTGACAAGTGGTGACAGTGACATATAATATCCTCACCCTCTCATGAAAATGGAGCGTCTTCATGAAATGGAATGTTTTCATGAATGATGAAAAAATCCCTTTTTAAAATTCATGGTTTCTTTCTGGAGCCTGTGAGCTGCTCCTTCTGGGCTGAATAAAGAACAGCTCAAGCACAGGTTCCTGATGCTTTTTTTCTGTTTTTCAAGTCCTTGAGCTTTCCTTTCAGATTTCATGGAGTCTGTATTCACACTGCATATGAGTGAGGAACTTTTGCTGTACCTTGTCCCAGGGAATTCTGTGGGTCTGAACAGCAGAATAAATTCAGAGTAACCCAAATGAAGAAGCATGTGAGCATAGTGTATACAGGTAAGAAGAAGGGATCCTGTCTGCCACTGAGCATTTGCAGTCACACGTCATCCTGCAAACAGCAGGATAATTTCAATCACAGACATTTTTATCTCTGTTCTGGAACCCCTTTCACCTGTCTCTCTTACACAAAGTTTACTTTACATATTTCATTGTTTGCCTGTGCCAGATAGTCCTTTCCAGCCCAGGCTGATAGCACAGGAAGGCCCTCACTGCCTTGACAAGACACGCTGATCTCTGAACATCCTGGTGCCATCAGGAATGTACACTGGGCTGTACCAGCCCTCTGCTGTCAGGGAACACAAATGGTTTCATTGCTTACTGAAATGCCTCCACAGATTCCTGGGCTGATATAAAAAGAGACAGAATACTTAAATGGCATGTACATTTAGCATATAGAAAGACCAACTGGTTTTACAAAAAAAAAAATACAGCTAATGACAGTTTTTATTCATGTACTGCTTTTCTGACTGCTCTATTACCACATTAGAAGCCTAAATTTGCAATTGAAAACAGCTGCTATTTGGCTTACTCACTCTCTAGTTCTTGGACCAAAGTAAGCAGTATGTCCTACCAGAATCTCAATAGCTTGAAAAACATATCAGTTTCCATGAACTCTGAGACCAAGAGTTTACTGCTGAGATTTTTCCTTGAGAAAGTAGAGCAGAACTGCTTGACAATGCTCAGAAACACCTGCCTCTTACTAAGTAGGTCTTTTCTTGAGCTCAGTTTATTTTGTCTTGGAAGAAAAAAAAAAAAAAGTGATCATTAGATCTAAACCCAAACACATTCATTCACCTAGAAGCATGATCCAACTAATATTAGTCACAAACCTTAATGCTGGGCAAAGTGACTCACATTAATCCCATCAAGAATGTGCTGCTGGTACTGTTTGCATCAGCAGAAAAGCACATCTGTCCGTGGTAATGAGATTTATTGTGCAGGCAAAGTCCAGGAGTGTCTAAAACCAATTTAGCATTAAAACCTCAACTACTTTGGGTTGTCATGGAATTGACAAAGGTGTAAGCACAGATTTTCCTCCACCACTCACCTGGCTGTGTTGTTTGCTGCTGCACTGAATACTGAGACTGCCCCTGAGGCATCTCAGCAGAGCTCTGGGGAAGTGACACTAAGCTGAAAGGCATGGATCCTTTCTGGAAAATCAAAAATCAGCTAGGAAGAATGAGAAAGCAAAACTGCTAATGCCCAAACACAAGCTGCAAGCACCTTCCTTGTTCAGAGACAGGTACAGATTGCTTTTCTTCAAGTTATGATTTCCAGCATTCAGGAAGCTCAGATGTACTGTGTTATACTGGGAAGGTATGTTTTATATTGGCTTTGCAGTGATAATATACCCTTACTGCTTTGAAATGGGGTTTGCAAATCCCAAAAAGGCAGCTGTATTTCTAAACACAGATTAACATTTACATTACAAGCAAGGATGTCAAAACAGGCAACAAGGCAGAGAGTTGGAAATAGCAAATACACAGAAAATTTAGATACACAGAAATTTATCCTAATGTTTACCCATATTCCAATGCTTCAAGAAGACTGAACATTTTGACATAATCTGAAGAGCCTTTGCCAGCCAGACTGTTTGATGTTGTGTTGGCTCTGTGACAAAGCCAGTCTGTGCAGGAACGCTGGCATTGTTTTCTGATCAAAGCAGCCCTAATGGCATTAAACCTGAGTTGTGGTCTGACGTGCTTTCTTCCCTCAGCCATCAGTTCTCTACTCTGCCACCAGGTTTTTCTTGAGCTGTTGCATTATGATATTCTGCTGTTTTAAAGC
Source organism: Melospiza melodia melodia (assembly GCF_035770615.1). Classification (NCBI taxonomy): domain Eukaryota; kingdom Metazoa; phylum Chordata; class Aves; order Passeriformes; family Passerellidae; genus Melospiza; species Melospiza melodia. Next base: position 23,891,240 of record NC_086201.1, on the reverse strand, counting down.
ATTCTCAGATGTTTATTCCAGCTAATAAGAATTGATATTCCCATATTTTCTGCTACGCTGGGCATGGAGACAGGAGGTTGTGCATACACAGAAAAGGCTGCTTGTGATGGTGATACTCAGTTTCTGTTGACTCCAAGGACATTGCAAGGGGAAAAGGAAGCAGGAGAGCTTTAACAATTTTTGGGTTAGACACTTGTGTAGTGTAATAGTGAAATATGTCTTTAAAACTAAGCATGTGCTTATTTTCCTTTTACAAAAGGCAGGTGTAGAGCAATTGTGGCTATAGCAGGATGTGAGTGGGTTACCCCAGTTACCCATGCACCACCCTCACAGGATGAGATGCTGCCCATTCATGCAGCTCTCTCACTTTATACTTGTCTTTGCCTTCACAGATAGCCAAAAGGTCTTACAATTTCAAATAAAAGTAAACTACTTTGCTGTTACAAAATCAAACATCAGATGCTCAGAAAATACAGCTCCACTGGTGGCAACCAAAGCACAATAGATTAAAGTGACTTCATAACTTAAGTCTCAGTTTGCTAGTGCTAGTTTCTCTGCTCAAATGTGACATAACCCATCTAAGAGCACTTTACACAGAACTTACAGGTAGAGTTAAGGGTTTCTTCATTGCTATTCTGCTTCACAAGTTCATATTGTCCACTTGCAATCACTGTTGCTGCTGCAACTCAAATTTCTCTTTTGTTGACCGTGATTGCACCTACATATGATGCCAACCAGAGTGAGCATGAGGGAATGTGAGAGTCAGTGATGCTACAGGCTGGATATGAGCTCCTGTAGTCATGATTATCACCTGACTTTAAAACATTCAGTGTGGTCTAACACTGCCTCCTTGAAAGCAAGGAAGTCAAGCTGACTCTTCATTCTCTTCTTATAGTTTTTGAGCAGCTGTCATTGGTTTAAAATGAGTTAGGTTTAGTAGATATTCCATCTCCACTTTATAGCACAATTGACCTGACCTAAATAGGTGAAGACATATCCCTACCAAAGCTGTAACAGGCATCAGGGATGGATGAAAAGACTTAATAGAAAACAACTTTTAGACCTTTTACAGAAGAACTCAAGCTGAATTTATTATGAAGTTCTTAAATGTCCAAACACATTTTATTGCCTTCTGGTTTCCAGATGGGTGTGCATCCAGAACACCAGAATACCACAAATATGCTACTTTTTTTTTCCCCAGCTGCAATCAGAAGCAGCTGTAACAGAAGGCTATAGAAAAGTCTGATTCTTAGAGTATGCCTGTCTCTGGTTTTCAAAAAATGAGAAGTTTAGATAATTTGAGTAAACTTTGTACGGACATCCAATTATTTAGGATTGCATTAGGACACATATTTCAAACTCTTGGAAGCATATCCTTCACTATTCCTCGCTCCTAATGAAGGAAGTGGAATACTCCAGTGGGTAAAATTCAAGGGACAGGACTCTTGTTTAGCCCAGCTCTAATAAAAAAGGCTGGCTCTGCCAGTATCACTGGAATTCTCTACTGCTCACTTTTCCCATTGTTCTAGGGAATCAAACTTCTAAAGAAATTTGTTGGATTGTCAGGTTACCATCCCTACTTTTGTTGTTTTTTTAATTAACTGCATCCATTTGCAGTGATGAATTTAGTATTTTATTCAGCATCCCCCTGAATTCTATTCAAAATCCAGTAACTTATCAGCATTTTGGGGTTTAATCAGCAAGGTGTCAAGAGGCCCTAGGACCAGCTGGCTCTGAAAGTTGAAGGCACACAACCATCCCAGAACCTTGCCAGATGAAGACCACAAAGGCTGTATTTAGTATTTGCACATCAATTTTAAACCTGCCTTTCCAAGCTGGCTTTACTGTCCTTTTACTCAGCAGGCTTACAGAGCTACCTGCACATACCCTGTCCAAAACATTTGCCCATATTAAGCAAGTGATCCCCTATCAAAATCTGCATGAACCTTGTGGTGAAGGGCAGGAAAATGAAGCTGCTTTTAAAGTTCTAATTTTTCTCCAGCTTTATGGGAAAATTTAAATCAGAAAAGTTTATAATTTAGCCAAATAATAAATTCATTAATATTAGTTCCCAGTATCTAGAAAGAACAAATAATATCTAAATAAACAAATCTAAGTAAGTGAAGACAAATACTAACTCATGGGCTTATATGGAAGTTGGCTGAAACCTGCAGCAATCCTGACTCATAATAAAAATGATTTATTTAGAGACTTATTATGAACATTGCAGGAAAGGTGATAACAGACAGGTACCACTTTGTTTACAGTAAAATTTCCTGTAAATTAAAGAGTTCTTATTCTTTGTTTGGTTTTGATTTGGTATTGTACCAAATATCTGTTTATAAAAGGAAATATGACAGTACAAAGTGTACAAAGGGAATTGCAGAAGAGATTAACAGTTAGGGTGAATTTGCTTTAAATTAAGTCCTAGCAACACAGACAGTATATATCCCATTATTTAGGTAAAGAAAGTCAGTTCAAAGCAGATCTTTCATGCACCATTTTTGAGAGTTGAACTACTGAAATTCAGGACAGAAAGCTACTCTCCCAAAAGATTTTAAAAAAATACTCAGGTGACTAAGAGATATGGCAGGAAAAAAATGTTGCAGTGCACAACAAAGGAAAAGTTTGATATAAAGTAGGCACTGTGTTCCAAGGGATTAAGTATTGAGGATTTTCTCCTTTTTGTGGATTATTTTGTTTATAACACTCCCTAAACAGCTTATTAAGGAATCTTTCTGAAGTCATATTTATATGACAAAGTATGTCTCAACCTCAAATCATCCCATCCCACAGGGAATCTTCTGTGGGCAGTCCTGGATGAAGATAACGTATACACAGTTGAAAAAGAATAATGAAAAAACACATTATATGTTTCATCAGGAAACCAGAAGAGAATCTGTTTTGTAGAAACAACTCCTTGGGTTGGATTAACATTGGATCCAGTCTGGTATCTCCAGAAATCAGACTTCATGGGTCTCCAAGGTCTCCACCCAGGGAAAGAAAATATTTGCGGATGGAAGAACTGGATCTGGGTCATATTAATTCTCCTTCTACATATGACCAAGATTGACATGGAGGATAGAATTGTGGAATCAGTGACATTATCTGAAGGCCAGGAGTTACGTGTGTTCACGGGGTTTACTCCAAACAGTCCTAAGATCCATTGTTTGATATTTAGAGCTAAAAAATTAATGCTGGATTTTTCAACTCATGTAGTTAATCAACCCAGTTTGCAGCCAGTCCTGTGCATACAAGCTCAGTGGTTTAGAAGGTATGCCAGCACTCACCTGGGGGCATGTGCTCATTCATGATGACGAGTGATGCTGGCGTCGGCCGTCTTTTCCTGATCTGGAACAGATACAAACCAAGGGCAGTCAGTAGGGCCCATCAGCTGCCACACACACAAGGCAAAGCTAAAAATCTGTCTGGCGTCCTCCAGAGTATAGACCAGGCAAAGTTAAAAAGGAAACTATTTAAAGAACAGCAGCACTTCACTGTCTTGCTGACAGCCTGTCTGCTCTGACAGCAATCAGGGTCATGCTGCTGCTTGTCCAGGGAGACCAAAGGCATGGGGAGAGCTGTCCAAAATGCCTTTAGGATTTGTAATCATCTTGAATTCAGTTTTTTGGATATGTATTGCTGAAAAATATCAGTCATAGCTTAAAATATTGACATTTAGCTTTGCATCAGGAAGATGATCTCATAGTTTCTGAGCTTGTGCAAATACCTAGTACTGCCATAGCTCTCTCAAGTAATAATTAATAATATCTTTCAAGTGCATTTCAGAGTTTTGCAGGTATGCCTTCCAATGAGCTCATGTTTCTAAACTGTTGTCAGAGGTGTTACTACAGTAAGAGTTCTTTAACTAAAAATACTCCTGTATTTAAGACCTTAAAAAGAGTATTTCCAATATAGCAGATTTTACATACCAACACATACTCCTGAATTGTATGCAATTCTTCAGAGTTTATCTGGGTAACTACTTTTGTTCCATTAACAGTGGCTGAATTACATGGTATTGGCATAGCCTCTTATAATGCACACATTTGCACTGAAAGCATTGTGCTGCTTCGCAAAAGCCTCCAGGCCTGATATTCTATTGAATTTAAGACAGGGACCAGCAGCATTTAAGCTAGAAACCTTCTGACACAAAACCTCAATGTCAGTGCATTTGTTCTTTTTTGTTTGCTGAGCCAATATCTGTACTTAGCTAGGTTCAAATTTTGCTTTCAGAGGTGTAAATGGAAAGTTACATCATCAGGGTTAATGGGTTTATTCTAGATTAGTGTAACTGTAGCTGACTGTAGAATTTACTATTTTAATTTCATCACACACCCACAGTGAAACTGTATAGCACTTGGAATCAAACTCACAACACACACACACACAAAAAAAAAGGACTGCCCATAAATACCAGGCAGAAAATAGGATACAGCATTTCAACAGCCATGGGAATTCCAGGAAATCCTAATCCTATGGTTCTCACAGATTGCAGAAAAACACCAGAACACATTCTGCTTGAATTCACTGCAGAACTGTTCTGTGAGGGCTGGATAGCTTCACAGCTCAGAAATGCCTACGGACAAAATGGGGATCCACAACAATTCTTTTCTGCACCCTTCTAATATTTCGCATTCAGTGATCACTCCCAACTCATCACTTTCTGGAAAAGCTCTCTGCCTTTTAAGAGACACAACATCAGTGCATTCAAGAAACCAGGTACAAATAATTTCATGGCCACTGGTATGGAATTTCAAGGTTATAATGTTCCCCTGGTATCATCTAAAATCAGATGTACCCAAATAGAAGCAAATGTTGAGGACAACTTGCACAGAGAGAAATATACTGGGTCACCTAATTAAGATTTATACAGTTTTCTCACAAAACTGCCTGTGACCTTTTATTAGGCACATGTACACATATCTGTACACAGTAATGGGTATATTTTCCTCCTTAGACATCAGTACTGAGATACATATATATATATCAGTACTATATATATATGTATATATATATATATATATATATATATATGTATATATATATTATTATGTGTATCTTTTGGGAGTGAGTTAAAACTTAAAATAGCACAAATATTTTTCCAGCAAGGACATAAGTACAGCGTATTTCTACATGTATATATTTTTCAGGCACGTAAAACATTGAAAAAATGACTTGAAGACTGTAAAAAATCATGAGAAATATAGGAACTAACTGAAATTATGACTATTGTGCAAAAAATTAATTGTATTTTCTCATGTTAAAATGAAAGGTAAATAAGATGTTTTCCCAATACTTCTGTTAGGTACCTATTATGAACTTTATGCTTTGCTTTATGTACATATAATACACTTGAATTGATTTGTTGAGAATGCATTTGTTGAGTGTTTTTATGTGAAATGTAAGTATTAGGGTAGAAGTGCAGTTACAGACAAAGCACAACAAATATACATTAATAAACCTACCCAAGGTGAAGAAGCCTTATTCTGGCTAGAGGACATATCCTTCTCCCTCTTTAAGCATATCAAACACCACTACAACCTCCGGAGTATTTAATCTACAGTTTCACTAACATGAGCTAGGAAAGCCTTTAGGCCACAAGTATCACCCACATCCTGCCCCATTCCCTGGAAACAGTGAAGGAAACTCATCCTCCTTACCTGCTCAGCTGCCTCAGGGTCTATTTGGCTCTGAAACAGGGGCACAGCAAACTGTATTTTTTTGGGGCTGTTGGGCTCCATGGCGATGCTGAGGTGAGGCAGACGAGAGCAGAGCCTGGAGCTGGAGCTGGAGCTGGGTCTGTGCTGTGCCCAGGCGCCGTCGCCGCGGCCGGGCTGGAGCTCCGCAGGAACAGCTGTAACTCCCGACTTAGCCCGGGAATCTGCGCCAGCCTAGCGGCTCCCGTGCTCCACATCCACAGAGATGCCACTGGCTTGGCTATTTTCTTTTTTTTTTTCCCCTCTCTTCAGCAGCCCTTCAGATCCTCTCAGCAGAAAGCTGGAAGGAACAATAAGCTAATTGTGTACCGGCTCACTTCCACATATGCCAAGCATTCACTCAGGGGCTAATTGAAAATGCAATACTAGCGCTGCACGGCCTGGAGCCTTGGGATTTGAAAAAGAGGATCTCTCCACCGTATATTACTAACTGGCTGCTCAGAAGTGCAATGCAAGCTCCCTCTGAGTATTGCTGATGGGCTCTTAATTATTGATGAACACAAATCAGGAAGTTTTCAGATTTTGGGGGTGGAGGTAGCAGAAGGGGTGGATTCAAAAATTCGATCTCTGCTACAGTGTGCCAGAATCGCTCTCCTCTTTGCACATATCAAACAATTCCCTTTGCTCTTTCAAACATTTTTTTAATCCTACAATTTTAGACTCTACTAAATCTTACAGGAAGATTTTTGATGATGATTCTACAGAGTTGTCCACAATTTCATGACACTTCACTGGTGGATTTGCACCTTAGGCCTGGTTTTCATACTTAGACTGTGATTTCTTTTGGTGGGCTCCATTTCACGTGACTCCAGATACTGAGAACACTCACATTTGAGCCTGCTCTCTGGGCTCCCTTGTGCTAAGCACATCAACAGGCCTCTAATTCTATCCAAGTCAAGTGGGATATAGTGTTTACTCAAGATTACATTTTCTCTCCATTAACTCTAGAAAAAGGAAAGATGATTCAGACTAGTTAAACCACTTTTGGATGACTAAAATTCAGAGGCTAAATCCTACTTAAAATCTGTGCCTCATTCCAAGATCAGGAAAATAATTTGGTCAATCATATCAATAGTACTCCTTCATGAATATAATTAATTTTCATTTGTAATTTCATGTTATTTCAAAAGAAGTGTGTGAAACAACATCCCGCAATCACTGATCTAGCCTACCTCTTTGCAAAACTCAGCGGAATTTGAAAATGTTCAGGCCGCTGAGAGCACTAAGGATTTTCACAGCTCACCACAAGCTTATTGAGTCACTGAGTACTTTCCCACCTGTGCCAGTGGAGGAGGCAGGGAAGGAGTGAGGATTGAGGGTGAGAGCAATGCACTGGCCATACACACAGCACAAACCAGCAAGTCAGACATTAAATACTTGTTTGGCTTTGATTTTTGCAAATTAAAACCATGACACATTAGGAACACCGGGCTGTTTCTGAGCAGAGGCAAGCACACAAGCTAGCTGGTTTGGGAAGGACCTGATAAAGCTTAGGAGGGGAGGATAAACTTTAATCTAAGGATCCAGTTGGCTCAATGATCAAAAATAACTCTCCATGAGGGCCAAAATTCCCCTCTTCATCCAAATCAAAGCTACTGTGAACCATAGTTGTTCCCAGCTGACAACTAGTAGCTGGCAACTTTACTGTTTGATTTCTGATGATAGTTTAGGTGACTTTTGAATCACAGAAGAGTCTGATTGGTCGGGACTGGGACCTCTCAGTCTGAATCCTGAATGTTTTTGGTGCTTAAGTGAAATGCTTAGCTTCATTTAACACAACAAATGAAAGAGATGCACAAAACACTGATATTCAGTGTTTCATATGCCCATTTTTAAGCCTTCACTTATGTTCCTACAAAGACAAAACATAATTTGTTTTATAGACTTCCTCAGTTAGAGCAAGAGTGCAATTGTAAAAGTTGTGGTGGCACAATGAAGTCTAAGGGACTAAAGTAAGAGAGACACACTCTGCTTTCAACAGGACAATTAGAGAATTGTTTTCAGGACAATCTGATTATCCAATTTCACAGTTCCTTCATGCACAGATGTGCCATTATCTTCCATGACAGCTTCAGAGACATACCAGGGATATACACACACACATACACAGGGTTACACCTGGGGGAGGACATAAGCAGGGATCTGAAGTGGCTTTCCTCTTGAGCTTTGGTACTTGAAAGAAAATAATGTTTGGCTTTGCTGTGAGATACTGTGAGAAAAATGTTTTCCAGATACATTGATACCATAAGTATTAATAAATTGTATATTTTAAATATCAAGTTTCTCTAGAAAATACCTGTTTTCCATAAAATATCTATTCTAGATGTCTATGAAACTTCATGTATTAAATTGTACGATTACAATTCTAATATATGTTACTGATCACAGGAGCTATAGTTTCACTGCAAAGGCTTAACATTTCTTATGTCAATGATAAAGTAATTTTATAAACCATATTCAGACAGTAAAAAATTATTAAAATATTAAGTGCTCAAAGGATTATAACAGTGTGTTTCAGCACTAGATTGTTGGACATTGCTGTCCAAAGGAATCATGTCTCAAATGCATCTTTATTAATGGTATATAAGAAACAAGCTGAGTAGCCTTACAAAGAACCCAAACCAACAAAACCACTTTTTGGCAGCTTCTGAAGGGAGACAGACAACAGGACAGACCAGAACACAAGGACTAATCCTTAATGGGGCTGGCTAGGATTGGGAGAGAGGCCCCCCAACAATGTGATGTGGAAGCATTTGCTCCCTGCAGCTTTTCTCCCTGTGCCTATTTGGAGCTGGCAGCCCAACAATCTTCACATGCACTAATACAATACCAGTATTTTTAAAATAGTATAAGAGGCATAGTGAGAGAGCACTCAGCTATAGCATTTGAGGATGCCTACCTTGGCTCCCTCTCACACCAATTTGCAGCATTAGAAGTCTGCAGGCAAAATGTGCTGGCATTTTCTATAGCCTGCACATAGTCTGGGGACAGCTGAAACACTTAAGTACTGACACATCCTTGTAGTTCATCTTCTGTTTTTAGTGCACTCCCCACAACTTCAGTTTCAGATGCCTTCATGATTCAGCTAAAACTGTAATGGAATTAAAAATAATAAGAACTGTCCAAGATCTTTCCTTCCTATGTCATTCACTATGTTCTGGTATGAAGCCTTTTAGAATATCCTGCTGTAGGGATGAGCTGTGGAAGCACTCATCCCATCAGGCATAGTTCCTGCTTGAGCTATTTCCCCTGGTGTCTAGGAAAGGTTTTTATCTTGTTTCCAGCCAAAGACAAGGCTTCTGGGACGGCAATTCAAGGGTGTTGGTTCTGCACTCTTTGCACGAGTTTTGTTGTGGCCCTGATCTGCCTCAGCTCCTCTGGTGTGGTCAGAGACAACTGCAGCATCACTCTGGAGAGGAGAGCTGGAGTTCCTTGTAAAACAAACCTGCTTAGGGCTTTGGCTCCGAAACTCACCAGTGCAGATGCAGAGAAGCATTAATTTGCAGCACCTTGATCCAACAGGGGCCTTTGCAGAGCAAGTTTAGACGTGGCAATCCTCCCAGTGTGTCTCAGACACAACTTTAATTCCCATTTTAGCCACTGCTATGTGAGAGATTTAACAAAGGTATGTTGCCCTGTGCTTTCCCTGGGCTCTCCAGCTGGCCCCTCTCCTCACAGCAATGCATCCTCAGCATGGGCAGCCCCAGCAGCATCAGAGGGAGAAACACTGCAAAGCACTCTGGCTTTCTGCTACAGCCAAAAGGGCTTCCATGTGCCTCTTCCTTCTGCCTTTTTCTAAAAACTGATGAACAGCTTCTTTCCTGTATTTGCCCAGACAGGGGCATCAGTTTGCCCTTTGGGGCTCTGCACTGTGCCTCACTCATGGGTGCTAAAATCAAACAGAAGTCTTCCAAGAATAAAAAAATTACATATTCAAAATGACACTGAAATTTTCCTTTCCAAACAGCATTGCAAACAGGGTGACTCCCACTGAGCTGCTGGAAACACAGTCTGCTATTTATATATAGAAAATGCAAAGAATTTCATATTTGCCAGGGAGGTAGAATGCAGAGCAGATCTCATCTGCCTCATGAGTGCCAAGTGCTGCCACAGTCATGTCAAGAAGAAGAACAGAAAGTCTTTCTGAGCAGTGTCAGAGTCAGTGGGACATTCAGAGAGAGCTGTTGGCCTGATAACAGTCTAACCCAAATTTCCATTGCCAGTTCTTATCCACAGAGTATCAGGTTTGGACTTGTTTATGTACTAACTATATATGTGGGTACATAAAGCCTAGATAAGTAAAGAGATACAGCTATTTCTATTTATACAAGCTCTTTAGTTAAGATAATAAATAATTCCTCAGCAGTATGGTTTTAATCAGAATCAGTTTAAAGTTATTTTATCTGAGCACGGAAGAACTTACACTGTCTATTCCAGTCTTCCTCTGAAATTCATAGCTCCCCACACTTTGAAGTAATGTACAAACATTTACTGCTAGATCCCATCCACTACCATCAGTAGAATACACACGTCCAAAACACAAGAAAGGAGCTGGATTAATGGGACATGACCTGAGCAGACAGTCAAAAGATTCTTGCCTAATATGGACTATAGTTCAATAGTGCAGAAAGAAAAACTCTGGTACTGATTTTAGGAGGGTATTTCAGCAGGAAAAGATGCTACAATTTGCTTCCTTACCAAGAATATGATAAATCTAATACATCTTTCAATAAACAAAACTGTGTAGTGTACATAGGTTTTAGAATAAATTTATATTACATTATTTCCATATTAAATCTTTAATGCAAAAGTTGCCTGACTATATCACTAAATAAACAACTGAAATATAAAATTCAGTTGTTACTGTAAATTTTTTAAACACAAGTTAAAATATAGAACACGTAGAAGATAAACCAAGGAATAAACTTCCACAGTTTCAGAATCTGAGTTAGAAAACCCCTGTGCAAACACACATTCCCAGGCAGAAAATGAAAAGTCACCAAGTACCTGTAAAAGCTCAGTATGCCAATTTCAGAACATGTCCTTAAAATTCTGATTTTTGAATTTGAGACTTCAGATGGCCCTTCTTTCTTGCCTCCTCCTCCTCCCCCTCTAAGAACATGCTAGACCAAAAGATGTCAAAACAATCAAGGTCCTGCCTGTAGCATCTGCAAGGGAGGGACTGAGACACACCTGGAGGAAAGGATCTGGGTTTTGGTGACCTGGGCAGGTTGGCTGGGGCACAGTTGTTTGCTATTTCCTATACAGGTGTTGGGAGTAGCAGGAATGGGGCTGCTCCACGAGTAGGGACAAGCCAGGAGCCAAGGCTAAGTGCACTACCTGGTATGTAAATATCACACTGCCTAAGCAGGACCTACCTTTCCTAAATCCATGCTGCTGGGCTTGATGCTTTGGCTGTCCTCTATGTGTCATGAGATTGAATTCAACTTAATCTGATCCATAACCTTCTCTGGCACTGAGGTCAGGCTGACAGGCCTCTCCTTCCCAGGATTCTCCTTCCAACACTTCTTGCAGGTGCGTGTCACATTGGGCAGTCTCCAGCTGGGACTTTTCTGGTTAACCAGAACTGCTGACAAATGATGGAGAGTGGCTTGGCAAGCTCTTCCACCACCTCCCTCAGTACCCTCGAGTGAATCCCGCCTGGCCCCACAGACTTGTGAGTGTCTTAGTTATTAAGGACTGATTCCCACTGACACTCTGAACCAGTGTCCTGAACAAGCCAAAGTCTGCCTTCTACAAGTTCAAGGTAGAGGTTTTGTTGATCCCTCTCCTTACTTCACCAAGAATCAGAAACTTCCATTGTGTGGTTCTGTGGTTGAAGGCTGTCTTGAGCACAGCGTCTCCCACCAGCCCCTCTTTGTTTGTAAACAGATCTAGTGGGGCACCACCCCTTGTAGCCTTACTTACCAGTTGTGTCAGGAAGTTCTCTTCTGCACACTCCAGGACTGCCCCCTCTCCTCTGCTGGAGTTTTCAGGAGACATCTGGGAAGATAAAGCCTCCCACAAGAACACGGGCCAACAATCATGAAATACCAGCCAGGCACTTATCAAACAGTTCATCTGCTGCCTCATCCTGGGTGGTCTGTAACAGACTCCCACCAAGATTTTTGCCTTGCTGGTTTCCCCCCCACCCCGATTCTCACCCACAGGCACTCACCCTTATCATCACTATCCTCGGCTCTGCACAGAATAAATACTCCCCAATGTGCAAAGGCACCCCTCTGCCTCCTCGAAGAGCTTACAGCCATCACTGCAGCACTCCAGCCACACAAGTCATCCCAGCACATTTCTGTGAGGGGCTCTATGTCATGGCTGTCCTGCTGCACAATGGCTTCCAGTTCCTCCTGCTGTTTGTTACTGACACTGTGCATTGCTGCAGAAGCACATCAGCTGAGCTACTGATTCCACCCCAGCACTGGCATGCTGCCCCTAGGCCCATCTCTACTGAGCCAAGCCTTATCTCCCTCCCCCTGCCAAACCAGCTTAAAGCCCTCCCAAATCACCACTACCAACCCACAGTCTAGAATCCTTTACCCCTTTTAGCCAGTGAACACAATCTGTCTCCAACAAGCCTGGTGCCACATGGACCAACCCATGACTGAAAAAGCCAAAATGCCACCAATGGTACAAATCTTTAAGCCACAGGATCAGGTGGGTTCTCCTGTTACTCCTACAGCCAACAGGCAATGAGAAAGGTCACTGTCATAGCAAAATTTAGAAATGCATGCAAAATATCTCTGGCAATACAGTCTGGCTTCATTCACTGCAAATTTAGTTGACCAGTATTAATCAGCCACTAATAAAGCTGTCTGAATCTGCATAGAATCCATATCAAATTCCAGGCTGGCAGAAAAAAAGACAACACTAATTTGCAAGGAAAGTAGCAGTTTGAATCATTAAACAAAATTAAAACTGTCCATGCTCAGAAAACCATTATGCTAAGTCACCCAGGATAGGCATCAATAATGATGGCTTTTCCTAAGGCACAAACAATTGTCAACAGAAGTTGACACCAACTCAACTTAGCCTATACGACAGAACCATTAAAATAATTTTTTTAACAGTTTATAGGCATTCCATATATAAGTGTCACTCAGAAAATATTATCTGGAAGTGTGTTTAAGAATGGCAAAAATTTGTTAACCAGACTATGGAAAAAAGGTGCTTTTATATCCATTTGGTTTAGTACAGTTTTTATAAACATCTTTTTGAAATGTCTTTATTTTAAATTATAGCCAAACCTCAGAAATATGACTTCCATCAGTTGGATGAAAATTTGGCAGTACTTTTCATTTCTCAGGATATATTAAACATTAGGATTTGTACTGCTGAGATCAAATGTTCTTACAAGCTACAAGATGAAGTACCTCAGACACCCTGGGACATTACCAGCAAGTGACTTTTCTTGGTGGAGTAGCAGGAAGTCAGGCTGCTGTCTCCATGGAAGATGCTCCTGCTCAACTGCCACCAGCTCCCAAAGTGCTTTCCTCCAGCACTCCCTGAGAGCTGCAGCTGTCACCTTTCTTGGAAAGTTGCTTTGAGCAGCTCAAAGGCACAGGACCTACATAAGTGGTCAAGAGTGTTAATTAATCTGACAAGGGGAGCAGGTTGAGTATGCTTTGGGTTTCTGCATTTGCAAAGGAAGGTCGCAGACACGTGGCTCTGGCTGGCTGATCTCCTGCGGTGTTCTGGAATGGAGCTGCATGCTCATGCAAGCTGCAAAGCAAGGCAGAAATCTACTGCAAGTACCACCTTGTATGGATTGCCACGTACCAGTGCTGCCAGAGTTTGTATTTCAGCTTTTCAATGTGCACAATAAGGTTTTCAAGAAAGCCCTGCCTCTACTTACAGGGACAAACTCTGATGAGAGGTCACCTCATCAATTTCTTGGACCAGCAACAGAAGCCAACAACTTTAAGACAGTGGTTTTAAGTGCCAAAACTGCTCTCGCACTCCAGGATCCCTGAATATCTGAAAGCTTTTTGGAAAGCCAAGTCCCAGGCTTTCCTGCTGCTCCCCATTCTGTGTACTGTTTGATCAAATCTATCATATTTTGCTTAAGAGTAAACCATGCACAATACAAAACACTGACACAAATTATAGGCAAAATAAATATTTTATTGGTTTAATATACAGTTTTTTAAAGAAATCAGCCCTTGTGTGTCTTCCTAACACAATTTAAAATTTTATAAACTTTTTCATATAATATTGTAATATTTGAAACTATTTTTGATTAAAGACCTTGACATACTGTGAAGAGTTTTAGTAGATGGAAAAGGCAAAGGAGTAAAGAGAGTTCAAGCACAGCCAAAAGGGATATTACATATCCACTAAATGTCTATTTGACCACATAAAAACTCCAATGACTTCCAATTTTCTCCATTGGAACAATCAGATATTCACCAGGCTGACTGAACATACACTCTGTGAGGGATGGAGAAGGAAAAGAGATTTTTTCCATTTTCCCCATAATATAAGCAAGGTCATTCATGCATTCCAAGTTGCAAATCCTAATTGCTTTCAGAAGATAGCATTTTTATTGCATTTTGGTTAATATGAAGCAGAACTTCTCTTGGTATGACTGCAAGTAGTCAACACCAAAAAAAAAAACACCCCAGTGCTTAAATAAGGCACTTTCCTATAAAGGGATGAGCAAACAGCAAGGAAGCAAATAAAATTAGTTAAAAGTTGTCTTCTACACAAAGATAAGGCTTTCAGTGTCAGAACTTTAAGTAGTTTTAAGAGTAACCTCATGTCATTCTACCACTCTGCTAATAGTAACCGCCTCAAGAATTAACAGCAATTTGTGTAACAGGGTTGTTTCCTTCTTTTGAAGTGGCACTAAGTAACAGCAGTGGAAACCATTATTGGTTATTTCAAGCTCTTAAAGTGGATCAGTTATTGCACAATAAATACCTCATAGAGGTCAGTGTTTTGGGAGGGACTGTTGTGGGTTTTTTCTATTTTTTTTAAAAAAAAAGCTAGACTGAATGTGTACATGTTATTTATAAATTGGTTACGTGTGGAAATCTTCAAGTTTCATGATGCATCATTAGACAAAGAAATTAGCTACATAAAAATTTACAACAGGGACATACAAATAAATACAAAACCTTTCAGAGTGACACAATTTTGCTGATGCTTTAAAGAAAGTAATGTTAAAGTTTCTAAGTCCTTACAGATGAACTCAAGGAAAGGTCCACATCAGAGAACCCAGCGCCAAACACAGTAGCCCATCTCAGCAGCTTTAACACTTCCTGAAGCAAAACCAACTTGGCACTTCCACCACTGGGTGCTGCCCAGAGCAGAATCCCACAGCACTTCCAACTACATCCAACCTTAGGAAAAAAAAAAAGGTGAAGACCTAAGTTAGATTTTTGGAAGTCTGTTTGTTATGTTTAAGTATGTATTTTGAAACTATTCACATCTAAGGCAGGCAAACTGCAGAAATCCTCTTGCATGATGCCTTCACATAAAAAGTCATCATAGAGCACACTGAAACTAAAACTCAAGGACCACTCTATGAAAGCCGACAGCCAAACTACAAACCAGCTTACTTTCTAAATCTATCCAGGCTTATCAGTATTCTCTGTATTCAATGAACGTCAAATTTGATAACTTACATTTCAAGGAGAAAATGCAAACAAAGCAAGGTATAAGTTAGCAATGATATATAACACAATTAAAATAAAAATAAAATCTGGTTCTTGCAGATCCCCAAAGATTACCTGTAGTACCAGTTTCACGGCTGTGTATCTTGTTTTGCAGTTGCAGATCTGCTTTGGGGCGATACAGCTGCTAACAATCCACTTACTATTTCTCTTCTTATTTCACCAACAATAGATTCCTTGATCTGAAAGGGATTAGCCAAAGTTTAAAGGTAAGTAATTTATATAAACAATGGATAAAACTAAATGATATTGCAGATATGTTTGATACTACCAACATGTACCACTAAAATTCAACTTTCAAAACTGTGACTGGAAAAAACATTAGAAGGATGAAAAAATAACTGTAAGTCATTTTGAAGTTCTTGCAAATTATATAAATGAAAACCAAACTAGTTCTATATTTCCAGATGGCAAATACATTTATGTTTTACACTTAGAATATCTGGTTTTATACTAAGAAAAGAATACATTTCAACTATGAAAAGTTCTGAAGAAAAACATTTTAAGATATATACATCATAAGCATCCCAAATGCACTACTTTTTGACAAGCTGTTATTCTCTTGAAAAGGAAGGAAGGTTGATCTCTCTCACAAATGGATTACACAGTAGAACAGGTCCAAGTCTGTGAACATAAGCTGTTGTTTTCAAATTACTAAAAAGGAGACAAATCCTAATTGCATACTTTCAGCAGGAAAGACGAATTTCAGCGGTTGCTCACATCATCAATGGGCCAACAGAGGTTTAATCTATGCCAGTGAAAGCTATTTTTCACAGGATTGTGACAAAGGAATTACTCATTAAGTTTTATATAAAACACACCTAAGAGTTTCCAGTAGCAGGCATGTGAATGTGGCTGAGGCTACAACAAAAAAGAGCAGAGCACTGACTGCTACAGTCAAGAAAACAAATGAGAAAAGGAGGCAAAACACAGTTCTACAAGAGCATATTATGTTGGAAAAGAGCAGGGAATGACAAAGAAAAACAGTGTGGGCTTCTTGCAAGTACAGGAAATCATTGGCACCAACTTATTTTTTTGGATGGTCTTCAGGAGGGACAAGTCAGATACAGTTCCAAGGACAGAGGAGGACAACAACTGTGAGAAGGTGCAGGGGGGTAAGAGCCAGAGTCTGGCCTAAGGTCACACAGAGGCACTCAGCATCCCAGTTAAGCAATACATTTTTCTTTTTCATGTTAGTCTCCCCTTTTCCTGGTGCGTCAAAAGGATTAAGCAACAACGTCAGAAGGGTGGCAGCAGCATTAGCAGCAGGTTATTTATCCCTTGTTCTCTTTGGCAGGCAATTCAATCCCTAAACCATTAGTGTGGCAAAGTTCCTCATTTCATTACTACTTTGCATCAAGCAGAAATTCAGACTGCCTTGACTACGATATTGTTGGGAAATGCGTTCCAGTTGGGTTGTTTGTTGATTAACAGACAAAAGAAAAGCCACTGTGCAATAGAGCCTGTTTCACCAACAGCTGAAAGCCCAGAGGATGTCTATGCTGATGCACACACTGATGTACAAAGCTTTAGAACCACTGTCAGCACAGTAAGAGCTTTGGGATTTAGAAATGTAGGCACAGGGAAACCCGCACACAGCACCCCAACTGTCCAGTAGGCATAAGAGAGCCCCCAGTGCTCTCTCTGCCTTTCTTCTTCAGTATCTCATGGGGTGGGTCTGAGTATGCTACAGAACAGTCGTTTTGTACCCTTCTCTCAACAGACAGACAAAAATAAACCTCGCTTTCCAAAAAAAGCTCATAAAAGCTTCCCAAATTAGCAAGTAAATGATCTAGTACAACAGACAGTCTTGTAAAAAAGTAGAGACTGGAAGCAAAGCAGCTCCTGTTCTATTCTCAGCTCTTCCCAACAGCTTCTGGCTTGACCTTGATTATTTGAGCCCTCTGCTTCTCACCTTCCTGTCTGGACAACAACAAGGCCACCCTCCACTGCCTCTTTTCACAGGCTCTGCTTCCTCCCCCTCCAGACTCAGCAAGGTCACTCCAGTGTGGTGAGCCAGCACTGGCTGCCGCAGTGACTCAGTACCGCGCGTGTGTCGTGACCAATGGCCAATATTTGCCTTTTTCATTATAAATTAGTTAGGTCAAGGTGCACCTTCTATTTGCTCTGCAGAGGGCTCAGCCCCCTGCCAAGGCTTCCTCTGTACAGAAGACAGAAAAGCAGTCAATGAATGCTCCATCAATTACTTTTTAGCAAGTGAATGAAAAATTGATCATTTGAAAAATGAGAAAACCACTCATTTATGCTACATTTACTACACTGATACAACACCAACACAATATTGCATTGAAAACACAGTATCACTCCCATTTTAACAACAGTAAACCAATGACCTCCCCTCCTAGAAAAGAATTACCATTACTGCAGTATTATGTTGCTGCTAAAGAACTGATTGAGAGTGAAGTGTACCACTTACAGCAAATCTGGAGATAGGTGTTCTTCACCAACCAACCAGAAATGGGAACAAGGCTTTTCACAGTGCTTATATTTCTGAAGTAAATTTTCTACAATTAAAGGAATTGCTTCCTATTCTGTTTTCTTCCCATGCCACTCCTTCATGGCAGCAGCTGGTGAGATTTTATGCTCAAAATAATAAGATGAGGAATCCCAACACCTGCACACATGTACAACCTACATTTTGAGGGATGTTGAGCTAACACAGATTTGAATGGAAAATGGAAAAGGGATGATTATCTGCCAGACCATCTCTGTCCCATTAAGACTCATTACAGCCTCTTAAAGCAGATGATGACAGGAAAATCATACATTTCCTTAAAGTGTAGCTTCATTAAGTGTCATTTATAATGAAGAACTGTTAGCAAAATCAGAATTTCCACTCTCATAAGCAGAAAGATCTTTAAACCAGCACATATTTTAAACTGGAGAAGAGCAGAGTGAGAGGGCCTGGTGGCCCTCCTAGTGACCCTGTGACTTATTCAAGTCAAGCAGTAAGTATTTCATGCGATAATCCTGTGGAGGCCAGGCTGCATTTCATCAAGAGAGCTACTGTTTGCTATTTTAACACTTCATGTTGCTGAATGTTTTTCCGAGGGAGTTAGTCCATTAATGCCAAAAGTTAACACCATGGGTTTTTTTCACAGAACAAATAGTTACAGGTCAAAGTTCACATGCATTACAGCCCACCCAGGCATATCACACCCACTGCCTGGCTTCTCCCTCCCCTAAACACAAGGTCAGCTACAGAGAATGGGAGGAATGAACAAGGGTTTAATATTTGTGAGTGCATACATCAAGAATGCATCCTACCAGATTTCTTTCTTTTGACAATGAAACTGGAATTCCTTTGCTAACAACAGGGCTATTTAAGCAAGGCATCATTTCAGTTTATGCTCTGTTTTAACTCTTAGGAAATAATACAGATTTTCCTGATATGTGTTTAATAGCATTCTCTGGTTCTGCAAAATCCACCAAGTGCTGTGAGCCAATGCATCTCCACTCTGACCTGCAAAACTCCTCATGCTGAGAATCTTGAGTTGATCCAGAACCCACTGCCAATGAAGTTAAACTGAGGGACAATCTTTCTGTGTGCTCAAATATTCACAAAGTGAGTCAAGCTCAGCTGTTTGCTGACTACTCATCTTTGAATAGTAGCCTCTCAGTTCAGTGTGGATTCTTTCAGCATTACAAGGTCCTCAGTGCCACACAACCCAAATAACAATCCCTGTGCAAAGAGTACACAACTTTATTTGCTGCCAACTAATGAAGCTAAAGAGGAACTTTCACAGAGGCTAACCTCAGAAAAAAATATTGACTGAAATAATCCTGTCCTTTGACTTCAGCCCACTGGTTTTTGTCTAAACTGCTTTTGCAGTACTTTTGAATTACTCCTTCCTACCTCCTTCCTATCTCAGTTTCTCCTTTAGCAGCCTTCCACCATGACACCACGGACATGTGGATTTTTACAGACAGCCTGGATACACAGGCCACCTTGGTTTCACTGCAGAATCAGAAGCACAGTGCAAGGTGCGCTAAACATCTCATGGACCACTCTTCTGATGAGTGGCATGCATCTCATCCATTTCACAGACAAAAATAAGGTAAAGCTGCTTCCAATTATCCACAGCTTCAACACACACAGACTTGGAAGGTACCACGGCATTACAGCCTGGTCTGTTGTACATTTCTAAGCATGATATCTTACCTAGTCCTCAGTGGTCTATGGCAGAGCCATACAAAAGCTTCAAGGGACAAGCTAAAGGCTAAGTGAACCTTCTCTTGTGAAGAAGAGGGAATAAAATCTACAAGTTCTCAATTCCCATTTCTGTATTCAGAGCAAAGTTTGCTCCACTTTTTCACAGGCACTTCATTTCAGAACAAGTAGTTTCTTTGGCTTCCTTTCTCCATTTATATTGCTTGCCAGAGAGCTTTTCTGTCATGCCACTAACAAAACACATAGTTTTAGTTGTGTTTCTTAACTTGGCCCACAGGAAAAATAACCAAGCACTCCTCACTTAGATTGACTGCCAATAAAACTAGTCCAGTACAATTGGTCCAAAATCACTCAAACTCTGAAATAACTTCCCACCTGCCTTCAGCTTGTTTCATTTACATTCCTATGGTCCTTAGTGGTTGGGGTAGAGGGACTAGAAAGTACACTTAGCATTTACTACAGCGTTGTTCCAGAAACACTATTTCACCACTCAATGAACTCCAGTTTGGCGTTTTAACAAGCAAACATGACAGAAATTTTCACTTGGGAATCGAAAATACTGCTGCTTAACCAAGTAGTAGAGACAGCAAATTCTTTCCCAGCCATACTTAGCTATTAATTTACATGCTAACCACTACCACTGAAAAAACATCCACTGCTTTGCACATAAACAGAGCTGAGGCTCCAACACCTAGTGACATGTTCTGAGCTTTCACACACAGCACAGGAACAGGATGGAGCCTTGGCTGGAGAGGGAAGAGAAAACCTTGATGGATAGGAGTTACAACCAGCCTTGCCTTTAGGTTTCAGGAAACTCAGTTCAAACATCCCAGATCTCAGCCCCTCCTTCCTCACCTCCCGTATGACTTGCTGTAGCTCCTCCTGCTCCACTGCTTTGTGGATTTCATCAGCTGAAGGCATGAGAGGGAATTTTTCAAGTTTGTGCTCCACCTCTGGCTTGGAGTCTGCAAGCTCCTCAGAGCTTTCCACTGGCTGTCCAGTGCCTGCTCTCAGCGGGGGAGTTGGTGTTAAGGCAACAGAGGCTCGGTACAACTTCTTGCTTTGACTCTTGGCTCTTCTACCTGTGTGACCAGAGCACACTGAAGAGGAATCCGAGTTTCCATGGGAGAATACCGACTCTGCACCCTCTGCTGGGAGAGTTTCCAGTCCAAGCTCTCCCAGTCCTAAACCCAGTTCAGACTTCAGAAATGACTGCTCTCGAATAAGCTCAGAGACCTAAGGATTCAGAAAAGAAACAGTCCTGAATAAGCAAACAAAAAAGTCACATAACTATGTTTTCTTGCTATTTATTTAATCGCTTACTCATTCCCTCCATGTAACAAATACAGTTATAGAATAAATATATCCTTTGCCTTTATTACTGCAACAAAGAGAATCATGAAAAGGAATGTGCCTTTTTAAAAGCCAACATAAATAAAAATTGTGGCTCTTCCCCAAGCCACCGACTTTTGCAACACGTATGCATCTTGCCAGAGCCATTGACAGGCACACACGTAAGGGTTTGATTTTCATTTGTTTGCTCTTTCCTTTCTGCAGTTTTTGAACTACTTATTTTCAGTAACAGAAAATGTGCAGAAATATAAAAAAAAAATTTCCCTAGAAAATTAATGAGGTAGTACCATCATTTGTATCAACTAAATGAAAAAATATCTCACTTCTACATATTCCTCTTAAAAGCTAACAAGACTCTACAGGCACTTAGACCTACAGCTAAATCTGCTTAAGGAAAATGGCATCAACAAAGCTATTTAAGGGAGTAAAGTATTTCTAAAATTATGTGTCAAATTAATCTCCTGCAACCTATTTTAAAGTAAAGTCTTCCTGGTTCTTTTCATCTGAAAAACACAGAGTAAACACTTACTGGTTCAATGACGTTCAATGGAGAAGGACATGACAGGTTATCAGCACTTCTGCTTCCATACATACCCTGAAAAATTAAGTTAAGTTAATGCACTTAGGAATTTCTTAGAGCTCTCAGAAGCTAGCATATAAACATGCTGCATGTCAGAAAACTTTCTGTAAAACCAGAAAGTTGGAAACCGGAAGCGGAGCTGGTTGGAGAAAGTTAATTTCAGTCATTTTTAAAGCTGGCGCTCTTCTATAAAAGGATTTACAAATAAAAAGTTATTTATTCGGTTCAAAGAATGCAAGTTTGGCTTGAGATCACAGTAATACCATATTTTCCTGTTCTTGGGTTTCAATGTTTTTTCCCATGACAAAATACTGAAGAGGAAGATGTGGCCTGTGACTGTGCTGCTTCTACAGAAGATGACTGGCTAAGAAAGAGAAATGAAACCCAGGAAGAGCATATGACAATTTTTGTCTGTGCTTCTTTTGTTTGGCTGATGGCAGAACTGCAGCACAAAAAGAGAGGAACAGTCCTTCGCTGAGTGGAAAAGAAGAGAAAGTATATTGCCATGCCACCAATAAACACAGACAAAGCCTCTTCTCCCCCTTCTTGCACTTTTGGGGAGCGTTTGTGGGAGCAGAGCTTTGCCCGCTGTTTGTCAGGCAGCCATGTCTTCATCTGAAGGAGCGACAAAAGGCAACGGAGGAAAAAACTCATGACAATGGGATTTTCCCCTTTTATTTGTTTTGTTTTTTTGCGTGTGTGGGGTTGGTTTTTTTTTTGGTGTGGGGGTTTTTTTTTGTTGTTGTTTTTGTTTTGGTTTTTTACTTTTGTTTTTGTTCCCAAGGATTGGCAGAGCTAGAGAGAAAGCACAGTCTGTTTCTTGGGAGAGAAACACTGTGAATGTCTCATCTCTCAAGAAAATCAGTGTAGAACTCCAGAAAGCCCATCACCATGCTCCAAGGATTTTAGACATAAGCTAGCTACCAAAACTGTGAAAATTCAGGGTCATGAAGAGGAAAAAGAAAGCACTAACAGAAGAGGTCTGTCTTTCTCAGCCCTAAAACCCCCCAAGGTATGTATTGATATGTATGAACACCAAGAAAGTCACAAAATTTTTCCCCAAGGTGAAATAGTGACTGAAAATGAGAAAACATGACCCCTGATACACATGGCATCATTAGATTCCATCTCATTCTAAGAGTTATATCAGTTATGAGTCATTATTTGTCCCTGCTCATTGCAGGTTGGACTAGATGATCTTTAAAGGTCCCTTCCAACCCAAACTATTCTACAATTCTCTAATGAACATTATATGGAGAAAAAACATGATGCTGTTGCAAAACTAATACTTACTATGTGTGCCTGAGGTCTGTAAGGTGAAGACATGTGCAGACTTCTGAGCTGGTCCTCCAAGGCAAGCAGACGTTCCTCCAGCTGCATCTCCAACTCCTGCAGCTCCATGCGGACAGACTTCCTCAGGCTCTGCAGCTGGTCAGCTTCGAATCTACAGCAAGGCCACCACAGAAAGGACAAAAGCAGTCACTGCACCCAGCTGCAAAGGGGTGACTGAGCAGGACAGTGCCACAAGTAAAGGACTTCATACAAGGGAATTCAAAGCAGGACACAGCAATATTAGCTGAATGCCTACGTGGCACAGAAGTCTTTTTCCGTTTATAGAAAAGATGTATCAGTCCACAGAAAAAACAAAACCACATAGTGTACCACAGAACAATCTCCAAAAATTTTAGCTTTAAATGCAGAAGAAATCAGTATTTCTACATATATCTAATCAAATTAAATTTAAAGCTGATAAGAACAAGCACCACAGAGTAATGCAGAAATCACATGTTACTTCTCCTCTGTGGTTATAGCTTCCCCAGCACTCAGAGCTACATTTTGGCCAGGAAGCCACAGTCTAAGGCAGCCAACTGATTTCAAATGTGTTTACTTTTAAAGTGATAGGCCAAGAGCTGATTCAACTAAACTAAATATTATATAATAAGTTTCAAAAATTGTTCCAGATCTGCTGCTACTACAACTCCTGGCGAGCACAACCACTCGGAGCCAGAATATGAACGCCATCTGTAGCTCAATGAGTAGCCACTGAAGGGTGGAAAATCATCTGAATGCTACAGTTTTCATTCTTTATTTACATCTATGAAGATGGGAGTGATCTAAAATCAATTTTTTAAGATTTCTTTCCCCTGCAATATCCTATGTTCAAGTATCCTATGATAACAACCCTTAATATCTGCAGCTGTAGAATCACTTTGGAGAAAGGATGCAGAAAAAATAATTAGTGAGAAATACAGATTGGAAGAGACAAAGAGTAAAAAAATCTAGAATGAAAATGCATAAAGAAAAGAGTAAATAAGATTTTGGCAAAAAAATTCATCTCCAACCCTGTTCAAATTGAAATTAATAGATTTCTTGCTGATCTCAAGAGCAGTAACACATTTTCCGATATGCCAGGGTATTTTCTCTTTGTTTTTTAATAAGGTAATTTTACCTTTCCTCCTCTGTCATGTGCTGATAAACCGTGGTCTGTTGACGCAACATAGTCAATTCCAAATCCATCATTTGGGTTCTGAATAAATTTAGATTTCTTCTCACCACTTGTAGCTCCTGGAAAGTATTCTGGGGAAATAAAAATATAATCATGAATTACATGGGAAAATGAATTAAAGTAAGTTTGGATCCTGTAGCCACATTTGCCCAGATGAGCCCTTTGAGTTAACAGCACCTCAGCAACTTCAGCACATGATGGAAGCTGCATGTTGTGCCATCACAAGGACTCAAGAAAACAACATTTTCAGCTGTATCATACGAGCAAACACATGAAAGTGTATTTAGATTAATTCCTTTCTAACATTATTTGTGGGAAGCTCTCTCTTGAGAACAAAGACAAACAACTGCCCAAAGTGAGCACAATCTGTGACACATTTAGAATGTCTCCTTGTATTTTATTTTGACTGAGTACCACTCCATAAACAGGGTGACTTACCTCGTAGAGAGGTAGAATGGATGATCTCTGAGTAGTGTAACCAGTGGCAGCTGAAAAATCCTGTCCCCTCATCACTGGGTACTAGGGGGAAGAAACAAACAATTTGAAATGGGAAAGGCACCCTCTGGAACACACAGACACTCCAAAAGCAGCCCTAAAACACAAACTTTCTGGCATTAAGATTTCTGCAATCCATGGAAATACTGTGTTGCAAAGAGGCAACCTTACAAAATGTCAGCACCACTTCTTAACTGACACACGTGCAACAATTTATGCTTGAAAACTCAGTAGTCTCAATTGTCTCAGCTAATGATAAAAACAATTCCAAAACTGTAACTGAGCAAATTAAACTATGCCCCATTTTGAAATCATGGTTGTAGTCAAATTTGTCATGGGATTTTCTTCAGTTCTTAGTTTGGGGAATTTCTGTTCCTTTTGGTTTATAATCTCACTACGTTGCCTTCATCCAAAGACCCCAGCTTGCTAATGATCTCTTATGAAAACAAGACTGAAGAATTTCTATTTGCATGTTGCAGCAACATATGGAGCAAAAAGATAAAATCCAGAGGTTTGTTACATGTAGAGACACAGCACAACAAAGAACAGTGGAAACAGCAAAAATGTTTACCTTCTCAAACATGAAAGACAGCTTGTCCAATATAATTTTGAAAGAATGCAAAGGACTACTGATATGTCATGGAAAATCTGAAGCATGTTCATTCATATAGAGAAGCCTTGCTCCAACATGATCACATCAAGGGGATGGGTTTATCTTTCCTCTGTCAGCTTTCTCTGTTCCCTGTTCTATCAGCAACTTATCTAGTCCTCCTTATTTCCTCTTAAAATCACAATCATATGTTTTAACATCTCAACTTTTTCTTTAGCCATTGAGTATGCTATGTGTCAAACTCAATCTCTACTGTTGGAAACCAATCTCTGCTGTGAGAAGGACCAAGGCCCCAGAATGAAACTAATTTAGACAAAATATGCTTGAAGAAGAACTAGTGGGCTAAACCTTATTATCCCCTCCAATGTCCTTTTCTCTCTTTTTTTTTTTTTAGATTTCTTTTTCAGCAGGTTCAGTTAGCATGGTATGTGTGGCAGAAGTACTGAGCACACTGTAACCTTACACAGATCAAGGCTGCAAGTGGTACACATGAGAGAATTGAAAGAATTGAATTCTCCAGAGAAGGTTAAGTTCTGCAAACACTTTCTCCCAGGAACACCATGAACACCACCTTGAGCAATAGGTGACTTAATACACAGGTTATCACAGCTTCCTGCTGCAGAGCTGGTCACCAAATCTTGCTCTGAGAAGCAAGGCCAGCTGATAGAACCAAAGGAAGACTGGACTCACCTCTAACTTCTGACAAGTGGCAAAGTCAGTAAAATAAGAGGGGCCCAAAAAAGGCCACTACAGCCTCCCACATGCAATATGGTGCAGGCAGGTGCATGTTTGCTCTTGGGTAAAATGCACAGAAATTTCAGGTCTACAACTGCATAGTATTCACATATTCATACATAAACGAGCAGAGTCTGTAACTACCTTGCCCACACAGCCTCCTGCAGGAGCTTGCAGGATCCTAAGTTGGACCACTACCTAAGAAAACAGCAGAACCAGGATGGCAGGAACAGCTGGCAATCAGGAGAGGAGGAGCAGAAGGTGTGGCAGAAATTGGTAAAATTTACGTGCTTGCATTCTCAAGCTTTTCTTCTCTGAGTGATGAGATGGATAAAATTTCACATGCTCTGACAAAATCAATTCTTAATAAAAGACTGATGTTATCAAGAACATGCTGGCTAGCACCAGAGTTGCAAGTGGAAAAGATTGGCATGAAACAGTACAGAAACACACGGAGATCAATCACTGACATCATTATTGAAGTTTTGCGACTATAAGGAAAAAGATGCACTTTTAACAGCTGTATGAGAAGTATGTCAAAGAGAAGAGAAATCAAAGGATTGACCAGACTATTCTGTGATTCTATAAATATGCATTTTAAAATCTAAATCTAATGATTCTCATCTTAAAATAAAATAATAGCTGATAAAGAGTACGCTGTTCCTCCCCCCCATCCAAGAATATCCATAAAGCTAAAAAATAAAAAATACTGGAAAAAAAATCACTCTGGATCAACTGGAACAAGAAAACATTGAATGCAAAAAAGTGGAGCATTGAAAAGATGATCACAGAATCACAGAATATATTGATTGGAAGGGACCCACAAGGGTCTTCGAAGTCCAACTCCTGGCCCTGCACAGGACAGCTGCAAGAGTGATTCCATGTGCCTGAGAGCATTGCCCAAATGCTTCCTGAACTCCACCAGGCTTGGTGCTGTGACTTCTGTGGGGAACCTGTTCCAGTGACCAACCACTCTCTGGGTGGAAAACTTTTTCCTAATATCTAACCTAAAACTCCCATCTTTGAACGCTTCAAACTTGCCTGTTTAAACAAAAGCTCCTAAAACAGTAGCAAATCAGACTTGGACAAAATATCTTTTTTTTCCTGATCTGCTGAACTACACAAAGGAATATTCAGGTTATCACCTTGGTTTGGTAAGGATAAAATAAGGAGCCCCTTTGACCAGGGGCAAAGCCAGGCTTCCTCTTACCTGTGAGAGGTTCTGCAGAGAGTTTCTGATGTCATGGAGGACCCTGCGGAGCTGCATCTCCACAGTGGAGGGTGGGTTCATAGCAGCAGGACGATGAGGAACTCCATGCCTTGGAAAGAAGGGGCAGCTGAAGGGGGAAAGCATGGCGCTGAAGGAAGAGCCAGAGATGCTTGGGATACTGTGGGTGCTGAGCGTCCTCATGTGCTCGCACAGCGGCCGGTCCTGCCACTCCGTGGGGAGGGAATGGAGGGAGCACGTGGAGCGGGACATGGCTGCTGGCATGTGCAGGGGGCAGCTCTGTACCCTGGTGGGACTGAGCTCCTCAGACAGCCTGCTGGGCCCTGCCTGGGGCACCTCTTTCTTGGAGGACGAAGGTGCAATAAACAGGGTGGATTTGCACACAGGATGGCCGGAGGCTGCCTCCTCCTCATTTCTGTCATTCTCAGATGCCGCTTCCTTGTCCTCCTCCACCTGTGTGTACTTGTAGGTGAAGGAAGGAGGACTGCAGAGAGTCTCTTTTCCTGGAGTTAACTGAACATTCACAGAGGACACCACTTTCACTGGATTCAGCAATGCAGTTGGGAGAGACTGAGACCGCCTTAGAGGATAGCCCGATTCAGCAAACCAGAGTCTCTGCTTCCTCAGAAGATCTTTTGACTTAAGCAGAGTGCATCTGGCCTTGGAGTCAGGTGAGTTGATGATCCTCATCTCAGCTCTTTGCAAGGCAACCTGAACTCTGTCCACAGATGATGTGGAGGAGCCATCACCTTCCAGAGACTGCATCGACTTGAGGATATGGTGTGTGTGATACTGAGGAAACTCAAACACGCTGCCTTCCTCCAGCAGGTCTGATTCTTTTTGCTCACTGGAAATGTCTTCCTCTTTAGAGCTGACCTCTCCTTGGACTGTCTCTGATATATGAGATGACTTGCTTTCTTGTCCTTGATTTTGTTCAGTTTTACAGTCACTAATTTTTCTGTCTTCACTCCTTCTGCTATCAGAAGATTTTCGTCTCTCTACTTGAGAGATAATATCCTCTTCATCATCATCATAATCCTCCTCCTCATCATCTTCCTCCTCCTCCTCCTCAAACTTATCAAAACAGGGCAGTTCCTTGGCTATCGGTGTCTTCTGTTCCTCACTGTGCGATGTCACAGTTGTTTCACTGTCACAGCTGTCAGCACTGCTTCCCATGCCCTGCAAAGACTCCTGAACCTAGGAAAGATATGAGACAGCAAAGGAGTGAATGTACTGGACACTCAACTACTGCCTTCTCAAGAGTCAGGCCATGAGTCCAAGAACACCTTCACAGGGCATTGGAGGGGGGAGCAGAAAGAATAATGCACTTAGTGTGTAAGAGAAACGGTGAAGTAGAACAAAGAAACTGTAGTATCAGATACATTGGGAGTACAATGAAGTATGGCACCAAAAGGAGGTTTTTATTTTCTCTAAAGAGAAAATTCTCCACACATTCCTTTGATTTGACAATAAATTCAATACTGTAAGAAGAATAGAAGCGGCAAAAGAGTAAGAGCAAGAAGAATACAATGCTAGTATTTTAGGTGGTGATGACAAACAGATAGCTGGGTCATGGAACAAAGCATTTCCCATTTATAAAGGTTTACAACAGTGAAATGAAGGGTTGCATTAGGAAATGTATACAGAGAAGCGAGGAGAACTACAGACTGTAGTGAAACTGTGTTACAGGACAACACCAAGAATGGGAAAGCCAGTCTGCCCATAAACTAAGCCTGTTAAATAAAGAATCATTGAAGACTGAGAATATCACATCAGGATGTTAATCTCAGTTGGAGACCACATCTGGTACTATTAGCCAATCCCTCCTTTCTCCTGAATCTTCTTCCCCTATTTATTTCATTCTAAATAACAATTTAAACCAGAGTACATAGACGAGGGAGTTGTTAATTTAGTAGGTAACAAATGGCAGGAAAAACATTTAAGAGAAAGGAAAAAAGAAGAGAACTATTCATTGTAAAGCACATTCTTGAAGCGGGCCTGACTGACTGCTGTATTTACAAGTGCACAAGACATTTCCCTAAGAGTATGTGGTATAAAGTATACTCTTGGAAATTTACCATAGTTGATGCATGAACTAGAAATTTTCCTATCTCTACTTTCTGCAGTTCTTGCTGCCATTAGGATATTAGTTATTAGTTCCTTCTAAAGAGATTATGTTTTTCAGGCAATAGTTCCTTCTCCAACCATCTAGAAGATTTCAGCCATGAATGTCATCTTCACAAGTACATATCTAACATTGCACTCACTGGCACAGCAACAAATTATTGTGAAAGAATGTGCACATTCAGATGGTTTTCAAGTTAAAGGTACTAAATGAGCAAAACATTATAATGTTTAGGTGAAATCATGTGGGCTACATGTGTGTCTATCTGTTTCCTAATCCTCCATCACATTGTTCAATTATGAGTAAAGCATAAGAACTTGGATGGAGAATTCTGGCTTCTTTGCTAACACAAAACCCTTCTGCAGAATACCCTATCTCAATATCAAAATCTCCCTCAGAAATCTTAATTAAGGAAGTCAGAGATGAAAGGCAATATGGGTTAAATTTTGAGTTCTCTCCTGAGTTTCAGAGGAAGGCTATGGGTGCTAGAGTCAATAATTTAACAGTAGATGGCACTAAATTACCATACTTTTAAGAAACAATATATACTCCTCTGTATCCCCTTCATTTTTTCTCAGGTTCTCTTCACCAGCTGCCAAGTTCTCATTTCCCCTAGCTGCATCATTCACCCATATTTTCTGAATTCAGCTCAGCACTTGGTCAGAATTAAGAATTGAAGGGGGTAGAGGAGAGCCTAGCAACTCCATGGCACAAACCTCATGCAGCCTCAAAATACTTTTTCAAAACAGCAGAACAGAAAACAGAAATCTCTTCCCTTTACAGCCAACACAGATAAACTCCAGCAATATCCCAGTGAAAGGGTGCTTAGCTGCAACATACTTTTAGTGGGCTCTTCATCAGGTTGTAACCAACATAAAAATCAGGAGTGACCAACTCTCCTCTGAGTCACCTTCTAACATGCCTGTCAACTTCAGTGCACTCCCAGCTCTGTAGAGAGCTGAACAAGTATGTCAGCTGATCATGCTCTTTGCAGGAACTCAGGATCATTTTTCCCTTTACTCATTATTACTCCTTTTCTTGCTCTTGAAAAGCACTAAGCTGATGTTTAAGGGAGACAAAGACCAACACTATCATGGCTTTTATTTTGGCACTCAGTTGAAGAACTACTAAATCGGAAAACCCAGAATTCCAGTACCAAAATGAAAAAGCAACACTGATGGATGAAGAGGGTAAAAAACTCTTCCTAGTAACTGCCAAACAGCTTTTAAAGTGCTTGGTGTGCCACAAGGGAGAAACACATGGTAGCATAAGAAACAAGTCAGCAGATACAAGCTATAGAGATGAAATTGCCGGAGATACCCAGAATCCCATTTATTCATTTGGGCTGTGGTCTAGGTCTCAGGAATAGCTGGCCTTGAGAGCAGGATCCAACTCAAGGCCTTTCACTGGCTGACTGACAGGCCAATCAAATCATGGCTATTACTGTGTGAATGTTTTAGGAGAACCAGGAGAACAGCTCTCCAAAATATCAGATACAATGCAGTCAAGCATGTGTATTGAGCACACACCTAAACACCAGGCTGGAACAAAAGTTTTCCCTAAGATATGAGGTCTCTCAGGTCAGCATCACAGCAATTTCTGGGACTAAGATCAAAGAAACCAGAACAAGAAAGAGCATGGAAGGTCAAAATCAACTAAAATTAGTCCATCTTCATAGTAAAGCTAGTGTGAAATTGTTTTCACTTTCTGTCAATTGGTAATAAAAAAAAAAAAAAGAAAAAAAAGAAAAAATGCAGGGGGCAGGGGGGAGAAGTACATGGGCAGTGGGAAGGCAAAAATGATAAAAACATGAAACAATCACCAGATCAGCTTTAATCTTTCAAGACCTTAATCTCTACCCACTACTGAGAGGAATCAACAGTGAGAAAAGATACACCAGTAACAGCAAACAGAACATACTGAATTTAGACCTTATTCCAGTCCCAAGTATACCCAGATTAACCTACTAAAAAGGCTTTCAAGTCTGAACACAGAGACTTGGCAGGTCCAGCTCTGAAAACTATGATTTTATAGACCTAGACTGACAGTCATAGTAACAGTCAAACACTGTTTCACACTAATCAGGAGTATTTCAACCACAAGATGAGAACCTTACCTGAAGCTGACTGAATGGAGAACAGTCTGTAGAGTCCTCAGCAAAGCCACTGCTGTCAGAGTGCTGACTTGCTGTCCTTAAGAGCTGATCTGTTTGAAACAACCAAAACCCAACTGGAATTACTTTACAAATCACAGCCTTTCAAGACCAATCTCACTGAATGCAAACTTTCCTTTTACAGCAAAAAACATGAAATGGGTAATACAATTGCTTTTCAGTTTCCACTTTGAACAAAACCGAGAAACAACTTTTTTGTGTCAAGCAAAATCTCTCTCACCCAAAGCCCTACTTGTGAAACTTCAAGCAACCATTTTTTACATTTTTCCTTCCTGTGCTGTGGAAAAAAAAACCTCTGCAGATATTGCCCCTGCTGGAGTTCTCCTTTCACAAAACTGCATCACGGATTAATTCACACACAGGCAGTGGAAGAGTTGCTTTTGTGTTGAAAAGTACAGATTTGACACCTCTCCTGATCATGGAGATTCTGAAGATCACTGGTCTCTCACCAGCCTAGACCACCCCAGACACCCAGAAGGACAGCATCACATGGGCAGAGAGGGCCATGTGGAAGACTCTGCCAGCTACTGGAGAGGATCCTCCACTGGCTTAGCAGACAAATGCAGAACATCCCTTACACATCAATGGGCAATCTGCCAAAGCACATTCCCAATGCTCATTTTATACACCAGAGATAAGATCCTCCTACTTGTTCCTTTCTACTCTTATTAGGTAAGCATTAAAATAGCCTAAAGAGGCTCTTAAAACCCTAAGTGCTTCCCAGGAGTGATTTCCCCTGGTGCAAGCACTGCACTCACTAAGCAGCTTTGCAGGGAGATCTCAGCAAGCTCTGCAGCACACTATTGCATGTATATTTTTCCTGACTGGACACAGGAAGCACTCACCAAGTGCAATGTTTACCTTATGGCACCAGAAACATTTTACCCAGCCTGAGGTGGGCAACAACCTTATCTCACCTTTAGAGCACAGCAGAAGTATAAAATCTTGGAGATGGGAACTACAGTGGCCTGCCACCTTCTCCTCTGGAGCCTTAGGCAAGAGCTTGCTGCTGTCTCCTCAAAGGCTCAATGCAGAATTTTGCCCCAGTTAAATGTAGTCATATAATTAATCCCAGCTCACAGCTCAATGCAATGGCATGCATTATGAAAACTGTTGGATATTTACAACTAATTTTTTTTTAGTATTCATTTTGATAAACACTTTACTAACACAGAAATAAGTAAGAGCCTGCACAGTCTGTGAACACCAGTAGAGGCAAACTGCCCACTAAGCTTCTGTATCAGTGATGTCACACAGCTTTTAGGGAGTGCCTTTCAAATTGTGCTGCTGCTCTGTTATCATAGTAGCCACAATATCCTGCGATGACAAACAACTTTTCTACCTCAAGACAGACATCCCCACCCAACTCCCAGTAAGGACAATGGTAATTACTTCCCTGAGAACTGGATCTTATTAACTGACTAATTCACTTAATACAGCTGAAAGAGCATGCCATGATCAGCTTGCCACTACAGCTGAAGCTGGGGGGAAGCTGTTACCTTCTTCATGGTGAATAGTTATCTAATTTTGTTGCCAGATATTCAGCCTCCTCTGACTCTTTTCTTATCTGGGGAACTTTAACAGAAGAGAAAAAAACCCACTACTAGTGAAAGCCTTAGCCTCTCTTAGGGAAGAGATCCCAATTACTTCAGATAAAGCAATTCACCAGTGCATGTGCATGAACTTCATTACTGTTCAATAGAACATTGACCTGCCCTTCTGCTTCCTTCTCAGTCAGTATTTCCTTTTCAGCTATAGAAAGGAAAATTACATCTATATGTTTTCTGAAATCAATTCTTGGGCTTCTCAGAGACACAGTACTGAAGTTAAAATGAGTCTTTCAGATAATCTTCCATAGCACTGGTTATTTATGGACATGCTTAGACAGTCTCACAGGACAGAAACCACCAGGCAAAGGATCAGCCTAGAGCAGTCATTCACACTGGCCTCATTTATGGCAAGTGACTGGCACAGTATGAACAGATTCAAAACTGCCTTGGTTCAACCTAAGGAGACCTAGTCCTTTCTACAGGTATCCCTTGCTTTCAGTGCTACAGAGCTGCTAGGATTTTTTAATGTTCTAAAGCAAATCAGAAAATATGTTTTCTGAGTAGTCATCTGCTACCACACCTTACCCTGGTCCTTTGCAAGTTCTTAGGGCTCTCCACAACATCACTATGATGTAAATGCAGTAAAAAATTATAAAGAGTTGGAATCTCTACTGAATCAGTAGTGAAATGACAAGGTTTGGTACTGTAAATACTGGAAATACCAACTAGAACACTGGGATATACAGATACATAATGATATCCACCCTCTTGACAAGACTGATCCAGCTATGTAGCCTGCTCTACAGCACCTGGATATCTCTCAGATTCAAGCAAACAAGGGGAAAATAGGAACACACTTCAAAAAAAGCCACAGAGTTACATCTGGCTCTTGACTAAAGGTCCTCCTGGCAAAGGAGAATCTTAGGACAAGGAGTTTGCAGTGAGATATGGGTCCCCTCTCTTCACCTTGAATACAGAAAACTCAGCACTAAAGGTTGGTTTTATAGGCTGGGATCATCCCTTGCCCTGCGCAACCCCAGGAAGGCAAATATACCTTCTGCAAAAAGGTACCACTGCACAACACTGACTCTGCCACTCAAAGCTACTATCAACACTACACACAGGAAATCTTCTGAACTACTGGGAGGAGGCCAGTGGCAGGATAATAACGAAAGTGTGGAAGAAGGAACCAGCTACAACAAACAAAACCACCAGGAACAATCAAACTCCCATCCCAGTTTAACAGAGCACAAATAAAATGGCTTATTGGATTGTTGTTTTAAACTATATATTAAAAAAAAATCAAAGTGTATTTGGGCACTGAATATATGTTAAGAAAATTGTGTATTCATAAATAATCTAAATAAACAGAAAAAGTTCTAAACAAAGAACACATGATGAAGAAACAAGTCTGTGGTTTACAAAACATGAGGGCAGATTCAGCAGAGCATCCCTGTCAGGGAAATGATTAGTTCATCTATTGCAACATCATAATGAGCTACCAGTGTCAGTCTCACCTCTTCTGTGTCACTCAACTGCTCACACAGAAGAGGAGAAGAAATATGTGGAAACTGTTCATAAAGTTTTAACATTTTTTTCTTGTACCTGCACTATTGGAAAAGTTCAAATGCACTTTGAATTTTATAAGATAATAATTAAATTAACATTCCCAATTTAACTGTGAGGTATTTTATTATAGGATTAAATATCAATTGTCCCTTCTTTACATACTGATCCCACCATGCACCCCAGCACTAACAAAACCAGCCCAATAGGAGCCCTGTTGCAAAAACTCTGAGTCCCTGGGGATTTCCTTGCATCTGGACAGATAAGCACAGACTCCCACAAATACTAAATGTGTTCCAGATGTTTTCTTCTTACTCCCCCATCTCCAATCTCCTGTGGAGCTGCACCCACAGAGAGCTATAAATACAATAATTTATTAAGGACAGGAAGTGCTGATGATGTGCTTTCTTCCCTTTCAAGGATTAAACTTGCAAAACCAATAACCTTAATGCCTTAAAAGAAACAGGTCTGTGGCTACTCAAAATTTCACAGAGCCATGTTGATGCCAACAACCAGAGATTCATGATTTGCAGTGTCCTGAGAAAACTTTTTCCTCTAGGCATTGTACCTGCATTTGTCTTTCTTTTGGGGCATTTTTTTTGGAATTGAAGGTGCTGCTGTATGATATGTCAATAAGAATTTTGTTTTTGCATTAACAAACCTTTCTACCAGATAACTTTGCAATACGCTTTTTTTATAGTGGACATTCAGCAGTGCTGTGTGTTTGCAAACTAGCTGAAGCTTTTCATTCTTGCGTTCCTAAAACAACTGAGATAAGACACATGCTTTAGTTAGGAGTCTAAACAGCAGTAGACTGTGTTGTTCAACCATAATAGTCAACAGTCAGCCAGACTATTTCAGTAAGAAAAGAGAATATCTTTTTTTTTGAATAGTTCACTTCTTATTAAAAGCCCTCTTAATATGCCTTACAAACCGCTGTAAATTTCAGAGAAAGCATCCACAGTCCTCTGTGCAGATGTAAAATGACACCGTAAGGTTTCTAATAACCTGCACCAAAGAACACCAACCCTACTAACTGACAAAGAAATACCACCACATAGAAAAAGAGGTACAGAAGAATTCCTTCAGGGAAGTATTCATCTGGAACAAATCTTTATGTGTTCTTATGCACCACAGAGAAAAAGCCACTGGAAAAGGTGGGTTTGTATAAGGATTGTCAAATTAAATCACACTGCAACAGAGGACCTGTGGTTGAATTCCATGCTGATCCCACCTCATGAGATTGCTAGCGAGAGTGGAATTTCACATTCAGACAACGGCCAGAATGTTTAGTAAGTGACCACTAACTTTGTATGCCTTCTAACTTGGTGAACATCCACCCTCTGAGAAAGCAGGCTGAA
The DNA here is from genome assembly GCF_035770615.1 of Melospiza melodia melodia. Taxonomy (NCBI): domain Eukaryota; kingdom Metazoa; phylum Chordata; class Aves; order Passeriformes; family Passerellidae; genus Melospiza; species Melospiza melodia. The sequence continues at coordinate 23,855,354 of NC_086201.1, read as the reverse complement.
AGGCCTCCATGTTGTCCCATGTTGGACAACTTGCAAAAAGAAAAGTTGGCTACAGTTTTTCTGCATTTTGGGTTAGTTCTCCATCAATGTTCGCCCTCTTGGCAACTTGACTGAAATACACACAGAACAAAGTCCTACAGTTTTTGTGTCTCCCAGGTGAAATAAAATGCTGGTCTCAGACTAACTTTTAGTGAATGTTCAGGTATTGATATCCTTGTCAGATAAGTCATAGAAAACTCTAGGTAATGCCTGCCTGTTAATAAAGTGTCACCACTAATCTGTGTGAAGTGTATTCAGAAATAGGAGAGACATAGTGCCTGGGAAACATGACCTGGCCTACTTCAGTCAGACTGAAGTCCCACTGCTAGAACTGTTGGTAGCTTTCAGCAAGTACACACACGACCATCTCACTTTTCTTTCTTGTGTGGTGGAAGAAGAGCGTAAAATAACTACTGGGAGGAGAAAAGATGAAAAAAAATTATTTTATCTCCTCCCTGACTGCAGCTCCTGGTTCCTTAACTTGGTTTTCTCTGAAAAGCTCTCCCTGAAGCTGGAGAGGCTGGCAAACAGGAGAGCCCTGCCCTATAAAGACTGCACCTCTTTTCATGTAGTCATGTAAAGCAGGTGGAGGAAAGAGGAAGCATGTAAGGAGGAAGTACTAGGAACAGTCAGAGATTCAGTTTCTGGCAATCCTTAGTGGCCTATGTTTGTACCAGAGGAAGCTTAGTGAGCACCAGGCTGTGTTGTGCAGAACACTGATGAACAAGTAGCACAAGCTATCACCACTAACCAGGCACTACTCTCCCACACTTAGTCCAGGGCACTCTCAACCACGTTCATGCAATTCAGCTGACAGGTCACACAACTGTCAATTCATTTGTGCAAATGCAAATAAGATGATCTGTGTTTCTTTAGAGAGGTTTTTCTGCCTCTCTTAAGTATCTAGAGATGCTATTCACGTTTCACCAAAAAATTGCAGGCATCTAAGCACCTCCCTAAGTGTAACAAGCTCCAGTTCCTCTTTAATTAAATGTATCAGCTAGAGAATGACCTTCACTTGCCCACACTGGGCAAAGTAACAATCACAAAATAAATGTAAAAATCAGCTTTATCCCCGTCCAAGCCATAAAACACATAAATAAGAATTTGAGATGAAAGCACAAACTAAGTGAACCACAACAGCCAGTGCACAGCTTTCTCCATGTGAGGGACTACAGTTTCCACGTGGGTGTAGAGACACTAGTTTTCTGTGCAGGCAGCCTGCAGACAGAGCAGTAGTGCGTAGGAAAAAGCTGCATGTATCACGCAATTTAGGTTTAAAACAATGTAATTTCAGTTTAAATGGGTATCTTAAATTACAGGATCTACTAAGGAAAAAAAAAATCCCACACAATCTGAATTAACATTTCAGGCCATCTGAACTACCATCAATTACACAAGAGTGAAAACAGCCAGTGAGGTTATAGGGCTGTTGTCTTGCCTGTAATTTGGTTGCCACTTTGTAGTAATGTTCTGTGATTTAGCTAAAAAAGAAACCCAAATCCTTTTTATTTCTAGAGAGAAAAGAAACTTTAGAAGCTTAAAATATCTGAATCAGCCTTTCAGAGATGGAAGGACACAGCAGTCTGATGTCCTCACAGAAGCTGCAGTCTACTCACCTTTCCTTGACTTGGTCACTGCTAGCTGATGTGTAGCTGAAACGTGAGGTAGATCCCCCTCTGTACTCTGGATCTATCAGGAAGAGGAGATGAATATTTTGTCAGGCCAACTGGAATACATTCCTGTGCTTAGGAATGCCTAAGCTATACACACTGCACATGCAGGAGGAGGTTTTGGTGGCTTTTTCCTCCAACCTATACTGGTGGAAGGAGCAAATTGTGATCTCCTTGAACCAACTTTCACCAGGCATTCAGCAATGCTCCTGGAGGAGAACAGTGATCCTTGGGCAGCACCTCCCACACAGAGCACAGACCTCCCCTCTGGCTACCCTCTGCACGCAAAAGACCTGGAAATCACATCCTGTGACAACACAGAGCTCTCAGTTCCTCTTTGAAAAAACACTAAAATTACTGTGTGAAAACACCTCTGACCACCTTTACACTACTGTCTTTTTCCAGTCAGAACTCTTGGCCCTTCATTTGAATTTAAAGAACAAGTACAATAGATGTAGAAAAATGTATGAGGAGGTCAGCACTCATGGACTGTCATCTGCTGCCCTACCAACTATTTCCTACAAGCCACCAAACCTCCAGCAGAAGGACCCAGACCCAGCCAGAACCTACTCCAGACTTCACCATGCCACTACTCATGGAAATAATTGCTATGTCTTCCAGCACAGAAAAGGAAGATAATTCAGATCCATGCACATTTCAACTGGAAAATGTAAAACTACATAAAAATGAATCCTTTCACTCAGTAACTTTGTGAAACACAGTCTTATTAAGAAAGCAGTTCTCAGGCAAATGTTCAAACAATGAAAACAATATGCCTAAAATCTCAACAGGGAGGTCTTTGTTTGGTTCAAAACCTAGAATATGTTCTCTCTTTTTGCATGTGATCCTGAAAAAATCCTAATGGATCACACGCAAGTCTACATGCACAATCCCCCTGTCCAGCTCTCCCCAACCCTTCCCTCTAATGGGCTGCCAGCCCAGTTTCAAAACTATAACACAATGAATTTATCTCAATTTTTTATCAACTTAAAAATGTAAAAATCAAGATACTGATGTTGATAAGCCAAAATTCGTATTTGGCTAAAGAAGAGGTTATATTTGCATTGATCTCATGTGTATAGCAACCATATTTATATTTAGTTACTTTAACACAATAAACCTTACTTTTACACAATAAACCTTGTGGCTTCTGTTCTTTTAGGAGATGAAGGCTGTAACAAAGGGGTAAATCCTTATTTCATCCAAGTGCAGGGGAGTCTAGAAGGGGGTCACCATTTAAGATTAGGAAAAAACTAGCTTGGCATTTTTATTTTAACAAAGAACAACAAGTAATCTTACAGACACTTTAATAAAAGTGTCTTGATTCTCTCAAACCTCCCAGTTTCTGATGGCTAAATTTGCAGCCTTCCAAAAGCTAAGGTTCTTCTCATTTAAATACCATCCACCTCCTGTCCTTGGCTGGGAGACAGCATTCCATTCCAACTGTGTCCGCAGCACGGTGCAGCTCCTCAAGCACACAGAAGCTCCTTCTCCATCCCTCCAGCCAATATTCATGCTGGGAAGTGACCTTCAGCACTGTCATTGGCCACCTCAGGAGTGGGTGTTTGGGGGAAATCCTGTCCTGACTCACTCCCACACTAGCTATCTTCACAGCCACAGACTTCCGAAGGGCACGCAAACCTCCAAGGCATTTGTAAGCCTTGGAAAGAACTTCCTTGATATATCTGTCATCTTTCTTATGCATAAGAATGCACTCCATGCCAAGCTAGGAAAACAGGGGGAGGAGTTACTGTCACTGTTTCTAAGACAGTTTATTGTTCATTACACCCTGCTTAGAGACGCACAAAAATAAAATCCCACTGCCAGGAATTGTTCAGCAAAACTGAATCCATCCCTCCCAGGGATCTGTAGGCAGTTGATCAGTATATACTATATTGCATAAACAAAAAATCCACCAAAATCCCATCCCACATCAGATGCTGTCTTGCTAAAACAGCTGTGTTTATGCCTGGCATCACTGCACAAAGTGTGCAACCAAACTCTGCAAACACATCACATTTGAGCAGAATTCAGCGAGCCTTTCCAGCCAGCTTACTCTGAAGGAAAATTCCACACCTCTTTTTAATATAAACATATGTATATACATGTATATAAAATACATTAATTGTTTCAGTTTTGCCCAAGGGTACCAAAAATGGATTTCTCCTCTGAAATATACAGCAAAATGCATTGCTGCTCAGTCCCATCCAATTGTGCCAATGCAAACATTTTTGTAGCTACACAACAAGCTGTATCAAGAAAATTATCTGGCTGAAAACTAAGCCAGGAAAAAGAAATAAATCAAAATACACTGAGTTTCTTCTTCCCCTCTCAATTGGACTAGTCCTTTGTTCTGGTTCAGTAGATGGCCACCAATATATGGGTAGGACAAACTGGAATAAACAAGTGCTAGGAAGCACAAGAGGCTTGATTACCTTTTTTTTTTGCTTAATGAGTGCCTTCAGCTACAACATTAGATGATCTAGAAGAACTTGTCATGACAATATGACACCAGACACAGTATCTTCTAAATCATCACTTCATCATTCACTGTAAAATTCTGTGGCTTTTCTATTCACTTGCTTTCTTCATTTCACCATTGAAATCACAATATCCTTCATTTTATGTATCTATTTCACATAGACAAAAAACTTAACTGCTGAACTTTGAACAGTCACATTGAAATGTGTCCACAAAAGCATCTACTAATTTAAGAATATTGAGATAGTTTTTACAATTTGAGCATTAAGTCTATGCAAAAATTGCATTCTTGAATCAGTAGGCTGCATGTTTACTAGCCTAACAAACAAATCACTTACAGGAACCTGGGAATTAAAATTCCTTTGGGACAATTTTCAATATGAAAATGGGTATCTGTATATATGAAGATGTTAAAAGACACCTAGCACAGACTGTGCAATTAAGCCTTGCCAAAAGTCATGTCACAGCGACCTTCAATGTGCTAATTTCCAGAGAACAAATAAATCAACTTAGAGTAGATTGTAATCAAAACCGAAAGTTGCACAAGATGAGCACCTCACGTTACATGAAAGTCCCTCCTCTGTTTCACTGCAACAAAACTCTTGCTTTATTCATGAATTTATCTTTAATAAACATCAATTAATAAACGGAATTTACTTTTGGTAACGAAAGTAATGATTTCTACTTAACAATTTAAGTAAAGTAAAAACTAAACACACAAAGTTTTGTTGCGTACAAAGCCTAACCTAGATTTACTTACATAGGGAAACCTTCCCAGGAGTTATCCCAGTGATAGCAATTACCTGAATTTGATTTTAAAAAAAGAATGAGAACTTTCCCAGTGACTTAGGAACAACAGCAGCAGCAGCACCAAGTTACCTTCTTAAGAGGATCAATTAGAGCAGTCTGCAACTGCTGAGAAAGCGCAACACTCAGAGAATTTCAAGTATTCCTGGAGAAAACACTGTCAACTGCACAGGAGGGAACATTCCTGTGCTGGCAGACAGGAGTTATGTAAACTGTATGCACAAAGAAAGTCATGTATCTTCACCCACCTCCTCCATCTCAAAGGAGTCCTTCTGCTGCAGCATTAGGCTCACGACGGACGGGTTTGCGAGGGGAGCGCAGGGGTCTCTCGCTGGCGATGCCGTGCACAGTCTCTGTGTCAGGACACTGCTGTCAGAGGTGCTGGAGCTGCTGCTGAGGCCTGGAGAGTCCAAAAGCCCAGGTTCTTCGCATGGTCTATCCTGGGCACTTGCCAGCCTGCCACCCTGCCCGTCTGCTGAAGGCACAGAACCCTCCTGTGCTCCGTCAGCCACAGCAGGGAGGTGCGTGGGTCTCTCTGCTCTTGCAGCCTTTGTCTGACTGCCGGCTATCTCCTCCTTTACAGGAGCCAAAAAAGAGGGACAGTCTTTCTTTTTAGGATATTTTGGCAATTTAGATTCACTTTTTACATCATTCTCCTCACTCCCTACTTCAGCTGGACTTTTCCCTTTTTCAACAGGCGAAGGACTGGAGGAGCTGCTGCCATCAGCTTGCTGTGTGCCACACAGATTGAGTTTTGACAAGGTCTTCATTAAGCGACTGGCTGTGTTGCTGCGATTCAAAGGGGGAGGGCTGGATGCTTCTTTGCTGGAAGACACTGAATTCATACTACCAATTTTCTGCAAAGGAGTCCCAGAGACTTGAGAATACAAAGAAGAAAAAGCATTGGCCACAGTAGTAAGCACTTCAATCTGACGAAAACGACCTGCACAGGAATGAAACACAAGGCATATCTGAAGAGGGAATTTTGATCATAATCTCTGCCCATCCCCACCAACCTACTCCTACTTTTATCAGGTGCCTCTAAGGCTGAATGAACACTTCCTAGACCTGTAAGATGAAAGTCATACCCTACTATGGAAAAAAGGAATCTCTACTAAATGCACAAGAACAGCACGCAAAGTTCTCCCAAATTAAATCAGTAGCAAGTGTGTGTGACACAAGTTTATTTACAAAATGCTAGAAAGGAAGTGTTACTCACATTTCTCTCTCCAGCTACAACTACAAAAGGACAGCTATGCCCTCATTTCAGCAGCGCTCATTACTGATCCAACAAAGCTCTTGTCCAAGTCCATAGAAATACTGCCCCAGATTTCAACAATGACAAAAATAGGTCACTGCCACCCAGGAAAAAAATCCCACCCAGTGACTGAAGAACACCAGAAACAGAAGGATATTGTTTTTTGTTTCAGTGCTCTAGAGATGCATCAGAAGATGAGAATGATACAAACCAGAAGGCAGCATACCTTAGAGGATGCCTTTTATTTCCCTCCCTCACTAAAATCCTTCCACTCACCCCAAGAAGTACCACCCTGCTGGTCACCTCTTGCCTACTGAAGACTAAGCAAGAGTTTTATTATGAATTCTGAATGGAATGTTGGCCTTTAGGCTGTAACAGAGTTTCGCCAGAATATTAGATACACACCTCTTTTGGGGTTGTTTACATAGTTAATAAACTCATAAATAAACTGTGCTTCAAAAACATACTTACTTGTTAAAGCAAAACTTGGATTTTCCACTTCCATGCGCTGTATTTGGGCATTCAAAAACACTTTGATATCTATCCCTCTGGCAAACGACGATGAATTAAAAAATCTCGCTGGAATTTTTGAAGCAATATCTGGTTCATCTCTCCCAAACCCAAGGTTATAGAGCACTTCTTCAGGATCTTCCTCATAAAGCTCCAGTAATTCAGAAACACTAGACAAATGAAAGATGTAACCATCCACATGTCTCCTTTTAAGATCCAGTCCCTTCTATCAAACTGCTAACTCAGCCCAGTAACCACTTTGGTTTATTGAACTTTTGACTCCTACAGCTCAGACTAGTTTTGGAAATAATTGTGGAGATCTCTGCATCTAAAGTTTTCGTTCCCATTATGAGAGCCATTGGCCCAGACACATCACAGATCCAATCCCATAATTTCTAAAATCAGTCCTATTCTGCAGAGCCCAAATTTTAAAAAGCCATTAAAAGTTCAGGCATTTTTAATGTTTAAGCCAATTTGTTAGCATTTACTAAAAACCACAACAAAAGACAAACAGAAGTTTTCCAAGCAACCAAATGAAAATTCCTTTCTCAGCTACTAAGTGCAGTAAGGCACATAAACAAGCCAAGTCCATGTAACTGAGGAGCAGACCTTCTAAGCAGAGTTTTACCTTGAAACGGTCGCGCTGCTTTTTCCAGAGCCGGTGGAGTTCATACTTCTCCCCTTCTGATGGAACTGCAGCCTCCTGTCCTTTGCCAGTACACCATTGCTGTCAACACAAACAGAGAGGACCCCTGTGATAAACCTCTTCTGTTCAAGGACCTGATTCTCTGTCTCACCGGAGAGCTAACCCGCCAGCACCGCTGAACTTCTCTTTTTCCCTTCAGTGTTCTCTGGTTTATATTATCCATGTCATTTATTGAAATACAGAAACAAAAGCAAACCCTGGGCTGCCTCAGTAAAAATGTACATAGACAGTACGACTTTGAAGGCAAATGAGAGCTGAGAAAACAACCCCAGACCTGCCCTTGCTGCCCCACCCTCCCTGTTCCCATCCTCCTCCAGTAAGGAAGCCCAGCCTCGGGTGAGCTGTCCTTGTCCTGCCTTTTCCTGCCTCCCCTGGGCTGCTGCCTCCTCCAGCAGTACCACCTCTCCATGCAAGGCCACCCTTTCCACACCCTGGGTACCCTGCTCCTCCCAGGTGCCACCTGCCCAGAGCTGGCTGAGGAAACTGAACAGGCTCCCAGGGAAATGAAGCAAGAGGAGCCCCAGCCCACACTGCTGGCCAGCCTCTTTCCCAATCCCAAACTATTTCTTCCCTGTATCTGGAGAAGCTGCCTGAGCATTAGGTGGCATCCTGGGTTCAAACATTTCTGGTTAATCTCTCTGAGGAACAAAATATTCCCCCCTCCAAACAGCCACCAAGAAACCAAAGGTGGCAGAGGATTCACCTAAGAGTGTGTATTTATTTATGGCGTCCAACTCAGAAGGAATAGAGAGGATGCTTTCCACAGGGGCTGCGCAGTATTCACTGAAGTTTCAGTGGGGTTTTAGTTTCAGCACATTTTATTTAGAAGTTTTAATCATCTCTCCTCTCTCAAAGTCTTTTTTCCCTGCTCCCAAAACACATGTGCTGTGACAGGCAAAACTAATTTTCCCTTGAAATTTCTGAAACAGTGAGCAATCAGTGAGGCAAAGAAGGTTAATCATGCTACATTGCAAGATTTGTCATTTCTCTGTTTTCCTCCTGCTACTCCAAAATCTATGTCAGGTCTACTGAAAGAACATAAAATTTTTTTTGCTGCACCTCCTAACGGCTCTTTCTGTGTTATCTGGATCACTTTCTTCACTCTCATGTAAACAGACACAAGCAGAAGAGCTTTAGCTCTGTGGTAGCCCCCATGACTTCCACCGCCCTGCCCTTCAGTATAAATATTCCTCTGAAGTAAACAAACACAAAAAAATATGTTTACCATGTTTCTGTTTGGGCATCACTCCGTAGTTGATTAGCTGTAGAGAAAGAAAAAGAAGTTATATCCAGACCTCTTCAGAACTACACTTCTCACAACCAGTATGAAGAAGCAGTGAGCATGTTTAGCAACAGTCCTGCATAAACCAGATTTTACTTCTTCCATATAAATGATTGTCAAGGGTTTCTAGTATATGGCTAATATAAAATGATCTGGTTTATTAAAGTTCTGTTTAAAATTAAATCTCATATGGACACACGTTTACATCCTGTCATTAATCTCATTACTTGAAATTTCAATTGCGATAAGCTGGTAATTGTTATATAAACCATTTATTGCTTTGCAACTGAAGACATGATTACCAGCTGCAGGGCTGTTCCTGGGTGGGAAGGGGAGGAGGATAAGCAGGCATGCAAAGATTGCTCCAGGTGAGAAAGGAAAGAATATAAGAAAGGCAGCTGGCCCCACAGCCAAGTGCAGAGACTATTTGTTCATCTTTCCATCAGCAAAGTGGAGCGGGGCCCTGGCTGTCTGAGCTGGACCACAGTGAAGCCCCCAGTGCTGATGGGGCCAGCAGACATTGATAGGGCAGGAGGGATAGTTGAGAGGGCTCAGAGTTGATAACCTCAGGAGAGAGGCTGTCTCCCAGGTACCAAACACCTGGTCACCAAGCTGACAGGGAAGTCAGCACTTTCCACAGCTGGATCATATGGGAATGTTCCAGGCAGCATTATTCTTTCAGAACTGAACTTCGGACTTAAATTATGGGTTCCTCAAAGAGGCAACTCAGCACTAACAACTTGCCCCAGGAGACAGGCAAGGAGCACGTGTCTGTCATAGCAGCCCTCAGAATCAGCTATGAAAAGAGTGATGTCACACACTGCCAGGAAAACTCTGCATCTCGACTGGCTGTGCGAGCAGGGTAAAGTCAGCAACCGTGAGTAAAACATGGAAACCTCTCAGCCTCTCTTCTGTGTTTTGGAGACATCACAAAGAAATGTATGCAAAACACAGATCCCACATCTCTTCTTTTCAATATTCTTGCCTATAATAGGAAGGTAAGCCTATCTGTAAGGATTATCCAGTGACTAAGCTGAACAGCTGAACCATGGGTTTTACCAGCTCAGCAGCGGTCTGGGGTTACAGGTCCTGCCCAATGCCCTCTGTGCCATTCACACAGGGCTCTGCCTTGCATCTGGACTCAGGCAGTCGTGGCTGCACAAGGCAAGGCCATTCATCCCAGCCTCAAAGGGACTGTCTGTCTGGCAGGGCACGCAGCCCTGCTCCAAGCAGCTCTGTTGTCCCCTTGTTCTCGGATGGGAAGCAAAGACCAGCAGAAACATCTGCATGATTACCCAGAAAAGTCAACCAGCAGTTCTAGTACTGGGATCTTTTCATCTGAACAAGCTAAATCATGCTAAAGACCCACAAAAACCAGCAGTCCTCAGAAATTATAAGGAGAAAAACTGAAAAGAAAAAAGTGACATGATGTACTAAAATCCACTGATTTTTGTGTTCTTGGTCATAGGCTCAGACCCTTGGATTATCATTACACAGAAACTTTTTCTATGAAATCTTTGTGCTGCAGGCAATCTAACAAGTGGAAAAGATTATCAATAGGAAAATTTAATCCTATTTAATCTATTGCAATAGGAGACTCATTTGCTGCTTTTCCATCATAATCAGATCAAGATCATTACCAGACAAACTTTTTTCCCTTAGAAGTCTTAAATCTTTAAAAATTAAAGATATTCCCTTCCTCCAGGCCTTGTCCCACTACTCTGACACTACTGGCAAGACTAACGTGGAAGGAAAGGGCTTTCTACTACATCAGTTCTGGTACTTAGCAAAAGCTGTAATTCAAAAACATTAAAAGCTAAACTGGGAATTGTGCCTTTTTGTTTCTAAACACTGAAAGCAGATAATGTCTTATATCCTCTGTCTGACAGATAATCTCAGGACATGGTTTGTAAGAATTTTTTTTTTTTTGCTATTTCACAAGATGCTTCTGTTAGAACAGAATCCACAGTGCTTTTGCTAGCTGGTTTATGGACACCTCTGATCTATGATCAACATCAAGGCTAGAAGCCTTTTTTACGAAGTCCATGGGGAACAGCCACATCTCCTTCCCCTTAAAAAAGGGAAGAGAAAGAAAAGGCAAGCAGCTAGCAACAGAAGAGTGTATATTGTGGTTGATCCAAAATACTTACTCAGCTTTGGTGCTTTTCACTTTTAAAAGCACTTGGCTCTTAATGGGTTTGCCTCGTTGCTGACAGAATTTCACTCCTCCTTTCAGAAGCTTGCACAGCCACTCCCAAGGGATTCAGTGGAAGTGGGGCATGCATGGCTGCCAAGAGTAACCCATGGACAAGAAGAGCAAGTAGGAGAAATAATTTTCTCACAGCCTTGGTAAGTGCTCCAGGCTGTCCTGTCATTGTGGGTATTAAAATGAGAGGGCAGAAGCAAATTCAGGACTGCCTCTGGCCTTTGGGTCAGAGACTCAGAGTGTTTAACTCTAGCAATAGTCTAAATAACTTCAAAAAGTGAATCTTCCTGCATTTTTTGTGTGCTTCATCCTGCTTTTCTAGCCAATGCTGTCCTTCAAAATAAAAATCAGATGACTGAGTATAATTTTCTTTGCTAGAAAAAGAGTCATAATCTGCCACACCCACCTTCGGCTCCCAGGGATAAGTCATCTTCAAAACTTCCTCCATTTCTCACCAACATGCCTGAAAACATACAGTTAGCACTTCAACAACTACAATGCTCCAATGTTTTCCTTCCAGCTGCTTATCTAAAGATATTAGCAAGACACTTCATTTGATACAAGAAATAACTCGACTTTATTTACAAACCCTGCATTACTCATGCAGTTAAAATGCATTAAGAAGCAAGAAGTCACATTTCAGAACATAGCAAAATGATTTTGAAAGGAAACAACTATGACACTGCTTTGGTTTTGCACTCAGAAACACTTCCAAGTCAATGTGTGAGCAAATTAACTTCAAGTGGGAACCTGGAGGTACCACTCAGCCCATCTGTGCCTTTGGCTGCTGCATTATCTGTTCTCCAGACATCTTACCAGGAGAATCCAGAGTCTGAGTCCAGCTGGGGCATTCCCCTCTCACCTTCCTGTACCAGACTAGGAGCTGAAGTGAAGACTCCAGGCACAACAAGTAATTCTTCTTCACTGTCACTACCTGCCCATTCCCACTGTACTTTGAACTTTAGTATTCAGACCTGCTCGGATAGTAAAATTTTCAGGTGTGGCAACCACAGTTATTAGAGGCAGAGACTGCTTAATGCTCACCAGTTTGGAGACAAAATCACCTCCCTGTTTTGCACATCTGGGAGTTTTTTTAGAGCTTACTAAGATCTCCAGAAAGACTTATTCGGGTTCTTTTCCCCCTTCTCCAGTTCCTCAGGCACAATTGCTCTGCTGTGAGAATAACTCTGCAATACTGACCTGGCTTTGGTTTGCTACTAAAGATACCAAGTTTCACATGAATGTCCTTGAAAACAGTTTCCAGCAAAAGAGATTTCAGTAGGTAAAGCCCTTCCTTACCCTTCAACAGAGGATTGCTTTGCTCATCCAGGGAGGCTCCCAGAGGCGTTCTGAAACCACAGAAGAGATTAACACTGCTTAAAAACTTGCTGCTTCATGTCCTTCCTTACAGCATGTAACAAGCTTGTGATAGCAGCAGTTGTCCCTCCCTCCCTCCTTCCCTCCCTCCGCCCCCAGAAAGCACAAACATCTGACGACTGGCAATAACTTCCTAAACAACCCCCAGCCCTCTAAATAAATACACCTTGCAGAGAAAAACAACAAAACATAATAACTGCATAACTGCAAAGCTCAAACACCTTCAGGAGCAGCAGCCCCTGATGAGGAAAATCATGGGCTTCTCAGCAAAACACCCAGAGAAAACAAGCATGAATTTTTGAATGGATTAATTCAATCTCATTTAAGCAGCAAAAACTGTTGCCATTTTTCTACACATTTAAAACTTTTTGGAGAGAGGGGTGAAAAGCTGTATTTGATGATCAGGAAGAATCAAGGTAAAAAATCTTGACAGCTATGTTAGCTGTCACTTGCCAGTTCTGATGCCTTACAGGCTGTTCACACTAGTTCTTTTTTGGATGATCCCTCCCATAGCTGCTGCCTGAAGGGCAGGGGATCTGCCAAACCTCATGGTGCCTCAAAGGAGCAGCAGAAGCCTCACAAGTGACAGGTCCAATCCCACTCTGGGTTCACACTGTATTTGTTGACACTGGCTAGATGTTTCCACATTTTGTCTCTCAGTCATGTTTAACCAAAGCCTTGTCACTTCTAAGTAGCACAGCATTAACTTTCAATGCTCAAAACAAATTCAGAAACACAATACTCATAAAGAAGAGAAAAGCAGATGATTTATCCACCTACATTATGTATGTTTCATTTGGATTTTTAATTAGACAAACACATAAACCTGCCCGAAGACCTGAAAGTAAACAGTGCTCTGATACAGTATTTATTTTAGTGCCATAGCCAAATTAAGGAAGGAAAGTTTGCATCTGCTTTCTAACAGACCTTACACTTCACAACTTTATTTTTCTTTCCCCTCTGAAAAGAGCTCACTCTCTCCAGATGCAGCCTGCTGATACAGGGCAAGCTCACTTCAACATGCCTTCTGGAAAGCAAAGCAAAGCAAAGCCCCACTGTGGTGGGACTCCAAGGCAAACAGCCAGAGCATCCAGTGCATAAGCACATTCCAGGTGACAGGACACACTCTGCTGAGGCTCAGATCTCCTGCATTTCTGGATGTCTGTCCAGTCAGAGTCTGAAAAAACTTAGGCTATATTGTCTAAACCTGTCAAGCTACAAGAAGCCTTATGTTCTGAGGTAATAACTATGCTGGATGTTTACTCCCTGGCCCTGATGGGTGCACTCCCAATCTTCTCCCTCTCCTTCCCTGGTGACTCCCATGCCTCTATGTTTTCAATGTAGAAACTTGCTGGCATTGACTCTGACAGCCAAGGTCAGTGCTGCATGCAGTGGCTGGCAGAGAGCAGTAAAAGCATCCATCAAAGCTGGCATTTTCCTTTCGAAATGAAGTCTGTCACCACTACAGCACATTAGCAGCTACCAGAAAAGCATCCTTTCAACCACCCTTGGCTGCCCTACCTGCACAGCTGCACACAGCTGCCATACACCCCTGCCTTTGAAACACTTGCTCTTAAGAACTAGGCAAAACATGAGTTTAAACAATGGAGAAGTACCACACAAAAATCCTTTTGGAAAACAGCACGACAGCTCTGCCTGTCTGCACCAGGCTGTTTTCCACCAGCAAGGCCCATGCTCTGTCTCAGAGCAACCCTGTGCACCTGGGAATGTCAGGGCTGCGGAACCCTTCCCCTTGCTGTGCCCTCAGGATGGGGTCTGCCTGCCTCACACAGCCTCAAGGCTTCCTCTCATCCCATCTGAACTTTGTTCAGCTCCCAGTTGTGGTCAGGTGGTGTCTCAGAACAAGACAAGGGTTTTGCACTGTGCTGTGGAAGTGTTTAAATCACAGCTTTTAAAACCTTATCTGGGCAGAAGCCATGTTTATTTTAAACTTGAAGCAAAAAATCTCTTTTTTCTGAGGCATTTCAAGAACTCACTTCCTGCATATCTACAGGAGATGGCTCCTAGATACCTCCCACATCCCCTGTATTACTGGCAGAGTTTAAATATATTCAATCAAAATAATACACGTCATCATAATAGTTGACAACAATTTCTTTTCATCTATCAGTATAATACCAACACTTGTGTTTTAACTTTTATGAGCTGTCTTATTACTTTAAGGTGCCTTTTCAAAGTACAGGGGAGAGAGAAAAAGAGGCCTTTTTCAAAGGCATGTGATTCCCAAAATGTGAATGAACCAGAGACTTTGAGTAACATCTGACATTTTTTATGCCCCCATAATTCTAATCACAGTATGATAAATGCTTGCTTTTTTGCTTTTGGGGTTTGCTGCTAGTTATTTCTTTACAAAAATCCCAAAACAACAAAAAGCGGATCTATCAAAGTAAATAACATGGGCAATTAGGAACCCTCATCTCCTCTAAAGCAGATGTGAAACAGAGATGCCAAGTAATAAAAGCCCCAAACCACTAACATAAGTATCAAAGGACAGCTAGTAATTCTTTTTATCCATATTAGAACACTATTGATGCCTTTAGAAACAAACAAAGGAATAAAACTTATAAGAAGATCTATTTATGCAGTGGGTTCATATTAAGGTTTTTTGTGCTGCTGCCAACTCAAACCAGAAAATGAGATTTTAGAAGTGCCAGTTTTCTTCTGGTTTCATAAACACGTACAGAAACTCAGAAAATGTGAAGGACTACTTTTAGAAAACATGTAACAGAAAAAATATGGCATTTAGCTACTGAATCTTCATTCGTAGTAATAGCTACATGGTAACTTGTATGGAGCTAACTTGTAAGAATAAGGTTGCGCCATGAACCAGAAATAGCAGCTCCGTTTGCGTATGCTCACACTTTTTAGCAACCAAAGCTTGACAGCAAAACCAGTGTTATTAAACAAGCAAGAAATTTCAGGGAGAACAACTTACGAATTGTAAATTTCACAATCGTTATTTTTAAACAAAACACTGTAGTATCTGCAGGGCTATTCTGTTGTCCTCTGTTAATGCTGTGCTCTTTTCCTATGCATATTGTCATCTAGGTTTCTATACATACAATCACTTATAACACTGCAAATTGAATTATCACTTTACTGCACATGCTAGCAACTGCTTGCATGTACATTAGGCACAAAAAAATTAAACAATTCTGCAGTTAAAACACAAGGAACTGTGCAGCCCTTCACAGGCAGCTGGGATTGCATCTTCCAGCCATGAACCACAGGTGCTGGCACCCTGCACACCACAGAGAGCAGATGCTAACTCCTGCCTGAATAGCATTGTGTAGGAAATCTGGCTTTAAAAGTCCTTCTGAGCAGAACACAAGAGTCCTCTGAAAATACTTACAATAGTAAACAACTGTACTTTAAAAGGCTACTGTGCAAGGAGAGCAACAGGTTTCACAAACAAGAATTACCTAAATTTGTGTTTCTGTATTAGCAAAAAAAAAGTTAACTTGGGCTTCATTTGTTATTTGTAAAACAAGATTCCCTTATTTTGGGAATCAACAGCCAAAGATGCAAACACATTCCACAGAAATGTGTGCTGCCAGTTTTAACAACAGATAGTTACCAAAGCATGGGTATGAAACTGCAAGTTTTGTGTTAGTACTCAGGATTTTAGGCCATTTACTAGATGTTCATGTTGTCAGTTTAGCTTTGTGCCATTCCTCAAATTCTGTATGGAAATGTTAAGGACTACAGGGCCAGGGAAGGTTCTAGACAGAAATCCTGCAATTTAGACATAGTGGCATCGCAGCATCAGGAAGAATATCACCCCCAATGGCCTCTTTCCCCTCCCGTCCTTACATTTTTTGCCCTCCCCACTCAAAAAATACTTCCAATAAAGCACTGAATTCGTAATACTGATTTTAAGAAAACCTTTTAGTAGACCAGCAGGACACCAGATCTGAGGTAAAGTCAGAAAAATCTTCTCCAGTTCTAGCATTTTGGAAGAATGGTAGGTCAGATCTGAACATTATATTTCAGGGATTAGTATGGTTTCAAGCCTCTAGCTGCCAACACCCTATCCAAGGCACAGCCTGTAAAGATCTGAGGAAAACTATATGGAAGATCCTGTAGCTGTAAAACAACCCACACTTCAGTTACAGAGTAAGATCAGTCAGTTGCTTACTGGATCAAAAGATCACAAAGGCACAACTAATCTCAGTGGTAAATTCTTGCCTTCATGTAGCTGCTCTTAAAAGGAGAAAGAAACCAGAAATATCAAATAGCAGAGGTCTTGAAATGTCATTGTCAGCTACTGGAAAGTTAATTGTTAGCTTCTCCCCATCAACTCTGCCTCCAAGGACTGAATAGAGAAAAAGGACAAAAGCAGCTGCTACTGATGTAGCATTTGTGCTTTTATGTGACTGAGGATGAAGAAAAAGTAATTCTATCAGTACCTGTTCTAACACCAAAGATTATTTTGCAACAGTAACAGAAATGCAGAATACATATACCATGCCTTAAGTTAAGGACAGAAGACATTAAGAGACTCAGATAAATCTAGTTAGTCTAAACTGTGGCATCCCTCCTGAAGGCCCGTAAGCACAGAGGTCATGCCGCGGAAGCACCGTTTCTTGAAACCTGCACCAAAAACCAGGCAAGGAAACAGCGGAAGCTTTAAACTGGAGCCTCTCGGTGAGAACCACTGCAGCTTCAAAAGTAACGCTGCCTTCCTGACGCTCTGCTGCGTTCCTCCCGCGGCGGCTGGAAGCAATAATGAGACGCCCAGGAGAGGAGCGGTGCCGAGCGCCAGCTGCCCTGTGGCCACGCGGGCTCCCGGCGCACCCGGCCGGAGGAGCGGCGGTGCCAGCGCCGGTGCCCGCTCCGCGGCGCGGCCGTGCCCGCCTCCCTCCCTGCCCGCCTGCGCTGCCGCAGCGACCCGCCGGCGGGAGCACCCACCTGCAGTCCTTCAGCCATATCGCGATCTTCTCGTTGGGAACGCTGTGGCAGCCTGAGGGCAGAGCGGGAGAGAGAAGCCGACAGTCAGCAACAGCGAGGCCGCCCCGCGGGGTCCCGGTGGCCCTCGGGCTGCTGCCCCAGCACTGACCTGCTCCAGCCGCCAGCGGCAGCTCGCCGCCGCCGGGATCCTCCTCCTCCTCCTCTTCCTCCTCTTCTTCTTCCTCCTCCTCCTCCTCCTCCTCGCCGCGGGCCAGCGCCGCTGCCGCGAAATCCTCCGCTTCCGACGCCTGCCAGGAGTCGCGGCTCTTGGCCCAGGCCTTCCTCTTCTGGGTCGCCCCTTGCCACTCCTCCGCCGCCGGGGGCTGCTCCATCGGGGCGGCGGCGCCGGCGGGGGCTTCACGCCGGGAGGCGAGTGCCGGACAGAGCCAGCCTGCCGGGAGAGCGGAGATGTCCCGTCCGTCCGGCTGTCCGTCCGTACGCCCGTCCGGGGGCCGCGGGGCTGCCGGGGGCGCGGGGCCGCCGCCCGCGCAGCCCCCGGGAGCGCGGCCGCCCCTCCCCGCGCTCACACGCCGGCCCGGCCCGCCCCAGCCCCGGCCACCGCCGCCCCCCGGCTGCTCCCGACCCCGCAGGTGTCCGCCCCGGCCCGCCGGCGTCCGGGGGCAGCGGGCGGGCAGAGCCGGGGCGGGCAGAGCTCGGGCGGCCCGGCTGCCCGCGGTACTCACATGTCGCGCCGCGGCGAGGCGACGGAGGAGGCTGCGCCCGCCCGGGCTGCGGGCGGCGGCGGCGGCGGCGGCTCTGACTTCCTCATACCGCTGCGGGATGAGAAAACTCGGCGGCCACGTGACGGCGGCGGGGCCGGCGGCAGAGCGGGGCCTCCTGCCGGGGCCGGGCCGCCGTCACGGGCAGAGATGCGGGACAGGGATGCGGGGTCGGGCAGCGCGGCCCCTCGGGCCTGGGCTGGCTCGGAAGGGCCGCCCGTGGCCTGGGCCCGGAAAGAACATTTCCAAACTGTAAACGATGCAGAGCGACGAAGAGGGACTTTGCAAGGTTTTATCCTGGGGAGGGGAGAGTAGGCACAAGGAAAAGATACAGGATGTGTGCTGGGTACACACAGCCTTCGGCCTCGCTTCCAGGAGTGTGAAATTAGATCAGCCTCTGCTCGGGCACAGGCTGGGGGCTGCAGGGACACCAGGAGCACCAAAACTGGCCTCTTAAAAATCTTAGCTTTATCATCTCCTTCAGGATGTACT
Source organism: Melospiza melodia melodia (assembly GCF_035770615.1). Lineage (NCBI taxonomy): Eukaryota > Metazoa > Chordata > Aves > Passeriformes > Passerellidae > Melospiza > Melospiza melodia. The sequence continues at coordinate 23,836,833 of NC_086201.1, read as the reverse complement.
TAGGCCACCAGAATCAACTGATAAACCCAGCAAAAGACGAACGAATCCCCATATATGGGAAGGAGGTGCCAACAAAAGGCTGCTTTCACTGTGGGGGCCGAGTGCCATTTCTTAAGGACTGTCTCCTGCTTGGGGAGGAGACAGCAGCCTGACAGCAGCCCTGGCTGGGTCAGTCAGTGAGGGCACAGTGGGGCAGCTGGTGCCCACCCTGGCTGGGTCAGTCAGTGAGGGCACAGTGGGGCAGCTGGTGCCCACCCTGGCTGGGTCAGTCACTGGGGGCATGGTGGGCCAGCTGGTGCTCACCCTGGCTGGGTCAGTCAGTGAGGGCATGGCAGGTCAGCTGGTGCCCGCCCTGGCTGGGTCAGTCACTGAGGGCATGGTGGGCCAGCTGGTGCCCACCCTGGCTGGGTCAGTCACTGGGGGCATGGTGGGCCAGCTGGTGCTCACCCTGGCTGGGTCAGTCACTGAGGGCATGGCAGGTCAGCTGGTGCCCACCCTGGCTGGGTCAGTCACTGAGGGCACGATGGGCCAGCTGGTGCCCACCCTGGCTGGGTCAGTCACTGAGGGCATGGCGGGCCAGCTGGTGCCCACCCTGGCTGGGTCAGTCACTGGGGGCATGGCAGGTCAGCTGGTGCTCACCCTGGCTGGGTCAGTCACTGAGGGCACAATGGGGCAGCTGGTGCCCACCCTGGCTGGGTCAGTCACTGGGGGCATGGCAGGTCAGCTGGTGCCCACCCTGGCTGGGTCAGTCACTGAGGGCACAATGGGGCAGCTGGTGCCCACCCTGGCTGGGTCAGTCACTGAGGGCATGGCAGGCCAGCTGGTGCTCACCCTGGATGGGGAGCAGGGCACTCCCGTCCTGCGTGGGGTCAGACTTCACATCTCAGACACTGCTGGAGGAGCCCTGCATGCCCAGAGAGCTCACCTGCACCCATGGAGTCTGGGAGAAATAAGCTTTTGAAAAAGGTCTTTTACAACATTTTCATGAAAAGATGCCGAATTAGTAAGCACAAGCAGCAAAATGGACACATGTTTTCTGGAGTTGTAAAACTGGTGTTGACAGCCAGGCATATGACGTACTTCATGTTTAAAGGCAAATCTGCCTTTGGAAGAAAAAAATTAATGGTACCAAATCAATATTCTTTCATTATCTAATTTTATAGTTAAAATCTTTCAAGAAATTTCTTGCTTTTCCTAAACCCCTCTAGCCGACCCACTACTTTATGCATATACAGCCTTAGTAAATTTCCCCTCACCACAAGTCAATTTCCTAAACACACTCTAATTTTCTGAATGGTTTGTCTTGAAATAAAACCAGAAGAGCAGTTGCACAAAGGACAAAAAAAGTTTATTTGTATTTAATTTGACCCTGAAAGTACATATCATTTCTGTGCATGTTTTGAGATGGTATTTTTGAATTTCTTAAAAAAACAGCAAACTACATTTGAATCTTTCTCGTTGATCCTCAAAATAATCAAATAATTTTCTCAGCAGGGCATGTGTCACACAGTGCAGGATTTGCATAAGCTAATATGGAGCGTGTCCTGAGCCACGGGTGTCCCAAGTGGTGAGTCAGAGGGTCAGCTCAGGTCCTGCATCCTCCACCACTGTGCTGGGGCTTGGACTTCAGCTGAGGCTCCTACAGGCGTATTTATAGTACTGGTATCTTAAAATCTGATTTTTTCTGGCTTTGTTGCAAGTGCCTAGCACAGTATTTCTCCAACATAATGGCCTATATTTCCATTTTATGTGTATGCATAAATACACATACCTATTAAAAAGCAGCCCTTTGAGGTTGAGCTGCCTGCATGAGAGCTGTAGGAGCGGCAGGGAGGGCCTAGAGAAGTTTAACCCCTGCCATTGTTTGCTGCCTAAAAGGGAGCACAATTTCTTCTTGAAAGTTTCAGCTTCACTGGCACAGCCAAGGGTGAACAGTTGTGAGCTAAAAGCAGCTACTGTCTGACCGTGCCAATACATCCTTAAGGAGTTCTTAATCCACAAATTACTGACATTATTGTCTATAATTGCTTGTCTGTTGTGACAACACTTACTCAGAGAATGTCAGAAATGTAAACAGCAGCCAATAGCTTTTTGCAGTGAAGTCCTGCCAGTACAGCACTGGGCTCTGTCTTGCACCTTCATCCCATACCAGGAAAATCCCTTTTGTCTCTATATGAGTAAGGATTGCACAATCAAATCCTATATTAAGCAGAACATTTTTCAAGGAAAATATGTGGCTTGTTATTTCTTTTAATATTTGTCATCAAAAAGTCAGTTTGTTCTATAATAAAAGTTTCTCTTGCATCAGAATGTAATTTGGTAGTTGTACTTCAAAGCACAAATTGGGGAAAAAATCGTGTCATCTGATCACTTAAATTAGACCAACTTTTTTTTTTCTCCCAAATTATTTTGAAACTATTCAAATAAAACATTGTATAGGCATTAATTAAATCAGGGATAAATTGTGCTTTACATTATGTTGTAAATTTCTAAAGGAAGATTTATAACCACAGAACCATTAGCAGTACTACTAAGTACTACCAAGTAAAAAGCACACAGATACCCACTTTTTAAGAATAATTCTCACATTTTTCATCTGGGCCCTGAGTAAATAAATATGTGTGTAAATACACACACAGAGAAATACAATTTAGCCCAGAAATACCACTAAGTCACTTTTTTCTTAAAAGAACAAAAACCTTTGAATGGACTTTATGCAATTTTTGCCTGCAGAGAATTCTTTCAGATGAAGTATTGTGTGAAAAAATACAGTCCTACATAACTCAAAGATACAAATGAGGTGCTTCCACCTGTTCCCATGGGCAGTTGTTCCCATGTCTGAGTGCACTGTAAGGAGCATTTTCCTGCCACAGTTGGGCTAGGCTTCCCCATGCTTTTGAGCACATTGTGTCCCTGCTAGTTGTGTACATCAGGAGAGCCTCCAGTGTTCAGGAAGGATTACACAATTTATCTATATTCCTCCATACAGTATGGGGAGATAGGGATAAGCCTCTGGAAACCAAAGAAATATTGCCAGGCTGCAAATCTGGGCCCTTGGTAGCATGGTCAAAGCCTATGCTTTGTCCTCTGCTGCCTTCCCAGCAACTGTAGGCGTCCAGTGCTGGATGAGGATTGGAGGAAAGGAGACCAAAAAGTGCTGATGAGATCTGGGCTGGTCAGATTTGGAATTTGTTTCCTCCGTTTTCCAGCTCAGCTGAGGGCTAAGCCCACCTTCTTGGGATTACCATCTACAGGAGGACCAGCCATCAAAGCCCCATTGGCAGATCTTGCCACAGAGAAGATATCTGACAAATGGGTTACACATACAGAAGCTACGAGACTGAGTAATTACAAATAAGTTTATAGACAAAAATAGAAGAAAAATAAAATTTAACAAAAATTAAAAACCCCAAAAAACTAAAAAAAAACCCAAAAACTCCCCTCCCCAAAAAAACCCAGAAAGAAAAAAACACCAAAACCCCCCAAAACTCTCTGTGCCTTGTGTCTTCCTTTGACAGCAGTAATGAGAGTTAGTTATTTCATAGGTGTGCATTCAGAGATGTAGTGCAATATGACAAAAACCTTCTGTTGGTCTTTCACGTGGCAGTAGAACCGGTTCTTGACAGGGGGAGAAACTCCATGCTGCTGCCTAATGTGGTTTGGTCCTGGGGCTTGCAGCTCCAAGTCAGCAATGTTTCATGACCACAATTGGATTTCCATATTATTGGCAGACAGAAGAGAGGAGGAGCTAACAAATAGTTCACCTTTGCAAGCATTGTTACAAAAAAAATATTCCTACATAGTAACAAAACTATGATAAATACTGTGCAGTTATTTGCTTTGGCAGGGTGTTTGAGAGCTGAAGAATGCATGAAGAAACACACAACCCACTGTCATGCACATCTTTAAAAGTTTCCACAGCTCCATTTTAGTAAACGTGCTTTGTTAAATTAAGCAATTTCTTTCTAAGCCAAGATTATTTAAATAAAAAAATTTAAAAGTCTACTGAGGACTCTGCTATGCTGTAAAGGAGAAAGACAACCTGGTCAGACATGGGTAGTACCTATTCCCAGTCAAGAGAAAGGGCCCACCAGTGCCTTTTGCAATCTTCTGTTCAGATGGCCCGCCACAGGGGTGAGCAGTTTTGTCTCCTGGCTTTTGCACCCTGCATCTGCAAAGGAGAGCAAAAGGCTGGAATTCAGTCCTTGCAGAGCTTCTCCAGGGTGTTGGCAGCTGGGAAGGTGCTGCTGCCTTTCTTCAAGCAGATTTGGCAACTTCCCAGATTCTCCATGTATATCTCACCTCCCTGGTCCTTCTAGGTAGGAGCCCAACCAGCACCTCTGTCTTCTGCAGAGCATCTGAAGTATTCTCTCTACCAATTAAAATGCCTCTTTTTTTTCTTTTTTCTTTTTTTCTTTTTTTTTTTTTTGGCCTTTTAAGCCATTGTCTGTTATTTTAGGCCTTTTGAAGGCCTTGCCTCTCTCACAGTGCTGACACCAAGCACACCCATTATATCTGGCATTTCAGACCTTTGGGGAATTTTCTTAACATACTTAAAAATGAGAACCTCACTTGTTTTCATACCATCCTGTCTTGCCAGAACCAAACTGAGTAACCAGAGTACTATATTGCTAATATAGTACTGCTAAGGCAGAACAGACTGTCTCCTCTCATCCTATAAAATATATTTAACATAAGATGATAAATAATCAAAACTGTGCCATGAAACACTAATAACATGTGCATCATATTTTTTCCTAAATTTTTATTTTTAAAATTACTGCTGCAAGTGAAAGACAATTACATCTAGAGTATCATTCAGCTATCTTTCTCTGTGGAGAAAAGAAATCATATACTTGACTTGGAAAAATTACTGTTGCGAGACAGATGTTCTCTCTCAAACATGTAGAGTAGAAAGGATGGAAAGTAACCTGGCAGTTTTGCTCTAATAAATTAAAGTGTTAGGACAGTGTCTACAGCTTCCACAGCTTTGCCAGTCATTTTGTTTAAACATGAGTGATATGCATGATGTTTCTATAAGGCAAGAAAAAAAAGCATTAAAGTTTATGCAAACTACATCTCTTCAGGCTCTTTTCAAACCAAATGTTGTCTGGTTCATTAAGCCACTTGTACTTCTGGGACCTCTTGCAGGAGTAGGAAGGAGGAAAAAGCCACTTCCGCCAGGGCGTTTACAAGAGCTATAGCATAGCAAGAGGAAGTTTCTAAAGGAAGAGCCGGATATCTGTACTGAAGTGGATTACAGCTGCACCACCAACTCAGATGGACAGAGCTGAGGCCAAGTACACATAAATGTGTGAAAACAAGCAGCATGGGGAAGAGTGAAAAGCAGCTTTAAATCTCTCAAGAAGTAAACGCACTTCATGTCACTGAATTATGTCAGTGGGTGGCTGTAATTTTTGATGTCCATATCTTTACCATGAGATCAGGCAAAGGAAATAAATCCACAGGTTCAGGAAAGTAAGGCTTTTGGTAATTTTAAAGCCAATTCCATGCATTTTCTCATTCAATGCTGTCTTTCTTTAAATTTAGCGACTGTGTTCATTCCCTTTCTGAGCACTGCCCATTCAAGACTATGCACTGGGGCCATGTCCATTTATGCATCTGTCTCCTCTACTGTAGGATTCTGTTCTCTGCTTTTACAGTTGAAGTACATTAAGATGGTAATTTCAAGTACTGTTACTGCTCATATGTTTTAAATCTTATGTGTTCCAAAAGGCTGATAAAAGAACTACACATAAAAAATAAAGGAGAGATATTTCTCTGCACTTAAAAGATCTTTCTTTATCTTATCTTTCAAAAGCACTCAGCTGATATTTTGTCCTGTTTCTGCTCTCACTGGGATCCCTGATAAAGCTGTGTGTGTTTAGGGTAAGTAAGCTTTCTAACATGCATTGAGCAAGGGAGGCATTTCACTGTCCACATTCACAGCAACCTGCAGGAATACAAAACAAGGGAACACAGCATATCCAGATCTGACCAACTTACTCTACATTTCCTTCCAAATCCGTTTAATCAATTCACTGAATCAATTTGGGTTTTTGCAATGAATCTGTGAAATAAAATTTCATCAGCTCCAGAATGAATACAGTCATATTTTCTATGGATTTGGATTGGATATTTTTGCTTCCATTAAGTCTTTCATCACTGGACCATTTGTAATCTGTCTCTTCTATATATTGCCTACTGTCAGATAATGAGCAACTTCATGGTGGTTCAACCTTTGCACCAGATCACAGTTCTCCAACCATCTATATCATGAAGTATAATGAATACTTAGCATCATTGAGTCCTCTTCCCTCTCCAGATCTGGGCTGAAAGTGGCCAGCGAGATCAGGAATTATGACAGGAGGAGGAGAAGAAAAGAATCCACTTAATACCTGTTTTCATAGCAAATGAGATTAACAAACAAATGCAGAAAGCTGGCACAAAGGCTGTCCATAAGCCAGCCCAGAGGACATGTCCCTTCCTTGGCATCTGCTCAGGGTGCGTGACTAGTTACTTTTAAAAATGTACTGTCAGATATTTACCCAATGTGCTAATTCATTTCTGGGCTTGACTCAGCTCTAAAATTAATGCATTTCCTTTCCCTGGGCAGTACAAGGAGTTCCAGAGTGATAATAGTATTGACTTTTGGGTGTTGACCAAGTTATCCTATAGCTGCGACAAGCAGTAGAACAAAAAGCATCAGGAGAAAATTCTAAACAGAAACTAGTAAGAGTTCCCAAGCAAAACCACAGCTAAGGTGGGCTAGACAGTCTTAAAAATTCACATTATTTCCTATAAATCTCATTCACTCAGTGCTGAGACATCAGTTTAAATGACTGAGCTCAGAAGGGCATTGGTACCCCTTTGACCCATGGCAGCAGTAGCATGGGAAGAAGAGAGGGAGGGAGGGGATCCAGGTGCTACAGCTCCTTTGAGATTACCTTTGGCCAGCAGCAGACTCTCAATTAAAAACTATTGTAGCACGCAACAGAAGAAATTTGTTTCTGCACTTAAAAGGCCAGTCTATAATCCCATTAAAATGAAGCTGGAATAAAAGGAAGAAAATAGTGGTTTTCTCTTGCAGGATGCATTAACATAACTACTCTGAATTTGGGGTTAGTCACAGAATTGGGTAAAGGCCAAATTTCCTGCATGAAGCTGCCTAAAAACAAAGAAGCATGTTTGACTTCACAAGCTCTTCCACACCAATCAATAAATTCTAAAGAAAGATTTATTTACGCAATTCAATAAGTCCTTGATGAGATACTAAGCTATTTCAACTCCTCAGACATTTAATGGTCAGATGGTATCATGCTAAAGAGGATTTTCCAGTCTAACAACTCTATTTCACTGTATGTATTTTTAAATGTTTTTAAATGGATAGTCCAGTGTTTGAAGCACAGGATATTTCTTTAGCTGACTGGTCAGAAGCTGGTCTGATCCAGTAACAACCAACAGCCATTCCTGGCCTGCAGTTCTTTGGTGGCTTATATGAATTCATTTGATGTGCTCAGCAGAAGTAGCTGCCACTGGGCAGGAGGCCAAGTGGTGAAAGCGTCACATTTTGCACTAATCAGGCACTTCATTGCTCTCTGCAGTTATGGCTGGCCAGCCCTTTGTGCAGGAAGCCCCATTAACTTTAAACTTAGCTCCCTAAAGGGCATAGCAGGGGCTGGAGTGGTAAAACTGACACCAAAAATAAATGGGAGCAAAATTTGTCCTGTCTAGTTCTGTTACAAGGAAGTTCAAGCCTTCTGGTGTTACATTATCAGAGGGCTTTATCTGTTCAGCTCCCTTTAGAGTATTAATTCAAACTCACATAGTTCCAGTCCCTGAATTCTGCCATCAACTGTCCATATCCATTTGATAGATTGAAATATTAACTGGAATTCCAAGTGCAGTGTATAAAAATATAAATGCATCTCTTGAAAATTAGCTGTCAGACAGAAGAAAACCCTCCTTCCGTGCTGTGCGCTGGGAAGAGTCAGTGACTGCATGTTCCCCAGGAAGCTGGTTAAACCCACAGAGCTCTTGCTGCAGTTCCTCACTTCCCTGCAGTCACGCAGCACTCCCACACTTTGGTACCTGGGCCTCTCTCCAAGCACACAGTCATTTACTATGGGAATGGTTCAATTATCACAGATAGAAAATGCAGGCTGGTAGATATGGAAGGGCGAGAAAGAAGCCTGTCCAACTAAAGATGGGGACTCCACCTTTTGTGTAAATAAGTTAGGAGCTGGTTTGAATAGAGGAGATGCTACAGAACGCACTAGCTGCAGGATAAGAACATGACATACTTTTCTCAAGGCTCCTACCTGTGCTGCTATAGCAGGACACACTGGACTGTGGTGGTGTGTTTTGTGCACACCCCTCGTTTCAACAAATTCCTAATCTCACTATGGGAAGGAATGGATCAGTGCATCTTGAATTGGGGCTTCCTGACAGGAACAAGAATTTGGTTTTAAAACACTGTTCATATATTAGTTAGGCTTCACTAGCACTGGAAAACATAAATTAAAAAGTCATTAATGTTGAAGATGATTTTGACCCCTCCATGAATGGAGGCAGCTGTTTTTTACCTCAAAACATGCCATTTGTGGTCCTCCTTTCCTCTGTACCATACTCTGTAGAGATGAGAGGTGTTGTACATCAATCTCTAACATGTATTGAGTGTCACTCTTGTCATGCTGATGCCTATGGATCCTGTCCTGGCAGTGCAGACCTTTCAGAACTTTTGACTCATACAAAGCTGGAAGAGGGATGTGTTTCTTTCTGTTTTCCTACAGAAAACGTGCTCTGCACTCCTCAAACCACCCTGGGACACAGCAAGTGTGTGTCTGGGTGTCCCCTGAAGGGAGCACGGGACACACTGCACAGGGTCTTCCTCCCAGAAGTGGGAGCAGGTGCCTCCGAAGCCTGACATGGCACTCTGCAGCTTCAAGGAAAGGCTGAAGTTTTCCATGGACAGGAACTGCTCCCAAAGTGCTCAGATGAAGGTAAAAAAGGCTGATGGGGGATGAGAGAGAATCCCTTCCTCTACCTTCCATCCTCTGAAGGAAGTTCCCCAAGACCATCCAGGTGGTTTGGTTATGCCATGGTTCTAAGTAACACGGCAATAAATTTTTCTTTGTGGCAACAGTTTTTTGAGAAACATTTGAATGGCATCACCAAAATATTCCTAAAGTGATCAAAGGTTCAGAAAAATGCCAGAGTGGCCTGACATTTTAAGCCATATCAGTACCCTTTTAGGAACTAATATGCAAAGATCTGGACATTTTCCCCCTTGGTTGTTAGAATAAGCATGTGAGCAGTGCACTGCCACAGCTGAACCCAGATGTTAAAGCTGAGATTGCCAAAACTATATCTTGGGATCTCATGCATACAGAATTTCACAAGGTGGATTTGATCAGAGTGGCAAGGCTTACCATGTAGGGAAACTCATCATTTTAATCACCATTACTGAATATATTGAAATCTACACTTTACACAAAACAATGGCATCTCTAATGAGAATGCTCCAGCACCTCAGTTTCACTGCTAGCTTTATCATCCATTCTTTCTCATGCATGTGTTTTTTTAGTGGCTGCGTGCCCTTGTACACACAGGAGAAGATCACATTCACACAGAAAGACTTATCTGTGAAGTGCTGAGGTCATTAATCTCATGAAGCCAGCAGAGCACCACAGGAAACGTCTCCTTGCTGTAAGATGGTCTTGCTTTTGTGCAGACAAAAAAAAAAAAATAAAAATACTGTCCCAGCATTTTCTGATATGTAGCTCTTTGTTTTAAAGATTACATGTGAAGGAATAAGTATCCTGGCACTGGTAAGCACACCATAGGCTAGGAGGTTTTTATTTGCTAGTTATTGTTTGTCTTATAAATGCTAAAGTGAAATGACGCAAGTGCCCTTTTTGTTGTCATATTGTTTGTTTTAGCTTTCATTGGATGCAATCCAAGGGTACCTTTACGTAGGCTCCTGTATAATTAAGATAGTGTGCACATTCTCTGAAAGGAAATCATTAAGAGCCTCTCACAGAGAATGCACTGATTTCCCTGTCTGTGCCTTTTAAGTGGGTATTGCTCACACTCCATCAATTAACTTCTTGATAGTCCAGGCAGACTTCAAAAATTAATCCCATGTTAAGCTTCCAAAGCAGCTTTCAGCTGAAAACATTCAAGCTACTTTGCAGGCTATAATTCACTTGCTACAAACATTAATTTCTTGGTTTTTCCCCAATTATAAGATGTTCTTCTCAGAAAAAAAAAAAACCAAAAAAAACCCCCCAAAAAAAAACAACAACAAAAAAAAACACTCCACCAACCAAAACCCCAACTTTTTTTTCCTCAGAAACACTTTAGAATCTGGGAGTTTTTGAGTTTTTAGTTTGTTTGTTTTTAAAGTAACAAAACCAAAAAAGCAGCTCTATAAATCCTCAGATTAATTGCTGGGTTCCTTGGTTATAGATGTTAAATCAAAAAATCAAGAGAAACAGGTATGATTCTTGGGAAAGGAATCTGGGGGTTTAACAACTGAACAAAGAGGATAAAGTACAATTTCACTGTATATTTACTCAACTGAAACTGCAAACACAAGTCATAAACTTTCCCATTGCCTATAAATAACCACCTTCCATTGCTAGAAACTCTCTGTAGCTGTGTGTGTGCTCCCAGTGGCTGAGGTGTGCCCCGATAGCAGGCTGTCCCTGCTGAGAACCTGCCAGGCTGCTGTGCAGCTCAGACCCTGCTCACCTGCCAGCTCCCCTTGGGTGCTCCTGCTCCCAAACTGCCCTGTCCCCGCTACACCTCACAATGGAAGATCTTCCTCCTCTTGACCTAAGGGGAAAGTTAAGAAAAAAAGCCTTTTAAACTAAACCATGCTTTGACACTAGAAAGGGAAAAGCTCTGCTACTGCTGTGCTCACCTGCCTTTATTGGCAGCTCAAGCTGAGGATTGAATTTTCTCATCTTGAAAGCCTACCCAAAAATTTAGTAGACTTCAGGGGAGATTTGGCATCTAAAACTGTCTTCCTAAGTAAAAACAAATAAAAACACCATGTACAGTTAATGCAGGCATATTTGTAGATGATCAGTGTGCAATGGTAAAAAATGATTATTGAATTGGTATTTGGTATATTCTGAAAGCTGCAACTGAAGTCGAAACAGTGTGTGCATTACAGCAGGAGCTGCTTGACTGAACACGCTGCAGCTAAAATTGTATCAAAGTAGTTACAAAACCTGATTAAACAGGGCTTCATTCCCACATGCAACTCCACCTTGCTGCCTTGGCAGAGTCATTCACTGGTAACACCCTGTTGCTGGGTTTCACAGAGCTCATTAGCAGTTAATAATAGCAGAGCAAAGGAGTTCAGTTTGTTTCCATCACACTGATGGTGTTTAGGGAATCGATGCCCTCTGACAAAGGGTGATGGTTCAAAAAACACACTTTGCATCAGCTCCTGTTTTCTGTCTGACTCCAAAGGCAGCAGAGTCAGTCAGCCCTGAGGATCTGTGCTGCCTGCAGTGACAGAATTACACCGCCCTGCTCATCCACTTCCACCAGGGGAAAGCTGATATGCTTCAAAAAGAGGTCCCAGAGCGCTCAGCAGTAAAGACTTATAAAGCATCCCCACTTCAGAAATCTGTCAGAAGAGGAAATTAATGGCTCTAAATACAGATCCCTATTTTTTGCAACATACAAACTGCAGCCCCTTACAAGTCTTTTGTGCATTAATGTGTTTCCTAATATGTCACTTCTTGAAAACTAATGCTGTGACAGCACTTATATTGTGGATATATATATATATCAGCTGATCTTACTGCTTGCTGGAAAGTCAGATACTCAGCTTCCAACTGTGGGGCCTTCCAGCTAAGCTCCTATTCACCTCTAAATACAGTACATAAGGTCTCAAAAACTGTGATTAAGACGATTGAAATGAAGTAGTGAAAAACTCCATCCAAACAAGCTTCATCTCTACATCAATGACATGTGAAAAATGTAATTGCAATTGTATTTCAACATCTCGCCCACTTTTGGAAAACAGAAGACATTTCTTCCACCCCCATTCTTTGCAAAATTTCTATGCTGCTTCTATTTAAATGAAGAAAGAAGAATGTGCAACATTTTTTCAGACCAGTCAGAGTATTCCAGCCTCAGGAATTTGTCTTCATATAAAATCACCACAGCTGCAGTGCAGGACCCAAGTATTTTTTACCCTTTGCTAAGATGATAGACAGCAATTCTCCCTCCTAAGCATCACAAAAATAAGAGACTGTCAAATAATCCTTGCAAAAGTATATTAAACACTGCAAGATTCTTGACTCTCCTGCTCTTCCTTGACTGCACCAGTTTGCTGTATAAAGGGATTTTAAGTAGTTTAGCCTTTCCAAACTGTTTGCCCTGGAGAGAGCATTCTGTACTATTCCAAGCATTGCAGGGACTGTCCCCTCCAGTTTCCATGGCACATTTTGCATGCTGACACTCCAGAAAGACTTTGGAAGGAGTTCTTGTCCTTGGGCATAGCCAAATGTTACTCTTGGAAGGAGTGGGGACAAAAAGACACCTCAGAGCTCTGGGCACCCTCCTCACAGGATGATAAAGCAGCTTCAGAGAAAAGACACGAAACTTGTTCAGCTTGGGCCATTACCCAGAGCTTACAAAAACCACCATGGAGTTGTGGTATGTTTAAGAAATGAATATACAGGTACTATCTCCCAACAACCAGTAGCAAAAATTTTTTACAAGTCCAGACATCTTAAAACCAGTGAACTGCTATGGGAGAAGCAGTGCTGCTCCTGACTTAGAAGTGGCAAGCTGCTGTTCCCACCTGCTGGGGGTGGTTTTAGCAGATGCAACATGTACCTGGTAACTTGACTTCTGTTATTGCTTTCCTCTAAGAAATATGAAAATTATTTTTTAAAAAATGCAAGTAATTTCTTCCAGATCTGCTAAATAAATAATGTAATAATAAATAAATAAATGGAATCAGCTAAATTCCTGCAGGTAGGTTTTCTCCCCAGAGAGAATGGTATATACGTGTGCTTGCTTCTTCTGAATTTTAAGCTATCTGATAAGCACTAACAAACCTGTCACTTATATAGATTTACAATCTGTTTTCTCATAAAGCATTAATTCAAAATGAAGGAGGAAATAAAGCAGAGTCCCTTTAAGATTGGTGCAGCATTCTCAGGCACTGGATATGGGCAGAAATCTGGCAGGTCTCCCCAGGCTGGTCAGAAGATCAGATCTGCTGACACTTGGGACCAGAGCTGCTGCCAGTGCCCCCATCTAGATTTGCACACAGTGTCTTGTGTGGGCACTGGCAGCAGCTCTGGTCCCAGGTGTCAGCAAATATGGTCCTCTGACCACAAACACTCAAGGCTTTGAAAGGAGAAAGCAGCTGGTTTTAAATACCTGAAAAGTTGTGCCAGAAGAAAAAGAGAGTGATGTTCAAAATTCACCCATTTTTTCCTCTTATCATAAGCCAAAACATTGTCATAAATATGCATTATTTGAGAAAAAACATTAACTTTATTTTGTCTGATTAACTATTTCCATTGATAAAAATTTTCATTGGTAAGTCTTCAGTAATAAATTGCTGAAATCTGAAATCAGATGCACACCTAGCAAAGATGTTTAACTTAGCTTATTATCTCATGTTAGTGAAAATACAGGAAAAAAGTCTTAATTCAAAAGTATTGCCTATGTTAGCAATGGGCTAGCTCTAGCCATGCAGTTTACAACATTAGGTAGAAATCAACTGATTATCATTTTCATACTAACTTTGGAGAATCAATTTACATAATCTACTGATGCAACTGTTTTCTTCCCAGGTGGAAGATGCTTTGTGACTCATGGACTGCAGCACAGCTGCTTTTTGTCTTGTTCTGTGACCTGCCTGGGATGTAAAGTAGTTGTTGGAGCAACAGGCACAGCTGCACTACATCTGAATGCTCCCACTGTGAACTCCAAAGCTGTCTGACAGCTATGCAGCAGAAAAAACACAGAACATGAAAATCTTTGGCACAGGGCAAGTCCATCAGCCCACATGCCAGAGAGCAGGTTGGACACCACTCCTGACAGTGGGTGAAAGCATCTGCAAGTGGATATTCCTGAGTCTCCAACCTCTCCTGCTCTTTGGACATTTTTTAAGTAAACCCTTTTCATTTTGCCATTCTTAGGCAAAGGGAAGGAGTTGATATTGTGGGGTCTTTGTGAGGATTATCTGGTGGTCGCGTGCAAGAGTCACTAAATTGCAGCTCTGCCATGAGCAAACCTGTACAGCTCTACCTACAGCTGTGAGGAGAAGCTGCCCTGCCAAGTGGGAATTGCACTTATTTTCTTTCACATTTTTGGTAACGCAGTCTAAAGCTTTTCTTTTGGTTTGGTGATAGGACCCCAAAGACCTATCTCTGTATACTGAAGAAGAACACTGAATATTCTCCATTTCATGTATGGCCTGCTCTTCCTAGCAGAACTTTTTATGGGCGGAAAATCCCAAGAAACAAGCCTGAAGTGCAATAATTCTGAAAGTTCAGGTTTCTGAATATTTCCAGCTAGTTCCTGTGTTTGTACCGGTGATTGTTCCTTTATGGGCTGAGTATAGGGATGCACCATCCAGTGCTCATGAGATCACAGCATCCTGCCAGGCAGGCAGACAAAACCTCATGTTTTATAACTGAGGAGGTGAAATGTGCCAAGAGCATGAAACCAGGCTGCTGAGCTTAATCTTGCTTTCATGGTTACTCTTATACCTTCAACCTCTGAAAGTTCCTCCAACTTAGACAAATCCAAAAATACTTCAAGCTGAGCACAGCAGCTGCTGGGCACAAGGACGGCATCTCTGTGGCTGCCCAAACCAAGATAAAAACATCATCAAGTGTGCAGCTAGGAGAAAAGGAGCAGAGGACATTTTCCACTACTATTCTGGAAACAGGGTCTTAGGGCTGCCAGTGCTATTAGTGCTCCATCAATCACTGATATTATTGTGGGCTCAGTTTAGTCAAAAAAAATCTTATAGAACAAATGAATCCTCCTTCCTTTTGCTAGTTTACCCAGATGAAATATTACATAATAAAACATTAAGAATGCTGTGGTAGTAAGGACAGGAGCACATAGTCAGAAAAATATGATATGGTGTTAAAAGGAAACCTCCAACCCCTTCTTGCATCCTGAAGGAAAGAGTGATAAAAGTGGATTTTAATTATTAACTTGGATTAGCTATCACAATACCTGAGAAATTGCCATATGGAACATATTCCAGTATAGCTTTTACTCTTAATGGCCTCCAGCCTTCCAAGAAACAAAATCTGTGTTACATAAACCAATATCAAAGTGGCCTTGCTTTTCCTTCCCCTAGAGCTACAAATACATCAGCTATGCAAGAGCCATTAATGTGCAGTTAATGTGTCCAGTAAAAAATTTTAGTGAAACATACTGTGGTTGCTTGAAATAAGTGTTTGGATCGAATAAAGTTATAGTACTGGGAGACTTGAAGCAGAAATTCCAGCTATGTTACCCTTTCACTTTTATTTGTTCTCAAAAAAGTTCCTGCTGTGATTATGGCTGTGCTTTAGAGCAGAGTGTGAAGGATGTAAGGCATGAAGAGCTGTGCTATTCAGCCCTTTAATTAATGACAGCCATCCCTAAAATATCAACTAGTAATATCCATGAAAAGATGACACCTCCTTTATATTTTGCACAGATAGAAGAATCAGAACCAATGAAAGGGACATGAACAACAGTGGCATTGCCTTACAGTCTCTATAAGGCAGTATCAAGTTCCCATCACTATTTCTCAGATAAATGTTTTGTACTGGAGACACAATTTTTGGTGCTTGTAAACATATTTTTCCTTCCGCAAAGTTGTTAAAAATAATAGCACATATTTATATAAAAGCACCAGGATTAAAATAGCACAAGCTGATTTCCTGTTTCTCCAAAAAGCAGTGAGTATGGGCAAACCAAGGCAGGGCTTCCAGAAGGGCTTGTGAAAGGTTAGAGGTCAGTGTCCTCTGATTTTGAGAGAGATGGGTTTGAGGAGAAGAGAGAAAGGAGAGCTCAAGTGAAATTATTCTTCAGGTTGTGGCCTAGCTGCAGGAGATCTGCTTTCAAACCTTCTTCCATATTCCTTTGGTAAAACAAGCAAGGACCTGCCACAGGCAGAGAGAGGACAGGTATACAGCCACACATGCAATTTTGGTCAGTAGAAGGGGAGAGTGGATGAAATGGATCCAAACTCCAGCTGCTGAGCTCTGGGCTAGTGAATGTGCAGAGCCATGGGGAACAGTGTGGCTCTACGCCTTTCCCTCAGTTACAGCACTAACAAATGCAAGAGCTCACTCTTTCTTCAACCTCTTTTTGCTTACAAAAGGACAACATTCCTCATCATTTTTCTCTTCAAAGCAAGTAAAGGCATTTCAGAAAAAAAACCCCAAAACTTAAATGGATGTTGTTGAATATGCAAATGTCATGATGAGATTGACTCTAAGAAAGGCATGTTGTATACCAAATGCATCCTGGGTGAGGCCAGTGTTTGCCTTTGAATGATGGCATACAGTGAATTCATTGACAGGCCCAGCAGCCCACACTTCTTTCTGAATAATCACAATCTGAGAAAAAGCTAAGATAGAGCACAGCAGTAATCCTCAAAGGTTAACACACTTGCACATGTGCACAAGAAGACACAATGGCAAACAAATCTCAAACAGAACAGCCTGGCTTTTATTTTTTTCACAGAGCTCTTACCTCTTCACAACCAGACACTTCTCAGTGTTCTCTTCCTCCTCCTCCTCCCAAGAAAGCATCTGCATCAGTTCATCCTAGAGTGGAGGAGGGGGTGAATAAGGGAAAAAAAAACCCATGTAATTTTGGCATTTGAATAAATATGAACATTGTTTCTGCTGTTTCATTTCTATCAGATTTGGCTTCTCTCTTTGTTGGGTGGTTTTAACAGCTGTTTATTTGCACACAGTTGTGCAAGCTATTTTACAGCTTGTTGAGTTAGACTTGAGACACAGCATGTGGTTCCCTTCAGGCATAACTAACTTAAAATAACAAAGCCCAAGAATTCCTTCTTAAGAAGCTCAAGGCCATTTGTTTAAAGTTTGAAAAGAATTAGGATCCTGTAATTTCAGGCTTTGTTATGAAAGGGGTGAAAAGTTTCCTTCACATTACCTGGCTGGATGCACTCTGCAGCTGTATCCCACTGCAGAACCACCAAAAAGTCATCTTGCTCTGTGTGTGCTGGTTCCAGAGAAAATTCTGGCTACAAACATGTTACAGCCACATGTAACACACCTTGGAGGAGGGGTGACTGCATGAAAAATAGTAGCTGAAACTTGATGGCTTTAAGAAAAAGACAAACCAACCTGTAAACAAGCAAACAACAGAATAATTTTTATAGCCCTTTTCATTCTCACAGTTTAAGGAATTGTCAAAACTAGAAGAAAATGTAATTTTACTTATCTTAAGCACAGTAAAGAGAGAAATGCCACGGAGGTGACAGCAATAAGAGCAAACATTTTCTCAGAAGCCCCTGAAGGGCTGTGCTGTAGCCGAAGGTTGAGAACAACTGTATTCACCATGCACCGGGGTCAGCAATAGCCAAGTGCCAGCCAGAAAAAGAAAACAGCTGAGACAAGAGAGATATTTGCAGGACTGATAAGAAGTTTTTACTGTAACAAAGGGCAGCTTTGTTCTATGTAGCTGATAGAACAATATTGGTCTTGGAGATCCTTAGGTTTAAAAACAGTTCCTTGCTAGGCAAGGATACATTTTTTGCTACTCAAGTGTGGGCAGGCATTAAGAGAAAGAGGCACAGGGATGTGTGAATTACTGCTCCCTGGCCTGGGAGAATAAGACAGCTTGAAGATAGCAGAGTAAGAACAAGCACTTCTGAGAAGTCTGACAAGCAAAAGATCAAAAGGCTTCTGCTTCAACTTACTGTTTCCCTTTAATGGCTGTAGGCTGAATGCTTGATTCCCAATCAGTCCCTCATGCTTTTTTACCCCCATGTATGGGCATTACATCTCTTCTCTTCAATCCAGACCTTTGGAGGTTTTCCCAGCACTGTGAAGGGACAGAGTATATTACACTTTTTACATTTAGCTACTGTAGGTTCAAATCAAATGTGTCTAATTCTTAATAATGGATACCTTGAACCCACAAGCAAGCTGCTGGAAAATTACTTTCGTTACATAGAAAACCGGTAAACACTAATACTAATACAAAGGGCATATCTGACTAACAGATTGTTGAAGGAACACAAAACATGAGAATTTAATCCTATAGCTTGGACAGAATATTAAAAACATTTGCTTTTTGAAGAGTGAACTTGTGGTTTGATAATGCAAAGAAGGGAATTTCAGCTGAGTTGTCCAGTAGCTTCTAATTGAAAGAAGAGATACAGCTTATAGACAGCTCCAATTACAATGAAGTATTGATAAAAAGGATTTTCAGGCACAAATTCATCTCTCAGGAGTGCCAAGTTGCAATGTTTATAAAATGCCAAGAATGCTCTTCCATTTTATAGCAGGTAACTACATTATCTTGCAAATCACATCTCCTAGGGCCTACTGTATTACAGCCTTAACCCATCCCACAGTTTATCTGAGCATTGTGATGACAGCCCCAGCTGTACTGTGCTGAGGCTTGTGGGATGGCTGCTCCATTTGATGGTACAGGGGGTGTTCAGCTGCAGGAATGGAATTTGCAAACCTGAGTTGAGTCCTCACATCCTCTGTGCAGTGAAAGTCTTCGATGCTTGCAGTTAGCATGCACAACATCCTCATGGAAGAACACCTGAAAAACTTCTTCAGGTGTTAGCACCATCCAAATGCCAGATTATAGATCAAATCTGCTTTGTAGTGAAATGTCTCTATCATTCTCCAGGGAACAAGCTCACCCCACTCAAGGCCCAAGACAGGGACTCTGATTCTGCTCTTTTAAAAATACCTTTGCTTTCCCAGCCTTCACACAAAATATAGCAGCAGCTCCTGTCTGAGCAACCAGGAACAAAACTTTTATGAGCTCTAAAGGTAAATCTTTCTTATGATGAGACCACAGTGCCAGGCCCTCCTGGCGCCATGCATATCTTATTGGAACACCATGGCTTCATGCTCTTCCCAGAGAAGGGTGAAAGGGTCCCTTTAGCAGAGGAGCTGCAGAGTTTAATGGTTTCCTGTCTAGCAAGAATGTGAACTGCAGTTCCTTTTGTCTGCAAATGGGGCTGAGCTCATTTCTCACATCCCAGCGAGGGCCTCCAGGTTGTTCAATAACAATGCTCCCTTCTGCAGCCTACTGTAATTTTCAGTGACAGTAGGGATGCAAGTTCTGTGCTTTTTGCTGACCTCCTTTTAATCACTGAATCCTACTAATCCTCACATGACATTTCACAAATCAGCCCCAGAGGCAGGCTCTGCATGAGGGATCCCAGGTGGCAGAGAGGCTTATCTACAAATGCAGTAGCTCTGACCAGGCTGAGTGCAACTCCCAGAGCTACACAGCTTGTCTGGCACAAATATGGGTACCCATGGATGTCTGGCTGTGTGTAACTACTGGAGCTCTTCGAGGCTCATCTTAGATGCAGGTGAATACATTTGGCCTTAATTTGCATTTTAGCTCTCTAGATCCTCTTTTTTGAAAATCTGGCCTGACATTCTCTAACATAAACTCTGTTGAACTAATTCTCCAGATTATCCAGGATAAAGTTTGCTGAAAGTTAAATCATCTTAATATAAGAGTAATTGGTACAGAACACTGTACATTACAAAAAGACAGGAAGCCTAGACCCTCCAAAAGGCATTAAGACATGGAAAGGTGAAGGTTGGCATGTTTCTCACTAGGCCAAACAAAATACATGGCTAAAACAGATTGTAAAACTCTTCAAACTGAATGTTTCCAATAGAAACTTCTGCTGCTGTCAGTTCTGAAAATGCAGGTAGCAGCAGAGCCTGGAGATGCCACAAGCTGGGGGCAAGGTGAGCCTCTCCTGCTCTGCAGGCATCAGCCCCAGGGCCTCCCTCTGGAGCAGGGACACGGCTGCAGGGCCCTGGGAGAGGCAGCAGGGCAGCCTGGTGACAGCCACCAGCCCAGGCCATCAGGCATCACCGCCAGGGTGAGGTGGGGCAGCCTGAGTGCAGGGACAGGGAGAGGTTCCTTGGTGACCCCGCATTCCTCAGCACCGAGGCTGCCGGATGAGCTTCTGCTCCACCCTGAGCTGGGAGCTCAGCACCTCCAGAAGCTGCAACCCTGAGCTGAGGTACAGAATTCCAGAGCACAAGCACCTGGAGCAGCTTGAGCAGCAAGCTGGTAGACTGTAAGTAGGAAGGTGAGACATTTGAGATGGAAACAAACAGCTGGAAATACCAGAAGGCATGGATGACTGACAAAAGTGATGGCTGCAATTTAATGAACAAATAGCTCAATTACAAAGTGGAAAATACCATAAAAAGCATGCCACATCAGAAAAGGTTATCAAGCATCTATCATCCATTCTATTAAACATTCATAGCTCAAAGTTAATCACAATTCTTGGCTTGTTAGTCCTATGAGTTAAAGATTCCGGATTTCCTGGCCCATTTTATGTCAGGAAAAGGGCAACAAGACATCACAATCACTGGCATCAGGAAGCAAACTCACAAAGTATAACTACAGCACTCAGACAACATGAACAGAATTTTTCACAGTACCTGGCAGCCAGCTTGGAATGGATTTACTATTACTCTATTAAAACTTTCTGACAGAAATCTTCACTTACATATGTATCTTCCCTTCTTTTCATCATGAAAATCTAATTCCCTTCCTGAAGGTATAAAGTCATTGGCAGAACTGCAGTGTTCTCTTTAAATGTTCAACATGTTTGACCATCGGCTGTTGCCCACTGGTGCTCTGTATCCTTTAGTGGAGCTGAGCTCATGCCACTGCTGTCGGGGGAAGCTTGGTCACCAGAACACCAACTTCCCAAACCCTGCAGGAGAGCAGGAGGATGCTGAGGCTGTGAGCACAACTCTGCATTCTCAAAGAAAGCTGTCTGTTTCTTGGCAACTGGAAAAACAATCTCTCTCAATTCATGCAGTCTAGTCCACAGCTGCTGTTCAAACATTGGAGGGAATATTTGAGCCCTTTCAAATTGTTGATAATGAAATTACACAGACAAGAGATTAGATTGTTCATTTGGAAATGGGTTTAATTAATAGCCTGGACATTTTATTTGTACCCTTTCTAAAGTTCATGATTCAAGTTTCATTTCCTTCCCCTTCTGTAGCATCTCTTGCTGCAAAGTTATGAAAAAGAAAGGAGGAAAAAACATATTTGGTTTGGGGTTTTTTCCAAGTAATTCAAGGCAGAGTATTGGAACTTTTGTTAAAATATACCTGCTTCCTTTATGGTTCAGCAAAAATCACATGCAACAGGAGGGTTTGAAGGGTCACTTGATGGTCTTGTGTCCAAGGCTCATTCTGACCACAGCATTGTGTTTCATCTCCAGTGGCTATGTTTTTACACATATATATTTATTCCTTTTCACATGTTCTTTATGCTTTCTCCCCCTCACACTTGTGGAATACTAACACTTGTCAGAGTCCTGCCTTACAGTTCACAGGCAGCTCTCTCCATTTTAAGGCTTGAATAAAGGTGGTGGGAGCTTTGCCTTTTAGGCAAAGTTCAAAAGTTGGCAAATATCCTTTATGAGCTTGTAAACACATTTCTGTGACTAAAAGGAACTGTCAGACATTTCTAGCCATGAGAGGAATGCACTCCCCTCAGTCTACTTAGTGACTTTTATATTCTAAATCTCTCTTGCCTGCTATGATTTTCATGAACTTATTCGATTTTTAAATTCTTACAGCACAAAGCAGTCACTGCTTAAGACAAAGTAAATATAATTCACAAGGTCATTACTTACCTAGAAAACAACATTAAGTAAATATCATTAAAAATATATACCTTGGGCACAGGAGCTCCAAACTTCTACAAGGAAATAAACCTTCACCAGGAGTCTCATGAAGGGGCTCCTCATAGAACATTACAGACATTATTACTGCTCTGCTCTATCCATGAACCTCCTGATTTTTTTATTATGTCATCATGTAAAAAAATAATTCCTATCTTAAAAATAACTATTGCTTCCTACACTGCCTCTTTTGAAGTGAAAGCTAGAGAAAACTTTGATTACAAAGGTGTAGCTCCTTCTGAGACACTGTTTAATGAAGCCACTTTCGTTTCCTATTGAACAGCCTTTCACACTTCCATTTTGTTGAATGACAAACAATAGCCATGGGGAAATTAAACACTGAAATCTGCAGACACTCTGGAACAATATTTGTTTAACAGCTGCTGAACTCTGGAAGTAACAGCAAAGAGTATTATGTAAGAAAATCCTGTAACCCAAACAGATAATATTCTGGTTAACATCACTTTGAGGCTCTACTTGCTTCAAACACCAGTTGTTACAAGAAAACAATGTTCTGCTAAGGATCCTTGGTGCAGGACTCTTTGTTCAGTCCAGAAACGTAGCAACCTAGAAATGTTCAATCAATCAAATTCAGGTAAATGTATAATTGCTATGGCTTTAAAAGGAAACAAATATATAATACAACAGACGACTTGGTCTTGCTTTGCTTTGAAATAAATATTACTGGAATGATAGATTGTACACTAGTTTGTTCCAGTCTTCAGAGCTAAAATTGAATCCATAAAAATAGATCTGGAACCATCAAGAGCTGTAAGTGCAGGCCTGGACAAAGAGTTGACAGAAATAAATGAACTAATTGGACCTATATTTCTTAGCAGAATGTACCAGATTTCATGCCATGATTGTTTTATGATAGTAAATGGAAAACAAACTGCTATTGTTTAAGCTTGGTAAATAAAAGATATTTTTATGAGCATTGACCCAGAAAAAAGTTGACAGTGTGCCAAATAGGTATGTTTTTCCAGTGCTACCAGACATTTTTAACTAAAATCTGAAGTTGGCCAGTAAATTAACATAGTTTTAAGTGACATCATAAATTGTGTGTTTGTTTGGCTGTTACCAGAGATACTTCAAAAGTAACAGTGAAGAATTACCATTTCAAGAGAGGCCATACAACCTTTATCAAATTAGTAATGCTACTTATTCATTCCAGATAGATGAGATTTCAAATAATTATCCAAACTACAAATAACTCAATTAAATCAGTGCAACATTTCAAATCTGGTTATCAAGTTTTACTCAAATTGCTTCAGAGGGCTTTTAGACAGCCTTGTAGGAAATCAATTAAGTAGCAGAACACATGGTAGAAGTATATATTTTTTTAAATAAATCAGTGTAATCATCATCTCTGACAGTTAAGAATTCCTATTTAAAAAGTTGGGGTAGCTCCCTTATCTAGATTTATGGAGTTATATGGAGTTTCACCTAAGTACAACCAACTGCAAAGTTTGAATTCAAGAGATTTGATCATAAATATGCAACTAATGAAGACAAATGCTGGAGAAATCCTTGTCTTCCTCTTAAAAGAGTACAAAAGAGTACCAGTGGGGAAAACAGAATTTATTCCATTAAACCGAGAGTCACTTTTCCATCAGCTTTGTCAGAGTTATTGCATATGACAGCGTCATCATCTTAGCTCACCCATTAGTTGATTTTACTGGGACTAAACATGTTAGTTTTATGCTGTTGTAGATGGATGTTGTAAAAAGAAAATCAAAGATCTTTTCCTGACACATTTTTCTTTCCAGCAGAAATATGGATAACTTCTTATTTAAAAATTCTATGACTGTCAATATTCATCTCACTCCAGCTCCTTGAAACATTTTGGCGACAGCAAAAATGCTGATTTTTCCCCTTTGTGCTGTCCTTAGCGGACTTTTTCCATCAGGACATGGTGTACATCCCCCACAGCACATTGTCTGTCACTGGTACACACTGTGCTAGCAGACATGGGGCCAGAGCAGCACCAGGTCCTGAGCCAGGCTTTGCCAGCAGCACATCCCTGGCACAAGGGAACAATGCAGGGACTCATTCAGCCCAGGGCAGAGTCAGATGGGACAGGCAGACAGAAAGGATGCCCTTCAGCACTTTCTCCTGCCTTTATACCTGAGCACTCTTTCACAAATACCAATGCTCTGCCCTAGACAAGATTTTTATGTACTTTTTTTTATGTTTAACAACAGGTAGTTTGCCTTCAGCTACAGACCTGAGTGCACAGGATAAGGACAGGCAGTGTAGAGCTGGCCATTCATGAAAGGTGAAGCCAAAGATCAAGATGAAATATGTACAGTTCCAGCTGCCAACACTTAGGCTGAGCAAGTAAAAAACCCCTCTGAACAGAAGGATAAGGAATGTCTGTTTTACTGACCCTAAAGGTCCCTTGAGTTGTCTCTGCATTGTAGCACAGGAAATAAGGTCTGGACTGGGACTGCTAACTTCCCATTTGCTTTTAAGCTTCAAGAATATGACAAGTCTGATGCTCACAACACCAAACCAGCAAGAAACATGAGCCAATGCTGAGAAAAGACAAACAAAAGGATTAACCAAAAGCATCCCCCACACTCCTTGTTATCTTAAAAATCTGTTAATAGAGGTGTCTTTCCAATGCCTTCTCTTCCTCTGACTGATTAGGTATTTCTGTCCTTACAGTTGTGTTAACATCTCAGGAATAGAATTTGGCCAGACGTTTAACTTTTAACGTTAAACATTTAATGCTACACCATGTTTTTATCAATTTTTAGCTTCTGCCATGTTGTCCTTTCAAAAGCTGTTCTTCCCATAGTACCAGTAGGGTCACTGGGAAGGATCTCTGTCTGTCCAGAAGCCCAGCAACACCAGACTTATGGAGTGTCCTAACAGACCTCACGGGAAGTCAAACGCCCAGGCTCTATCTATGGCTCTGCCACTTTTGAAATGGATACACAGATTTGATGGATTGTCAGACTTTGCTTCCTTGGGAGTCCCAGTGCCCTGCTCACTCCCCACAGCTGGGGACCAGCTACCCCAAACCATCCCAGCACAAGGGATCCGCTGGCAGGGCTGCAGGCAGCTCTGGCTGGAGGAGCTCCTGCTCCCCACTTACCTCCAGGTTTCCTCCTTTGTGAGTCACTGCCTAGACACAGCTGCAAAGGGCATTAGTGGGAGAGATCCAGATGAACTTCACTTGTTTTTGGGACACTGCAGTTTCCAGTTAAGTTTATTTAGGGTAATAACATGGCCTCTGATGAAGGCAACGTCTCAGTCACAGCCATGAGAGTGCTGCAGATGCAGTGAAAAGCTAACACTTACACTCAGTGTGTTATGAAAGATAATTTGAATTTCTGATGTGTTCTGACACAACCACTGTGCACCAGCTAATGCTTTTACACAGACATCTCCAGACAAGGGATAATTTTACACTGCCTTTGTTATTTATGTAGGTGGCCCACCATGATCCATGGGATTAATGATGCAAATGATGCAAGCTGCAATTGCATTTCATGTGGGTCCTGGTTTCTGATGTACATTATCCTACTGTCTATGCTTGGAAGCAGAGCAGAAAGACTTGCTCCCTGCCCACATAGAACTCTGGTTAACTTACTTCAGAGCATATCTTGGGTGTAAACCAACATATATACAGTGCAAATAATTCATAGGGACTTGAATCCCTTCATGAGAGAGGGAACTTGGCAAGGCAATAAAATAAATTTATGTGATTTTCTTTAGGTTCTTCTGCTTAATGTTATAGCTTAGACAGCAGTTTCACAGGTAGCCCATCAAGAACAATTCAGTCCAAGAACTGACTACAATAAAGATTTTAACCCTGGCTAATTTTTTGGTGAATGCAGATTGCCTTTCTGAGCAGTGAAAAATCTCGCTAAGCTCAAACCATGACAGAAAGTAGCACTACCTCTGTAAAAAGACAGCTCTAGGTACAGTTTGTATGGCTGATTGCAACATTAAATTTACAACCTGGGCAGATTGACTTTGTGTATCTTGTGTATCCCACACCTCAATGAAATTCCTCACACAAGCCTAATTCCACTGAAATATTTTAATGACCCACATTCAGCACCAGTTTATACTAGAGATCCCACCTACTTACACAGCATGAAATCTCCCCCTTTTTGTAGTCTACCACAGCACACATGGCAGAGTCCATACAAGGCTGCCCATGTTGCCAGTGCAAATTGAAGGCCTCCCCAGCCCATGCTGTGCACATTCCCATCCCTGCTAAGTATTTTTAGCAGCATGCCAATCTAACTTCAGGTACTGAAGTGTTTGCTTGTCACATGTTCCTCTGTTTCTTCTACTTCTTAAGATATAAAAATGAAGCACTTAAAAGTTTTTAAATAAATATAAACTCCCATGTTATTACAGGCCATTCTCCATTTCAGGCAAAACCTGGGGTTCTCTAGAATCCTAGAATGGTTTGGGTTGGAGGGGACCTTAAAGGTCATCTGGGCCAATTCTCCTGCAGTGAGAGGGGCAACTTCCACTGGAACAGGTTCCTCAGAGCCCTGCCCAACCTGACCTTCAATGTTTCCAGGGCTGGGGGCATCTCCCAGTTCTCTGGTAAGCCTGTTCCATTGTTTCATTGGCCTCCCTGTAAAAATGTCCCACTCATATCCAGTCTAATTCTACCCTCTCTCAGTTTAGAACCATTGCCCCTATTCCTAACTCCATCCCAGTTGGAGAGAACCAATTTGCTCATCTGACTCTGTGTGCCAGAGGCCTCAAGGTCACGGTGCAGGCTGGCTGTGCCAGCACAGCAGTGGCCCTGCTGTTCCAGGCTCCTCTCCCAGAAACGGCACATGCAGCAGCTCCTTTTGCAGCAGCTCCCAGCTAGCACAGCATTTCTGTACAATATCCATTTTTACTCTTGCGTGCCCAAAAATCTCAGCAGCAGCAGCACAAAATGAATGCAGAACCACAGTGCTTTGATGATTCTAACCTAAGGAGGGAGACTGCCTCCCTTCCAAGGGGAATGGACCCGTGTGTTCCCACATTCCTGTGCTGAGGAGGGGGCTCACCAGGAGGGGAGGGCTCCTCCAGGCAGCCCTTGCCAGCCCCCTGCCCTGGCACGGGAGGGCAGAGCTCAGCTTCCAGCGTTACTTGGCTACCTTCAGTGAAAGGAGCTGGGCTCTGCTCAATAGCCATTGAGTGCATTCCTCAGATTCCTTTCTTCTGCGCTTTGTAAAGCGGGGTTGGAAGTTATTGCTGAAAGCACAGGAAGTTCAAAAGCACCTTTTTCAGCCTCCTGTCACCTCAGGGTATTTTCGTGACAAACTGACCCGGGCTTGAAGGATGAAACTCCTTTTATAGCCCCAGTAACAAAACAATTTACAAAATAATGAATTACTGACCTTTCCATGCTCTCAGCTGGCACCCTCAGGTTGGTAAGTAGCCATGCCCATGAGCAGAAGCACAAGTTGTGCCCCTGGTAATAAGAGCCCAGCTGTCACGGGGGCCAAGGGCTCCTTTGTGTCCCGTTGAAAGTGGCATTTTAAAAACCAGCATGGTACATCTTATCCACTGAAATTAAACAAACGTTTTCCATGACTAGGAACTGCATTTTCAGTGCTCACCTCCCGACTAACAACACTAATTAAAGCTCCAAGGGGAATTTAAAATTGAAATCTGGATGACCAGGGCACAACTGCGTCCTGCAGGGATCCAGTGGGAAAATCCAGATGATTAAGGCAATTGTGATCCACAAGAAAAACATTTAAAAATATTTACCCTATATTAAATATTTAACCATAAGCAAAATGAGGAATAGGTCAAGTGTTTACTACAACACTCTTCCAGCATTATCTATTTAGGGACAGAACCACAGCCTAAGGTGGAGCACATTGGTCACTGCTATGATTCAATCCTGCTCCAGTGCAAAGGGTTGGGTTCAAGCAGCACCTCAGCAACATCCAAATCCCCAGCAAAAGCCACCCTGCACTGCTGGCTGGCAGGCAGCTCCTGTCTGTACAGCTTCAAACCTCCCCCTCCATGGCAGAAGGACAGAAGGCCCTGGCAGGGACAGGTGACCCCGAGTGCACACTGAGCAAAGCCAACTCCCCGAGCACCAACTCCCCAAGCACCAGCTCCCCAAGAACCGGGCACCAACTCCGTGTCCGAGAGGGACGGCAGAGCCAGACTGAGCTCCACAAGGAGTCAATGCTAGGTCAGGCCAGCAAGCAGAAATCAGGATTCCTCCTGCCTCTCCTTGAATCAGACATCATCCTCCCAGAGCTTTCCAAGCCGAGGTAAGTATTTCAATTTATGCTTTGTAACATATATTTTTTCTCCTCAATTTTTGCTTCCGACTGCATATTTTTATAGGACTTCTTCCCTTACTTGTTCAAATACTGGCTTTAATTATCCCAGAAAATATTTGCTTTTGATTTTCTTGTAGATACTTAGAAAACAATCTATAAAGGAACAAAAACCAAGAAAACTTTATTTTCACATTCATTTAAGGGTTTTCAGCTCAAAATTGGAGATAAAGGAAGAAGGTTTTATCCAAGCAAGTTTTTAACCAGAAAACTGCTATAAATTATGAGAGGACTGCTAAAGGTCAGCATGCTATAACCAAATTCCAGCTGGTTAAATTACTGCTATACTGCGCTTCCAAGAAAATCTGTATTCAACATCTGTTTTCTTTACAGGAGATCATTAGGAACAGGCAGCCAGAGTCATAGTTTCATTCTGCACTTACCTCAGGTTTTGAAAGGACAGATCTGTCCCTCTCTAGACACAAGACAAGACTAAAACCTGGCCTTGTTGGACTTGATCACTACTGTGATGTTTTAGAGTTGCTCTGGAGGCAGGCATTACCCAAAAATCAGTATTAATGAGGAAAACAGGAAGGGGAGCTGGAGACCAGCCAGCTCTGCTTCTCATCATTTACACTTGCTGCTGCTCAGACTAATTTTTTATCAAGTCAGAGCAGATTTGTCTTTATGACATAGCTGATGAAAAACTTCCTGAAAAAAAAATAAATCTGTGGCTGCTAGTCAAATTAGGAGTCAGTGTGGACCCCAACATCCTGCTGCTTCTGAAGAGGTCAGTACTCCAAAAAAACCCAAACCCGAACACATGCACATCTCAAAGAGCTCAGCAATTACTTAAAATTATGGAAAGCAACTGTTATTGCCTAGGATGTGCTAAAACAATTGTTTCCCAACACTCTCAATTTATTTTTCCAAGACCAGCGCATGAAGGATGGAGACATCTGGATATTTCAAGGTCAGTATGGTTATGGATACAAATTCAACAGCAAAACCATGCTCTGCTCTGCAAAAGGACAGGCCTCTCTGGGCACAACCTGAAGCAACCAGGCCAGAAGCATTGCACATTTCTCCCACTCCTGTTGTTTCTATTCTCTTCCCATCCCTCCCAAATTATCACATTTCTTGTTTCCTTTATTCTTTCTACATGAGCATCATGTTGCTACAATGAAAATGAGAGTTAAATCTGGGTCTAGTATAAGGAGAAGTTTATCTTACCACAGGATCTTTTTCATTGCTTGTTTTGTCTTTGAATTATTTATGACCTTTAAAAAATGTCTATTCTTCAGTTGACTCATATGCAGCATATTTACTTACCTTCTAAATGGCTGTGAAGCTTATTATACCTAAGAATGTTTTTGTAGTAAGTTTTGAGCTGTGCAAGACTATTGAAATTTTGAGCCCACATTTCAGTTCCTCAAGTGTTTTCAAGAAGAAATGTTAAGGAATAGTTTAGGTAGAATAGAGAGTGAACAGGTGGACTATTAAAATTTGGTAGGGCTTCATTAGAGATGAGGGAGAAGATATAGAGTAAAACTCAGAAAAAAGCAGGGAAGAAGAAAAATTCATTATACAGTGCTTTAAAGACCAGTGATATGAAGGGATACCCACAGCTGCACATGCCCACCAGGATGGGGCTTGGTTTATTTTTCAGGATTATCTGAAATGAGCAGACCAAAGAATCTCCTGCTGCTCAGCTGTGGCAGAGCTACAACTGCCCTATTTCATGAAGCAGCTGCTGAATTAGAGATGGTTCTACCCAAGGGTGGCCATGGTTTCCACACACTGCACTGGATGTAAAGCAGCCTCCCAAGCAGCCCCAAACTTCCTTTTCAATTTGCATTGTTTTGTACAATTCTTTGCTTTCTTTCTCCCTACAATGGAAAAGACAACCCCCTCCTTCATAAAACTAACATTTTTAATAAGCTAAAAAAAAAATAAAAATCACACCAACTAAAAAACAAAAACCACACCCCCTTTCTCTGCTTTTTCCAATCAAAAAGAGAGGTGAGATGTTACCTGGATTTAAATAGAAGTACCACTGTTGTTTCCCCCCAAAGCTCATCTTTACCTAAATGCTGAGGTAGCTTGCAGTCACACATCCCAAAAGCAGCATTAAGGCAAGTGCAGTACATGATCTTTGGAGTTTAAAAGGTGTGTCCAAGGCAGGGTGGCACAGCAGTGCACACAGACAGGGACTTTCAGAGGCAAACAAGCATGGGGGCCTTGGGGACAGGACAGTCACTCCTCACACCCCCTGGCAGGTCCCCTGCTCAGATCCTGGCCAGCAGTGAGTGACTGACATGGCACTGACCACGCAGGCTCTTTCTGAAGGGGCTTTGGTGCCTTTACCTGGTTTGTGGTGTCAGTAGCAAAGCTGTGATGAGCAGAAAGCTTGACCCATCCTTCAGCCCTGGAGAGGCAGAGCTGGAGCCGCTGGGAAGGCAGGATGCAGAAGCACACTGTCAGAGCTGCTCTTGGGGAAAAGGAAAGTGCAATGCCACTGGAAGGACCTCACTTCTTTCATGTTACAGCAGAGAAGTTTATTCCTGACCTTTGAGGAGACATCCATCGGGAGACTTTTTATTTTCACACGGATGAAACAATCACAAGGAATAACCTTTTCTTTTATCCCTCAAGAAAGTTTCAAGCTTAGTTAGCAACAGTTATTCCTATGGCAACAGACAGATATAAACACAGGATTATAATGTTCAACAAAGGATCAAGGAAAGGAAGAAATAGGACTTGAAGAGGGAAGTGTCTGGAAGACCTGAAAAAGAAGGTAGAAAGTTACTAATTTTTTTAAGATGAATATTTCTTCTTGCTCTCAACAGGTCTCTTTTTGGTAGAAAATTTGAATTAAAAAAGAGAAAATGGCACAGGTCTGTACACTGCTTTTTGCTGCAGGCATAAAGGAGTCCAGTAGCTGCAGTCACTGATACTTGGGACAGAGCATGACAGGGTGCCTTGCTTGGAGGGCACTTCTGCTCACAAAATTGACTTTATGCTAGAAAGAACATACTTTTATTCAGTGAATTCTGCAATAGAGATGGAATCTAAAGCACACACACACGGAAATTTAGAATTCTCACATACACTTCTGCACACTAAATGTAGATCAGCAGGTAACTCTAGTGTTGTCAATCCAAGACTGGTGTTTGAGGAAAAGCACAGGTGATACCTTCTAGAGTTTACTTTGCTGTGAGCACAGCCACCACTCCCTTTTACCTGTGCAACCATTTGCACCACTCCCAAATGTGACCACTAATAACACAACAGCAGCAATTCTCTGGCTGCTTGTCCCAGCCTACAGAACTGCAAAAAGCATCACCCAGTGCTGTATGAAAAGCAGGTATTCCTCTCTTGTTTCTCCCTCCTTTTTCATCAGCAGGGTCAGCTAGACCTCTTGGCAGGGGCAGCCAAGGGAGCAGCTGCCCCAAGGGTGCCCTGGGGCCCATCACACCTCACAGCCTGCCTGGGGAGCTCACCAGGGGCTGTCTGGGGAGAGCTGAGCCCCAGCTGCAGAGCCTGTGTGGCAGCCTGGGCCAAACACATAGGGCCAGGGCTCAGCTGCTACTCAGGTAAATTAATTTTGTACAGGTACACCCAAACCAGTCCAAGCTGCAGTCACTTCTTTGGATTGCTCTGCAGCAGACATTTCACCGGAACATCTGTCTCCTTGGGGCCCAGCAGAAGGAAGAAATGTTCCTTTGGTGTTTTGGTTTTTTTTTTTAAATCACCACCCTCATTTATCCTAGGCACACAGTTCTGCATGGGGCAGGGAAAGAAGGAAGGGAAAGCCCAGCCTGCCCAGCCCGGCCGTGGATCTGAGACACAGCCTGATAGCAGAGGGGGCTGGGAAGGGATGGGTACCTGGTGAGCAAAACATGAGCCAGGCCATAAAGAAAACTTTGAGCACTCATAGCTAATCCAGGGCATGCCAAGAGAGTGAAGGTCATTCCTCCTGAGACATAAGCAATGAGGTCAGAAAACCTTTTCATTAGTAGAGCTAGGAGGGAAGAGATGTCCAGCCCACTAAGAACAATGCAGGAACATCTGCTGCAGGCAGAGGGCTGACCAGCCGCTGGACACTTTGTCAGAAAGCCAATAACAATGATAGAGATGAAATAATTGAATAATGTTGCCTAGAATCAAAGTGGAAAAACCATTAAGCCTCTTCTGAAGCTTGAAGTAACGATTTCTTCTCAAAGCCAAGGAGTATTGAAAGACGCGCATAGTGCAGACAGGCCTAAAGCAGGAAGGTCTCTGCATCCTTCAGCACCTTTGCCAAGAGAGATGCTGTGCCTCATTATTCACTGGTAATATCCCAGGACTTGGAGCACCTTTTTGCTTTTAAAAATCCCCAGTGAAAGTTATAATTTTGCTATCCAGGCCCAAGAAGTTGCCTCTTGAAAGTCAGATGCAAAAGCCCTGCAATATCTTGCTCACAAGTCAGTGACAGCAAATAGCACCTGGCAGAAGAGAATGACAGAGCCCAGAGCCATCACTAACTTAGCAACAACAATTCCCTGTGTGCCTGGAGTTACTCTCATCACTTCTAAAACTTTAGAAATGAATCTATCTCTTTGCACAAGGATAATTCACCCAGAGACTGATTTACTGTACAACTGTCACTGGATCCACAATGCTCCCATGCTTTGCTTATTAAAACAATTCCAGCTGCTGAAGGACATAAGCAAGGATGACTGTTTCCAAATTGCTTTCCAAAGAAGTGGAAGCTGTCATAATGTTTAACCTTTCCTCTATTCTCCCACCGACACGCACCCTCCCCACCCCACCCCGCCGCTGGTCCCACACCCCAGATATGAAGGCAGATAAGGAGGGCCCCCCCTCGCTGCTTCCTGATGGTGAGTCACAGCTCTGAGTCAGCCTTTGTGTTCCAGGGAACCTGGAAGGCTTTGAAACCTGCTGTTGATTTTGGCAAAGCTACCTCTTCTCACTTTGAGGGTGAAACGATTTACACACATCGGTTTTGGTCTGAAAATAGCTGCTGAGATGCAAACAGCAAGAGCATGGCCAAATGTTTTCTTGTCCTTGCTCTGCAGGAGCAGAACTCTCCCTGTCCTGGGTCACAGCTACACTGAAGTGAGCCATAAAACACCAGCTCAAACCCTGCTGATTTGAGGAGGATGCACCCAGAAGGTTCCCCTGTCCATGACTTTGGACACAGCCACCTCTACAGTGACTGGGCACCTTTCAGAGATGGCCAGGAAAGGTGTTGGATCACCATCTGCTGCCCACAGCCAGTTAGCTGAAGCCAAGTAATGCCAATTCCAGTGCTGGCATTGGTAAGCCAGACTCCTTCCTCCTCGTGCTCCCAGCAGAGCCAGGCCACCTCCAGCAGCTCATATGAGCTGCCCTTGCTCCAGGAGATGCAGACACAAGTGTCTCTTCATAGACAAGAGTTTGCCCCAGCTCAGCTGAGACACTCCAGTAAAGAGGGAAATTCTGGCAAAGACATCTCTCAAGAATCCCTGTGTGTCTCTGCCCAGCCCTTCTCTGTCTCCACAGATCAGCACTTTGTAGTTATATTTCTCTTGTTCTTGGCAGAGAAAAGCTGCCATATTTTTGTTAACATGTTTGAACATTACATCAGCTGCTCATCTCAAACATTCCTCCATTTCTGTGCCTACTTCTGTATCTGTTTTACAAAGCCTTTAATTAAATTAATTATACTTTACCATACATATTTTAATTTCCTTTTGCAATCCTATTTCAGACATCTTTTGATCTCTCATTGTAATTCCAAACTACATTCCTTCCCTTCATGTTTGGTAAACACCTTGTCTTGGGCCAGATTTATTAGCATTTAAATTATTTTCTCACTCCAGGACTTCTCTGCTATCCCTTCTTCCCACAGTATGGCAAGTCAGGCCATTTCTAGGTAAAACCCTAAATTCACTGGAAAGTCTTAAAGCATTAGTATGACTGCATAAAGAAAACAGAAAAAAATTATCTGTAAAAAGTAAAATAAGTTGCTACACTTCCTTCAAAGTATAGCTATTGCTAAAGAAATTTTTTCAAGGAAATTAGATTTAATATTCTTTAATAGGGGTTTTGCATGATAAGGCAAAGAATCTTGAAACATGCCAAAGCACGTGACTACAGTTCAAATATCAGTTATCACAGCAGTTTGCTTCAATGAATGTTAAGAAAGGGTAACCCTTATGTGTTAAAACATAGGACAGGTTTTAACCTTAATTTTTAAATTGAGCACAAAAAACAGCAGCAGTATTCTACTCCCTACACATCTCTGTGAAATAGTTTCTTTAAAAATAATCTACCAGAAAACATAGCACTACAAAGCACTTTTAACTGGTTTTTAAATTCTACATGTGTTTATTCAAAAATTTGACTACTTTCAAAAAATGACTGCACACTTTAAAAACCAAAGTGAAATATTTCAGCTAACCAGAGACATCCTTTCCTCTTCCATGAGTCTGGTCCACCAAGCTAAGCAAAAAAACCAACCAACCAAAAACAAAAAACCACCAAAAAACACAAAACCAAACAAAAACACCAAAACAAAACCACAAAACAAATGAAAAACCAAAACAGTTTGCTGAGCTCTGCACATAAACAACTCCAACAAGTTATCAGGCATCAGATCCTAAAAATTCAAGTACATGTTTCTTAGTTGGCACATTGAGATGAAAGTACATTTGCAATAACTTTAAGCTTTATTTTCATTGGGTAAAGGACATATTTCACCATGATGAATTAAAAAAGGGTGTTAAAATTCCAGCTCTTCTATAAGACTGCAGAGAAAGTCCTTGGTTTTCACATCAGGTGAATTCATGGCTACATGAGGGATAAGGGTCAGACCTACTGATGGCAGGCTAAAATCTTCACATGCTTTTAATTATCTCTGTATTTATTAAAGCAAGTCTACATGCAGTATCCTCCTCATGGGGTGTAGAAGTAACAGCAGTTCATACCTTTACCTGACCAGGAGCAGCTCCATTAAACCACTTCACTGCCTCTGCTGGCAAATTCCCTTAGAACTCAAGCTGATATTTTAGCTGAATTCATTTCCAAACCACAGACAGGTCACTTGTGTTCACATTAATGAAAATTAGGTCCCATTGGGCATTGTATAAGCTACATTAAAACACGCATTGTACAACTGGCTTTCCCAGGCAGACAAGTTCTTTTTGTTGTTAAAGTTTTTACCTTGCTAACTTGCTTCTTATCCAAGAGGACAGTATTTTAGCATGAACCTCACCTACATTCCTTCAAAATGCACCTGCTTTCCTCAGTGCCAGTACTGTGTGAGCGCTGTGAGCATTGCACCACCCCTGATAGCAGCAGGTATCACAGACTGGTCCAGCTGAACCCCTCGAGGATAAACAAACAGAGCAGGATCTGCTGTTACAGGTCTGGGCTCTTGCAATCACTCCCAAACTTGATTGCAAGCAGAAATCCTGCTCTTCTGCAGTGCTTCTCCAATTTATACCTCTAAAATCCCTCAGGAAATTCCCCATATGCTACGCTGATGCAGGGCAGCAAACAGCGCATCCTTTGAGAGCCTCATGGGCACTTGTAGACTGAAATAGGATGGAAAAGCAACACAGGAGCAACCAGAAGAAACACAACATCACTTCCCACGACAAACAAGCTCTTTCCTGTTTGGCCTGCTGCATCCAATCCTATTTTCCCAATCCTCTATGCAGGTTGCAAAAGTGTTCTCGAGACCCAGCGTATCTGATTTCACACAGGCACCTGTAAATGTAGGGCACTGATACTGGGTATCTGTTCCACTTCAGCAGTTTCAGCTAACTCCAAAAAAAATCTTGGGAGTCTAACCTTTCATTATACAAACAGGACAAAAACAAACTTATCAGGGTGCTGGTGCTACTATTTATGAAAATTAACCACTGTGGACTAGTATATGGTCCAATATATCGTATAGATCCAGATTTCATCTGAAAACAATGACATGCTCTTAAAATACTGGGCTCCTAAAGTCTTACTACAATGATTCTGATATTAACTTTTGATACAGAAAGTGGAGAAACAAATGGAATATATATGTAAAATAATTCGAAGACTTTTTAAGAATAGGAAAAAGAACCAAAAATAGTGAATAAAAATTTACATTGAAAGGGAAGAATGGCAAAGGTGGAGGCTGTCACAATAGGGAATTTCCCTAATGATAATGAATGCAAGAATGAGCTGGTAAGCAAGATCAACAAAAGTCAAGGTGACTTCTTGTGAGTTTGAGATTCTCACACTTCTGCCCAATCCAGGGATACCTCAGAGGTTTCAGGCTTTTGAAACCAAAACTCCTACTGAGTATTGCACATAACTACAGAGCAAAAAGCTACCCCAAAACTGAAGGTCTTCTCGGTTGCCCCTGAGGAAACCTCATTGCTGTCCCTTAAAATACTGCACATTTTACCCAAGATATATCTCATGTGAAGTGCTTAGGTGGGAACACTTAAATCACTTGGCAAAGAAATGGAGAGTTCCCTACAGTGCAGGCAGAGAGGAGAGATGCTATTGCAAGAGGTTCTCTTATCCCAGAATATCTATGACCCTCTGACTGTTGGGATCCCTTCAGCACTGAGGGAAGACAACTCATGGATAAGTAAAAAAGGTAATAAAATAAAGACAGATGTGGTTTTCCCAGCTCTCATTTCTCCTGCAGGAAAATACACAAGTGGTATGGAAAATGCCATGGGTTGTACTTCTGCATACCCAAAGTGATTGTGCAGACTCTGGCTAGCATTGTCTGAAGATGCTGTTTACTGCGTATTTTACAGGATTGTCATGCTAACAAGCATCTCTTCCAAGCAGAAAAACCACCTGTGTCAAGAGAGTTCCCCAGTGCCAATGAGAAACACTTAATGTCATTGCATACTACTGATGTAAAACTGGGACCTGTAAGCTTCTCAAATCTTTTGCACCAAAAAATCAGAAATCCTTCTTTGGGGCCAGAATCCATAAGCTCTGGGTGTCATTAAATCACAGCAATTATCACTGACAGGCTCTGGCACAGATTCTTAATTTGCTGTGGGAAGGTAAGTCCTAACAAAAAACATTCTTCTGCTACTATATGCAAGTTTCATATCTTTTAAAAAACCCCAAAATCTGAGTAGAAAAAAGACCTACACCCATTCTTTCATAACTTTACCTCCATTATTTGCTGTATTCCATTGTTCAGAAACAATAGAGATGCTTACAAATATATTTTTATGCAAGCTGTTTGTGATAAAAATAACTCCTTTCACAATTCACATTGAAGGGCAGCAGGATTCTTGCTCACCCTTCCAAACAAACCTGCATGTGTTTGAGCAGCTCTTGCTGCCCCAGTGCCTTCCTCCCTGTCAGCACTGACACAGAAAGAGATAATGGAGCTGAGGGAATGAGCTTGCTGCTTTGTATGCACACACAGCAAAAATGAAAAGTAGGTTGGTTGATGTTGAGGGTGAATTGAACTGATCCAGGCACTCCTTTCCAGCACCATTATTTATGACAAGCAGTACATGTTATTGACCAGTGAACATACAATAAGAATGTAATTAGCTTTCACCTAAACAATTAGCTCCTTGTCACTTCCCATCCAAGTTCAGGAGGTGGCTCAGACTCAGGAGGACAAAGGGTCGCAAGTAACAGGCCCAGCTCACTGCTGGAACTGCATTAACCCTCTGCAGGTGCATTTCGGGATGCAGCAAGCAGCCAAACCCAGCCCACAGCAGTGCCCAGAAGAAGACTACATTTCTACATTCATTAACATTTGTGAAGTTACTCATTAAATCCTGAGTCAAGTGCTGTGAGCCAGTCTCATGCTTCAGCAGACAGATGATCTGTCAGCTCCTGTTCACTGGGATCTTAGCACCACACAGAAAGCAAGCCACAGGTTTTATATTCTAGAAAGAACTTCTTTCCTCACCTTGCCAATTCCAGCTTTGCACTGGAGAAGGAGCCATGATCCAGACTACTCTAATGCAAACACAGCACAGCCTGGGACTCCTGTGCAGGCCAATTCAGCTCCAAGGCCAAAAAGTCCTGCTAAGTTTTCTATTAACAATGGAATTAGCATTTCTGAGTATGCTTCTCAGGGAAATGTTTTATCAGAAAGTTACTCTGCCTTGATATAGCTGGGGAGGAAAAGCCACATCCTTAATTGGTAGAGCCATATCAATCACGTCTCAGTGTATTCAGTTCAGATACTATTATAGTAGCTACATAGAACCTGGTTTGATCAGAGAACGGATTAAAATTGTTCTGAGAAAATAATTCCTTGAGACTGACTCAAGAGAAGCTTTAGTAACACCCAGTGAATAAAAATCATCCTAGGCCATAGCACACCTTTTATTTACAGGCATTGTGTTATGAGACTGAGAGAGCCAGAAACCAACAGGTCTGCCACAACAGAAACTTTATGCCTTGATCACAGAAGAGAGGATTAGGGAGGGCTCTTTGCAGCTCCTTGTTGAGCTGTGACAGCACTCACACAGGAAATCCAGAGCCCAAAAATTCCTCCAGATTTGGAAAGGACACTGTCCCTCTCACCAGGGAGAGCACGCTGCAGAGAGGAACCCAAAAGCACATTCCCTCACTCTGCATGTGTTCCCTCACAGATGCTTTCATCCATCAGCCAGACTCAGGTTCCTGGGCAGGTTGCACACAAGGGTGGTTTCTAATCCCACATGAATCAGATCATCACATCCTCGCCAATTCTTTTCGTTTTTTTGAAACAACCACAAAAAAAGTCCTCCCAGACCCTTTCCTAAATCCCTGCTTCCCCACCTATAATCACTTACTCAGAAGAGTACACTGGTGACAGCTCTTTGGCAACTCAAAGGATGGTTGAGCTGAAGAATTACAGTTTCTAACTTCCCCCTTTTCTACTGTAGACCCAAAGTCCTCATTGTTTTAATTTAGAGGAGAGATTAGTACCAATTGTGTTTTGCCTCTTATCTTTGCTAAACAAAAAGGTTATATAATGTTTCAGGAAATGAGTTCAAGTGAATACAACCATCTTTTTCACAGTACTAAATGCTTAAAAAAGAATCTGGTTTGTCCATTCTGGCAGCTTATGTTTATTCAAGACACACAAGGCACAGGCAGTAAAAAAGCAAAAAAATCCCTGAGCTGTAGTACAAAAAGACCAGTTAAAAGTAATTTTCTTGTCTAAAATTCCTATAGCTCTGTAAAACTGCAAAAGTATGTGTCACTTAGGCTAGTAACAATTTTTTGTGATAGTGCTACTGACAGTCTACTGGCATGTCTGAGATGTTCACAAATTCATATTTTAGAGATAGAATTGTTCTTTCACAGGCATATTAAGGACAGTGTTAAGAACACAAGTAACCTAAAAAGAATACTGATACACATGGCACAAATAGAGCCTGCCATAGGGAAGATCTCAGGGTGTTTCAGGATGCATGACTAAGAGGCAAGATAGAAGAAAAGGCAGCTAAAGGCAGCACAATGAGAGCATTCCATACCATTGTTTTGAAATTAATGTTTATCAGTGTTCCATGAATCACCAACTGCACTTTAAATATCAGTGCTTGTATTCTTCAAGAGACTATAAATACACCCAGTTTTATTTGCCTGTTCCAGAAAAAGCTGTGAAAAGTGTGACTTCTTTTCCTAATATATAGCAATGATGGAGAGGTGTCACAGGACTGCAAGAATGGGTTTTGCTTTTTTGAGATGTGAATGACAAAATACTGCTGTATACTGTCACATCCCTTTCTGATGGACAAGAGCCTTATCAATCTGTTTGATAATAACTCTGTTGATGGTTTTTTGACTAGACTTTTTTCCCCTCTAATGAAGCCAGTTCTACAGAACATCACTGGTTATATTGGTTTGTGTTTTGTAACACTTGGTTACCTTGGAAGTTAAATCTGCATGACTCCACTTCAGCTGGTGGAGTTTTAAACCCTTTTGTTGGCTTTTGACAAAGCTCAGCTGTCTTGTACTTAGAGCTGCACTCAGGTGTTTCCTCCAAGTGAGCAAAGTCAGAGTTGAGCAGCTTGTGCACAGTCACACAGCGGAACCAAGCAAGTGACACAGTCAAGCACAGTCACACAGCAGAACCTACACAATTTCTCACAGGATGGAGAAGTGGGAAGAGCCAAACTTCTGAGAGCATAAACACAGAGGAGCTGCTGAACAGCAAAATCTTTCTCAATCACCAGGACCACTCACTTCCAGACTTCAAAGAAAACACAAAAACCTAAGGTTTGGTCTTCACTAAGAAGCCTTTCCCTTGCAGTGTGATGAACCTGGAATCCACACAGCAACTATCTTATTCGAAGTTATCCAAGGATCAAGTTAAGGTTTCTTTATCAAACTTTTAAGCAGAAAGCAAACAATTCTCTGCAGTTAAGGAACCTTTACATCCCAGTCCTAACAACAGGAAAAATTAAGAGCAGGGGAAACAGACATGGGGCTACATTTCTAGTGTTATCTGAGGTCTGCTGATACATTTGTCTATTTTCTAAGCACTGTGAAGTGACCCTTAATATGTTTCCCTAGCCAACCTGGGACATTATAGAGCAAATCAATAATACCAGTGCACTGGAATTGTTTGATGCTGGTCAGATCTTCAAAAACCTGGAGGATACTTTGAACAGTGATAATAGAATAATGTGCCAGCCTGTGCTGGGGACAGGCACTGGAATCTAGGTGGAAATGAATAAATGATTACAAGAAAACGCTACTGAATTGCAGATGTTTCTCTTCCATGGATCAATACAATTTCCAAGGAATCAAAGATTGTGAAGAAAAAGCAACATACTGTATGCATAACTCTGAAGAGAGTGAGGTGGTAGTTGTATAATGCACATACTTAAAGGGCTTAAAGGAAAAAAAAAAACTTCAAAGGAAATATTTGTGCATTTTCTTTTAGATTACTTTATGGGGAAAAATGGTTATTAAATATTTGATTGTTGTGCTCTGCACCAAACTCTATCTGTTTAGAGTTATGTCTAAAGTTTTTTGAAGAGTGGTTGTATGTGTAATAAGAATGACAACTTGACAGTATAACTGCTTTTCATGGAAACCTGTGTGGATTAAGGTTTGGATTGGACTTCCTGAGCACAGACCAAATGCCAGCACTTTTAGGCTGCAGCTATCCCTGTTCCAGGAGATAAATGACATGGATACCTTTCCTTCCCACTGTGGCTGCTGGAAAGTTGTGGGGTTTCTGCATTAGTCAGCACAAGCAGAACTTGTTTTTCTCATTAATTGCACCAGCAGGGTATATAA
Organism: Melospiza melodia melodia; assembly: GCF_035770615.1. NCBI lineage: Eukaryota > Metazoa > Chordata > Aves > Passeriformes > Passerellidae > Melospiza > Melospiza melodia. The sequence continues at coordinate 23,795,343 of NC_086201.1, read as the reverse complement.
TAAACAGCTACCTCAGAGGAAATAGGAATGAGAAGGAATAATACAAAAGGAGAGTCCAGTGTAATGAATGCAGGGTTCTGTTCCACCCTGTTCATTCTCTTGCTGGCATTTGTGAACAGAAATAAAAATCTCAGTATGCACACAGCCACTAACAGACTGGTGGGCTCCAGTATTCCCAAGGCACATTATTTAGCCCACAGATGGATACTGAATGTGTGTTCCCGTCCCAAAACTTTGCAGTCTCAGTGTAAAATCTGAGGTTTTTGTTCAAGCACAGCCCTTGAGGAGGAGTTCTAAGCTTAAGACAAGGATACAGATTCTGCCCAGAGAGATGCTTGAGCAGGGGTGTGCAGTCATGGTCCCTAGAGAGAAACACCCAAATACAGACCCAGGGTAGAGGAATATCTTCTTTTGGGGTTACCTGATTTAACAGGAATTTGGCTTTTCCATTTCAGAAAAGAGAGCATTTAGTCTCTAGAACAGCTTAGTGATTAAGTTAACTGAAATGCCCTCCTGCCTTTGTTGTTTGCTTTCTCCCCTTTCCTTCAGCTGCCCTACTATAAGAACTGCAGGAAATGGCAGGTTCTGCTTCATATGCATATATACTTCTGTAAACAGTGATATAAAATCCAGGCCCCTCACCCTACATGCAAGAATTTTTTCCTTTATTTGAAATGAAAACTTTTAAAAGAAATGTTAATGGGAAGAAAAAACCCATAACTTTCTCATGGGAACCACAGAGTCTACTTACATATGAGAGTCAAACACTAAATGCATTTTGTTGATGGTATTAAAGTGAAAGTTTCAAAGAGAGGCCACCAAATCTATTCAAGTGCATTAGACATCCAAATTCTAATGCAAACCAAGTGTGCTTTAGCTGTTTCAAATAACACAGCATAAGTATACAATTCAAGACCCAAAGTACAAACTTTGCACCCATAAAGAAAGGGAATTTACTTAGGAACCCAGATTGTGAAGCTGTTCTCTACCTTACCATTTCTTTCAAAACCTTGGAAAGGTTTAACTTTCCTCCTTGGTAGGGATGTGGGCAGTGCAAAGGCAGAAAACTATCAGGACTGAGAGCAGCATTCTACAGCACTATCTGAGAAAGGAGCAGCGGCCTCTGGCTGTGCTTAAATAGGGCCCAGGCAGGGGGTGTGGGCTCACAGATGAGGCTGAGCAAGGTTGTTAAGTTGGAGCAAGGCCTCTGACAGACACACACAGTTTGTGCTTGAAAAATCACACTCCATCTTCCCAGTTTTTCAGGGCATCTTCCTTGCTAATGTAGATGAGGATGCTGCTTTCCTTACCATGGCAATAAAAGTCACTAAGAGGGAAATTTTAAATAGGCCAGAATGTTTTAGAAGTGCGAATTTTGATATCTGTCAGTGAAACTTATATTCTTTAATATACCACTTTTGTACTTCCATAAATCTCATCCAGAGTGGAAAAGTTTTCTAGAAAGGGGGATGAGAGGAAGGAGCCTTAAGGGTATTTCTTTTCCCATGAAATCCTTCTGTCCTCTCTGGAGAACTCCCAAATCCTGTGCCAGTTAAACAAACCCAGCTGAGTGCGCATGAACAGGGTGCACATACATCCGTGTGGCCATGGCAGCCAGAAGGAGTGACAATGAAATGGCAGAAGGATTGGGAGGGAGTAATTTAAGCAGGGAGGAGGAGGCCTTTCCCCACAGCACTACAGGACAGCCCTGTGCCCCCTCACTGTTGGTTTTGTCTGCAGCTGGGCCGTGGTGGCCGCTGGCTTTGCTGGGAGTGCTCTGGGCACAGTGCAGGGCTCTGTGTGAGCAGCAGAGTCCCTGGGCTGCCTCACTGGGCTGGCAGGAATGCCTGTGGGTGGCATTCCTGGCCATAATGCACTGCTAGAATAAGCTATGCTGCCTCTTTTTGAAACTGTCCCTCTCTCACTGCGTTATTAAAATTACATCCATGTCCCTTCAGTCTGTGGGTCAGTGGGTGAATCTGCTGTCAATTACCAAAGTATGAATGAAATTAGGAACAAATGGTCTAACTTGATCAGTGTTGTTTTTCTCTTCTTCCCCCAGATAATAGTACCTTAAAATAGAATGCCTTATTAACCACAGACCTGAAGGTTAATAAGTACATCAACAAAACAAATGTAGTAAATTAAAACAATGCATTAACATTCATTAGTATTTCACTGTTGATTCCCAAACATGCTGCTATTGCTATTGTGCTATTATCAGGCAATAATTGTTATGTCAAAAGATAGGACCCATATGGTTCAACCAGATCCTCTGGGAGCTTCTGCTGTATGAAAGTCAATCAAAAATACAATTCTATAAGGAAAGATGTGGACACGGGAGAGTTGCTGTCAGTATTTGCAACCCATGTGAGAGGCCCAAGTGACTGTTTTAAATAAAAGTTTTTAAATCTAGGGAAAAAAGAAGTGAGAGCTAGACAACTAGCAGTAAAATCAATAGGTTTGTTCAGAGTATCTAAAACTCAAATGCCAGTCTTTGCCACACTGGATCCTGTTATCTCATCAATAGAAAATACCCTCTAACACTTCAGAAAAATTCAAACTTTATATTTATTTTTCTGCACATAACAGAACCAGATGAGCTAAACTAGGCTGCTTTGAACAGCACTTATCCTCTGAAATACCCCAAATTTTTAGGTGAGGCCTGAATAAATAGAAGGTGGATAACATAACATAATGCACTGAAGATCCCAGCTGAAGTTGTCTGCCATCCAACATTAAATCCTGTCTTATGACTCAGGTCCTTGTAGTAAACAATTAATCCACATAATTAATTTCTAACATGTCATACCATAGGAGATGGACAAATATCTGGGCTGCCTCTTCTCCTTCAGCTGCCCTCGTATCTCCTGGCCATCCTGCTGGAAGGAGTCAGGACAAGCCAAAGGGTTGGGTTTCAGTGCTTCTGATGCCCACCTGAGACCAGCCTGTCCAAAAGTGCTTCTGTGGCTTGTTCCCAGCACAGCACTGTGGCACCTGGCTGTGGCAATCCCATCCTCACAGTGGGGAGCCTGCGAAGATGGGATTGCCTCACCATCTTCCTCCTCACCCTCAGCTTTGCCTCCTCACCTTTCCTGGTGCAGCTTTCCCCTGTGCCCAGGAGCAGAGCCAGGTGGGGGCTGCCCTGCTCTCTCCTGTTCCTCCAGCCAAGCCTCAGCCTGTGCAGCTTCCAGCAGCCCCCACTGTCACCTCTGGCTGACTTGTGCTCCCACAGAGGGCTTGTTCACATCTCTGCTGGTGATTCACAGGCTTTGGGGGGCCCTGCAATGAACAGAAGCCATAACTGTAGCGCCTTGGAACAGCCCTCAGATTACATCACCGCGTTTGCACTTTTATGTCTCCTTCAGAAGTTCATTATGAATTTCTGTGTGCTCCTGGGGTCAGTGCTTTAATAGCAGGGGCTGTTGTGCCCAGCTCTATCTGGCTGCTCTATCTGGCAGTTTGTATTTACCAGGCACACAGGGGCTGGGAGGGTTGCGTAAGCTGGTTGCTATGGCAGGTTTCTATTCACCATCTGCTTGACTGAAAAAATATCTTTTTTCAGTTAGCACGCTGGGTCTGGTGTTTGCATCTTTTGTTTCCTTCCAGATGCAATCTCAGAAACACAGGAGGGGCTGTGAGGCTTTGGAGGGGAGGAAAGGCCTTTTGAAACAGCTCTTTTACCCAGCTAAAAAACACATTGTCCCCGCTTGGACACTGCAGGAAACTTAACGTCCTGAAAAGCCACTTTCCCTGTGCCCAGCTACTTTCCATGGCACTGCTTTATCATAAAGGAGATAAAACTGCAAGCCTCTTTCTATATATACCTTCATCCTGTTTCTGGGCTGCTTTCCTAAGGAAACCGGGATCTGTGCTCACCATCACCTTTTCCCCCTCCTTCCCAAGCTGCTCTTGAGCCTCTGACTTATTTCTGCCCCATTTAGAGGAGAAGACATAAAATTAAGTTTGTGCATTTCACAGGAAAGGGGAGAGGCCTATTAATGACCTCAAGAAGAGATGTGATGTAAGAGTCCACCTCTTGCTAGAAACTCAGGAGGCCACTCTGGAGGGGGATGTTCTGAATGCTCTGTTCATGAAAAATTATTTTAAATGGAATTTGCAGCTCAGCAGACACAAATACACATGAGTAAATCCATAGGAAACTGCTCATAGAATTGTCTTTTTCTATAAAGTGTCTCTGGCTAAGAATACCAAGCAGAAGCAGAGACTGGACAAGCAGAACCTCCCTAGAAGGGCCAGGATGGGCAGCAGCAACAGCAGCCCAGGTGATGTGTGATGAGATGTGTATTTCTGGGGGACACAAACCCAGAGTCCTCAGGGGTAAAGCTTCTGTTTTGCACAGCAGCTCGAGGAAAGGCAGGCTGGAAAATCACAGGTGAACAGCCAGAGGAGCTGAGGTCAGGCACACATCATGTAAGTCCCCAAAGCAGCCTCAGAGCTGGGATTCACCCAACACCACAGACCCTGCACACAAAGGGCAGCGGCAGCAGCAACAAGGGATGCTGATTGACTCCAGGGAGAGTTCCTGAGAGCAGCCTCTGCTGGCCAGGCTGCCTGAGCCAGGGTGTACACACTGGCCAGCCCCTGCTCCAGCAGCACTGGGTGTTCCCCACACACCACCTCTTCCTTCCATTCAGCCTGGGCAAGGCATTGCCATGCACGGTGCCTGGCAGCCGCTGCTGGCTCAAGGACTTGGCAGCTTTGCCAGCCCAGCTCCTGCAGGATGCAGCAAACCAGGCTCATATGTGGTTTCTGGGAGAGAGTGGGACACCTGTGGGGAGGAGAGATGTACACAATTCCCCATGGTGGCCCAGGTGTTGGCCCACCAGATGTCACTGGGAAGGTGACCACCAAGGTGATGCACAAAATGCTTCTGAGAGCCAGTTATGCTCTACATGAAGGAACCTGGGTGCCCCTTTGCCCTTTGGCTGTTCACAGGGTGTAGGGCAGCCTCAGCTGTTCTTGAGCACATCCCACTGGCAGCTGTAATTCACTGCCATGAGTCCATAAGGACAGATCAAATTGTGTTTTCTTCTTATATGCTGTGCTGTTCCCTCAGTCCTGGCTCACTGTTATCTCATTTTGCTGGGAGAAATATTACATGCTTCAAGCACAGCACAGATAAAAGACTGAAACTTTTATTTTTAGGCTATAATAAACTAAATGTTTAGAAGAGGAAAACCAAAGGTAGTACTCTCAGAGTGTATGGTTTTAAAGCAGAGCAGGCATACACCTCCTACAGGATGCATAACCCAAAATTTGCTTTAAGGGTTGTAGCTTGTTTACAAGGTTCAGCCAAAGCACAAAGCACAAAGAAAGCATCTGACCATGATCCCTTTGTGCACTTTGGCAGTCTGCAAATGAGATCTAGCATTTATATGTATTTATAAAGCAAAAATAATCAAAACAGCTTTCAAAAGAAAGTTTTCTCTCAAAAGCTTCTGGCAGCTCAGCAGCAGCACTCAGACTGCTCTGTGTCTCACAGGCTCCACTCACTGAAGCTGTAATATCACCTACCTCAGGAAGTCAGGTTTTAGGTTATAGGTACATAGATAAGACAAAAGAAGGTTTTTAAAAAAAATGAAATGGGAAAAGAATGGTGCTGCAGTTAATGGAGTAATGCTCTGTAGAGATTCCCATCTGCCTTGGCACGGTCTGGAGGAGGCACACACTGTAATCTGAGCCATGCATACTTTAGTAAACTGCTTTACTTCCAGCTCTGGTTAGGAGCATTGCATTCAAGTAAGAGTGAAGTCTTGAGGAGCAGGACATTTTAACACCACATTTCTCCTATTTATGGGGAATAGTTTATTAAATTAGTTCAGTCATTGATATGTGCTGAGGCTGTTGACCATGGTGTGAACCATGGGACTAGGCCAGAAATTACCTCCAAGGGAAAAACTCCAATAACAACCAGCAACATGAAAAAACCACCTTCTATCCCACAGGTATTCATTTTGCAGGAGCAAGAGGCTGGACCTTCAGTCACAGTGAGGGTTTGTCATTCAGCAGCTGCCAGAGCTGCTCCAGCAGCTGAGGGTATCTCTCACACGCCCATACAGGCACAGGACCCCTACAGCATTTTCTTACCTCCTCCATGGAAAGCTTGGAATGAACTGGAATCTTAAATGTTGTGCTTTGTCAGGGGGATCACAGCCTAGAGAGATGTTTTTGGGCCACAGTACCCAGGTATGCAGAAGGTCTAGAAAGGAGGACTTGGATATAGCTGTGCTTCCAGGGAGGGTCATGCCACTGTATCCATTATCTGCCAGCCAGCAAAGCTTCCTCAGGGAGTGTTCATTTTGGCTCAGAATGGGATTATCCAATTCCCACTGTCTCCTTAATACAATCTACATATTAGGACATCTGACATGGAAGAAGATTTAGTTCTTCCCTGTCAGTTTCTGCTGAGTAGCTGGGTGCTAACACCAGGTATTCTTTTAATTCTGCAAAAAGGCTTGCACCATAATAATATTAAAATTATTTATATATAGAATATTACTGTGAGGTTCATGCTGAGGTCCTTCTCTCTTTCTTGGTCATCTTTATTCAAAGGTGAGTGCATATATTTTCTATTCAATAACTACTAAGTGTTGGTTTAAGGCAAGTTTTTCTTCATTCACAATGAATCATACCTTTCGATATACAGGGCTCATTCAAAATGGATTGAATCATTTTGGTTTTGCTGTCTCAAATCTTTGTTCTCCACTGAAGATATATTTTTAATATGGTTTTCACCTTCTCGAATCTAAAAGCATGCAATCATTCCCAAAGATTACTTTCTTCCCCAATATTTTTAATAATTAATTCAGTGGTATGAGTAGCAGTGTGTACAAAACAAGGTAAAGACACAATCTGCCTGCACCCAAGCCCAGGTGGAGGTGCTGGCTGTCTCCAGAGCATCTCCAACCAAGACAGAGAGTAACAGCACCAGGAAAATGCAGAAGAACCTTGGCCATCTCAGGGCTCTTGCTGAGCAAGATCCTGGCAACATCCGCTCTTATTGTCTGCTGAGTTGCTTGATTTGGGATAAGATAGGTATGCACAGGGTACATGGTGTACACATAGCTATTGCTTGCTTTTCTTCATGATATTTGTGTCTTTGCTTTCCTTTGCAAGGTCCAGCTTGCATCCAACTCTGTGAGAGAAAACCACCCTGAGAACAGGGAGTGTCTACATCAAATCCACTGGGAAGACTAAATAAGACAATCTTGAAAACATGAAAGAAATATGTACCTGTGCCTAACAGGTATATATCTCTCTGTGAATAAAAATAGAAAGCAAATTAAAAAAAAAAAAAAAAAACAAACCCCAAAACAAAACAAAAAAACCCAAAACAAAACAAAAAAAACCCCAAACCAGACACTTCTTCCTGAGAAAAGTATTGGAAATAATTCTGAAAACGTATTCTTAGAGAATAGTAGTCAAATCCTCCTCAAGTGTTCCCATGCCATGGTAAGGGAGTTTCAGCAGGGGTAACAGGATATCCAAGTGCATCTGTAAATATGCATCTGTAAATTCATGACCTACAGGTTCCTGGGTACAATATGAACCAAAATAAGAGCTCAAGCAATGTTTGATGTTGGTTTTAAAGCAGATTTAAAATAAAAAATAGGGCACAGTTCTGAAGAAGAGTTCAGCAAAACCATTTCAATATGTCGGACTACATTTTACTCTCTTCGTTCCCAGAAGAGTGAGAGTGTCTCTATAATTTCCAGGGGAAAATCACATGTAATAAAATCCCTTGGTAAAAAGGACAGACCTCATAGTGCAAAGGAAAACAAACTTTTTTCCCCAGGTGAAGATTAAACAAAAATTTTTCTCTTAGAAAACATATCTAGTCTTCAAATATTAAGAAAAATAGGGAAAAACAGCTACAATAAAAATAAACCAAGGAAACAAATAAAGGTACAAACATGTTTTTATTCTGGGGAAAAAAAGTACAATTCTGTTCAGATTATGAATGGAATTTCCAGCCTTTTTTCTTCCCTTTTTTTTCCTTTTGAGAGCTTGAGTATATAGTATATGGTGATATATGGTATATGTTCCAATTTCTCCCATTCATAACTTGTCAATGGCATCTCTTTTTTTTTTCCTTTTGGCACATAATTCCCTTTTTCTGCCCCAAATCCAAAGTCAGCACATAACATGAGCCTTTGTGAAGCAGCAGGTTGTGACAAGCAGCTCACTTTTACCTATCAAGACCAATGATGAAGGAAGCTGGCATGTTAAAAAGCATTAAAATGTGTCCAAAACTGATCCCATATGTTTTGAGGCTTCCACCACACAGAACCACCAAGTAAGAACATATTTTCCTGCCTAAGCAGACAATTTTTCCACATCAGCTTAGTGTCCCTGTTGTTTCAGCAGAAGCACATTCATTGTGCTCTTATTGCTTCCATGCATGTGTGTTCACTGCAATTTGTCAGTACAGAACTGGTTTTTTTGGAGCCTGGAACCTGAGCACTTCCCAGGAAGCCTGTAATAGCAGTCAGGCTCTAGGCCATGCTTATCATGTGTGGACCACTATTGCTTTGGATCTTTAATACTGATTAACCAACCAAATAATAAATTAGATTGAGAGGGAAATCTTTGGGGAGGAAAGAACAGATTCAATTTAATTACAACAACATATCTTGATTATTTCTTGTATTAATACTAAGATTCTGCACTTAAACAACTAACCTTTGTCCTCATAATTAAGGTCATTTGTCCCTATGGGTTGTTTTCTGTCTGAAACAGAGTCTGGAGCTGTGCAAAGGTGGTGGGCTGTGCCTGTGGCAGTGGGAGCAGAGACAGCTTTCCATCACAGCCATGCAGGAATGCACCTCCTTCCCGACAGAGAAACCTTGCTGGGATCGTGCCAGGATCACCTGCAGTGCCTTCCTTAAAGCCATGAACACCTGAGAGGAGTCTCAGGGGGAAGGGCAGGGGGCATGCCAAGCTCTGGGGTGTCCAGAGGAAAACCTGGGGAGTCTCAGAGCAAAGCAGTGGAGTCCTGCAGTTCCTCTGGCACCCATGGATGGTGAACAGATGAAGCCCACAGAAAAGCTGGAACAAGCCAAAGCCCCAGTTGCACTGTCCATTGGCAGGAATGACTATTTCTGTTCTCTCAGGCTGAAATACCCAAACACCACGTTGTGCCTCACCTTTGCCTTCACTGGGGCGAGGATCCCGCGTGGGTGAGTGCTTGTAAAACACATCAGAGCATTTCAGGTGTGCCCATAAAGCCTGCACTGCTATTATCCCAGAGAAAGCTGGGCAGACCTCCAGCTATCCTTGCTCCTTCTTGCAGAGGATGGACTCCATGATCTCTCGAGGTCCTTTTTGAAGCTTCCCCTCTGCGCTGATGCTTATAATTCCAGGGCCTTGCCTGTGTTTGCACTTCTTCACTTGAACGATGCTTCTGCATTCTGAAAGGAAATGCACCATAAATGCAGCTGTGTTGTTGTTGTTATTCCGTTCTTATTATTCACTTAAGAACTGCTGAAAAATGCGTTGTAGATCCTCAGGAATGTGAATAAAGTTTTTTCTCTGGGACCTCGACGGCGGCCCAAGCATATCGGCAAATGGAGGAGAGGAGTAAACAAGTCACAGCAGAAAAATATGAACCTGTTAGCTGCAGCACCACCAAGTGTCAGCAGTGAAAACACCACCATCGGGAAAATACCAATTTCTACAGGAATTGCAGAGGCAAATATTTTTAACCAACTCGTTGGCATCTAAATGAAAACAGTTTATTTTGAAAATTTTTTAAAATCAATTTTGAAAATTTTCAATGTCAAAGAAAGCTGTAAGGCTTCTTCCAAGAGCCCAGATCCATTATGTTCTGACAAGGTAACACCAGTATTTTCAGAAAATAAAATATATTTCTAATTAACGAGGGAATGATTTAAATAGAAATTTAGATTTAAAACTTCTCAACAATTTAAATGGGTTTGTGTTTGTTAACTATTCAGGCACAAGCACACCCCAAGCTCTCAGCTGCTGCCACGAGCTGCAAGGTGTGCAGGAGTCACTGCCTGCAGCGCGGGCAGGGACCTGCTTTGTGTCACAGGGACAGACACAGCACATGGCAGCTGCCAGTGGAGGCTGCTTCAGGGAAAATCCTTCTCTTTTCTGGGTGTTGTGTTATGTTATCACACATGTGTCAGAATGCAGCTTGTAGACGTAGCTCCCCTCTCTGTATGAGGACCCGAGTGCCCCCGCTAGCCGGGTGTCGCCTCCTCTGGCCGCACGCTGCCGTGCCGGGGTGCCGCCTCTGGCTCTGCACCGCAGAGGGGGAGCATGGCCAGTGGCCCCAAAGGAGAGGTACCTGCCTCTGCCCTGTCAGCAGCTGTCAGGGACCGCACGCCAGTGACACCACTGCTTTTATTTTTCAGGGTACAGTAAGCAAAAATTATAACTGATGACTTTTTTGTTTCCAAGCATTGTGATATTCTCAGTCCCTTACTGCTAGCATTTATCCAAGGTGCCTTTACAAACTTCCCAAACAAACCAAAGTATCCTTCTACTCCTTTGAGCTTGTTTTTCTGATCTAAAATTAAAATCTTCAGCAGGAATGAAGAGACAAAGAAACTTTCACAGCCCATCTATTTCCATGGCACATTTTGGAAGCAAAGCTCTGTCTATTGTTTCATGATTTTCATTTCCTAATTTGTCTTGCCTGGCTGTAGCTTCACACTGCTGTTGCTGCCAGTGCCAGTCCTGCACACTCCCCTGCTGAGCATCCCTTCCTTGGCAGAGTGGGAGAAGGCAGAGCATCATGTTAGCACGGCTTCCCAGCCAGTGCTGGGCTGGGCACTGCTCTGCCTGCCACAGGAGGACATCCCTGTCCTTCTGATTAATTATGTCACCTTCTGAAACAGGACACAGCCTCCCAAGTCTCTTGTGCAAGTCTGAAAACATTATCACAACTCATGGCAATGGAAAGGAGAGCATTGAGGGCAAACTCCCATCTCAAGATGCTGTGGCCAAGCAAGATGAGCTGGAAACCACTGTACTCAGCACTTTTCTTGGGGAGTCTATCCCATGGATATCCACAGGATCCTGGAAATCCCCAGCACCCGCTGATCTTTGGGTGTGCGTGCTTTCTGGATGTGGATTCCCCGTCCTGCTTTCCAGAGACAGCTCTGGCTGGATGTGTCAGCAGCTTAGCCTGGCTGAGAACAAGGGGGAGAGTTCTCTCTCCTTTAACTTCTGATACTCTTTATCATAACCATTCTGCTCGTGATTTGCTTCAAACGCAGCCACACTCCGTTCCCTCCTCCAACAGATGCCGGTGTTGGTGGCGATTTGCACAAGGACGGCCCCTGTGGCTGCGGAGAGCCCCGGCGAGGGCCCACCACAGTCACAGCGAGCCCTGCGGCTCCCGGCACTGCGGCATCCTGGGGACCAGGCACCACCTGCTGCCCGAAAAATTAAACTCCTTACATCCAGCCTTGCAGATCCCCAGCTAACTGCAACAGGCGTCATCTAATAGTCTAAAGTAACCTGCAGATCTTAACTTGCTTCTGCAGAACTTCCAACCTTAACACTAGCCCTTACCAAAGCCCAGAAACTCATGGCTGCTTTGAAGGATATCTCATCTATCCCTGTGTGCACTTTGAAATGCATGGTATTGCTCTCTACTCTGGAACTAGAACCTTTAAATAGATAAGATAAACTGTTGCTAAAATTACTCCAAAATTAAAAATATCACATTAGCTTCTCCTAACTTCCTAACTTGGTATTTATTTGTATGGCTACCCAAAACCAAATCTTGATCCTAACTTCCAGGAGACCTATCCAAAATTTCGGGTGAAACCTTCATTTTGTACCACACTTTCTCCTCTCTGAAGAGACCTTGTAAGAACACATAAATCTGATCCTGCAGTCCTAGTTGTCTCATATTCTCCTAAAGCCTTCACAAAAGCAGACTAACACCACCCCTGCCTGAAAATTGAGAATAAGGCATCAGATTCATGAGGCCAGTCCCCGATGATCTCATGCAACTTTGCCAAACACTGCAGGGGATCCATCTGTGAACCCTACTGCCCTAACTCCTTGTGCTATGCTTACTCTTGGACTTCTAGAAAACTCAAGATCACCTACAATTCCTGCAAAGTAGAAATACAACATTCAAACCCAGCTTTGAATTTGCCTCAGAGTATCCTACAGATAGGAAAGAGAAGTGTGCTGGTCAGTGTATCATGTCCCCTTAGGTTTACCTGTAAGTGTAAGCCCGTAAGAGGGAACACAAGACTTGGGTGGAAGTTAATAATAAAGATATTCAATTATTTTCCAATGTGACTGTTTGGGAGGACATCTCAAGTCACCACAGGAAACTGCTGCTGAGATCTGATTTTCCAGAACTTGTCCTGAGCTGGTTAAACCCGTCCCAAACCCAGTTCTTCGGATTTTCGCTAACGTTGTCCAGCGGCCAGGCAGTGAGCTGGCACTCCGGGAGGGGCTCAGCGACCCGAAGGTGAAGAGGGCCGGGCAGAGGAGCCTCCCCCGGGGCGGCGAGAGCCCCCTGCCCGGGAGGGGGAGCTGCGCGTCCGTCCCTGCCCCGGCTCCTCTCCCGTCCCTGCCCCGGCTCCGCTCCCGTCCCTGCCCCGGCTCCGCTCCCGTCCCTGCCCCGGCTCCGCTCCCGTCCTTTCCCCGGCTCCGCTCCCGTCCTTCCCCCGGCTCCGCTCCCGTCCCTGCCCCGGCTCCTCTCCCGTCCCTGCCCCGGCTCCGCTCCCGTCCTTTCCCCGGCTCCGCTCCCGTCCTTCCCCCGGCTCCGCTCCCGTCCCTGCCCCGGCTCCCCTCCTATCCTTCCCCCGGCTCCTCTCCCGTCCCTGCCCCGGCTCCCCTCCTATCCTTCCCCCGGCTCCTCTCCCGTCCCTGCCCCGGCTCCGCTCCCGTCCCTGCCCCGGCTCCCCTCCTATCCTTCCCCCGGCTCCTCTCCCGTTCCTACCCCGGCTCCGCTCCCCTTCCTATCCCGGCTCCTCTCCCGTTCTACTCCGGCTCCGCTCCCGTTCTTTCCCCGGCTCCGCTCCCGTTCCTATCCCGGCTCCTCTCCCTCTCCTGCCCCGGCTCCGCTCCCGTCCTTTCCCCGCTCCGCTCCCCTTCCTATCCCGGCTCCTCTCCCGTCCTTTCCCCGGCTCCGCTCCCGTCCCTGCCCCGGCTCCTCTCCCGTCCCTGCCCCGGCTCCGCTCCCGTCCCTGCCCCGCTCCGCTCCCGTTCCTATCCCGGCTCCTCTCCCTCTCCTGCCCCGGCCCCGCACCGCTCCCGGGAGGCGGCTGCAGCAGCCGGGAGCCGCAGTTTAAGCACGCCGCAATTATCTAAATCCTGATCTGAGCGCTCTGTGTCGGTCCGTGGCTCTGCAGTAATTGGCTGTGGTGCACGAAGCGCCGCGGGCCGAGAGCTGGAGATCAGCAGCCTGTCCCTGTCCCTGTCCCTGTCCCTGTCCCTGCGCCTTCAGCCAGCGGCACGGCTGATTGCTACCAGAAGTAAAGCAGCAGGTGAATAACACCGAAAATACAAATTACAGTTTAGAATTTATCCGAAAAATAAAGGGAAATACAGCGAGGGAAACGGAAACCCATGCAATTTGCACACAAAGATACAAATTGTGATGCTGAAATGTGAGGAAAACTGCCCAAATTCATCTAAAAATATGACACTGATCATTTTCAAGACGCACACTATATGAAATACAAGATGCCGTAGTGGTTTACTAAGCTATACATTCCGGTGCAATGCCGCAACTAAATACTAAAACAACAGGCAAAAATAATATTTTAAAAATCCCTAGAAAATGAAAACTAAATTTGAAATGCGTTTAAGTATTTCATCGAGGCATACATAAATTAACATACTTTAAATAAAGCCGAGAAGAAAGCTAGAAGATATCTTCCCGGAGCACAGAGAAAACCCCAAACAATAATAGGTAGCACATAAAAAATGAGTAACAGATGGACCAACTGGAGGATTGTGCTTAATGTAATTAACATTAGCACTTACTGGTAACGGTTAATGGTCCTATACCATCACACCTCCCAAAACAAAGCCTGATCAGGGACACATCAAAAGACACGAAGTGAACCCTGAGGCATAAGTGCCATTTAGATCGTGTTGAAGACATTTTCATCAATCTTCACGAGAAGTAACAGCTATTGGAGAGAAAGAGATTGTGAGCAAGTTTCCATCTTGTAATCTCTACATTTTCTTAAGTAACTAGGCTGCTCCCCAAAATATTATATATGGCTACTTTCTTCTCATATCTGTGCTGCTAAATCTGAAAGATGTACATCCCTTCAGCTGTCATTCCATAGGAGGAACCTATCTGAAAGCATGGTTCTGCATTTTGAGACAGGAGTATGAAGTGACTGAAAAATGCTTCAAGAATCCAAAGAAAGATTTAGTATGTACCACATAAGTGTTTAAAAGGTGGAAATGTTCATGCCACTAGAAAATCCTTTGCATTTTTTATTAAAGTTTGAAAAAAGTTCCCACATTAAGTTGCTACAGTGCATTTTTTTCAGTCACAATTGTAGTTCTATTCAAAATTGAATTAACTGATTGTTCATTCAGAAAATGGGTGTTATAAATTGTTATTATATGAGAAAAACCCTTTTTGCTGATAAAATCTTCTATTTGAAAGCTTATCAGTGTTGTAGGACTTACTTGAGAAAATAGAATGTGCTTCACTAGGCAAACCCAGATGGCATTCACTGGGTGCTGTGGTTGGCTTCCTTTTAGTTTCTTCTTCATCATGTTTGAGAACAAAATGAAAAAAAGCCAAAGCCTTAAGTCCTTCCTAAAAGCAAATACTGCGGAGGAGAGATACCTTCCGGATTATTTCGTGTTCACAAGCACAGAGCCGGATTGTGAAGCGGCATTTTTGCCTTCTCTCTGCAGGACAGGTTCTCCAGTGCCATCTCCTGGTGGGCGCGACCGGCGGGAACCGAGTGTGGAGCCGAGCCACATGAAGGGCTGAGAAGATGAAATGTCAAAATAGACATTTATTTCTGCCAACTTATTAAACAGAATGATGCAATCTAGCGGCAGATAATTTTTTGTGTGTGTGTATGAATTGTAAGATTTGTACCATACTTTGTAATCCTCCAGTACACACATATATACATATATATGAAATATATATGATTGAAATTACTTATGTATGAAATTACTTATATGGAAATAAATGGAGCACACAGAGCATTCATGTCTAGAATAGGGGAGAAAGATTTTTTTTTCAAATAAATGCAAATGTGAAGATAGTGGTTTTGTTTGTTTGTTTGGGGTTTGTTTGATTGAATATTTTTGAGGGGAGTTAACTTTCTTATTTTCATAATCTAATAACAATTTGCTCTATTGAGTACACAATAAAAGGACATCTCCATCTTCTCTGCCCCCAAAAATCAGGCAATTTTTTGCAAAGGAGAAGAGAGTCACTGTCATTATCATCACTTTATTGCTGACTTTACAGCAACCCCTCTGTGCCATTTTGAATTATATATGTGAACAGAGAACAGAGGTGGAGAAAAAACAAATTGGTGCTGAGACATTACTGCAATTCCAGAGCAGGACAGAGCACCCACAGACAGAACCCTGAGCTGTGTGAGCGTGGCATTGTCCTGGATGGCAGGCAGAGGGGCCTGCTGAGGATACAGCAGTGAGGGCTGAGGGCTCCCACGGCCCCTGCAGATCATGGAGCACGGCAGCACCTCTCTGCACATTTTAATTGTGCAAGGCAACTGGCAGCTGGTGTGAGTTGGAGATATTCTTCATCTTCTCTAATTTATTTTGGAAGTTGATTGGGAATGCGGGAGGCAAATGAGCACAGAAATGGCTCTGAGTTACCTTGTTCCACGGCCTCCCCCACTCCTCCCACTCATCTGCACAGCTCTGCCCCCACGGTCATCCATCTCTCCACCACAGCAGTAATACATACAAATGAACTTCCAGCAGGTGCTCCATTTCTTCTCTGTTGCCTGTAGGAAGCAAAATATCTGATCAATTCTTTTATGCTCCCTTTAATATTCTAATGTCTGTATGTCTTGTTCTCAGTCTCTTGTAAACTACCTCACCATAATGGTCAAGAATAACATCTCTAGTTTGCATCTCAATGCAAAGAAATGAAAATATGTTCTCTCTTCTCTAACTGGAAACAAAACAAAGTAAAGCCTTGCTTAAGTTGTCTTTAGCATGAAGTCTATTTAACAATTTCAATCATTTGTGAAAGGAATTCATAGAAAATACTAGTTTTTTTCTCAAATAAATGTTAGCCCTAAGGCTGTTAGAAGCAACTTCTGATGGTTGATGCATGAAGTCCTGTGCCACTAGAGATGGACACGGAATGCCTTCTTCTCTGAGTCTGATGTGGACTCTTGTCTGTTTCTTCCCAAATATTGCTGTGAATCCTTTTACAGAATTCCGAATTTGGCTGGATATTTTCTTGCTAGTTTGGTTGCTGACTAAAACAAATCTATTGGCCAGATAAATGAAAGCTGCTATCTCTTCAAACTGCAAATGCAGAACTAAGCAGGATTGTGTGTCTGTTCTTCAGGGTGATGAGCACAGGTGACACATTGGGGCTAACTTGGAGTGAGAATGAAACACGTTGCAGATGAACAATGTAATGGGTAGGATGGCATGGGCTTAAGCCATCCAGGGAGACTTCAGCTTCACTGAAAACCTCTCAGGGATCATTTTTTCAGAGACCCAAACTAGGACAGGCAGGACTTCCCTTCTGCCATTCCTACAAAGCTAAAAATGAGAAAAAGTACAAAATACTGTAAATGTGATGTGGTCCCATACTGGGCCAGATCAAAGGTTCATCTAGCCTGGTGATGGTGTTTTCAGCACATCCATCCCAGACTGTTTAACAAGGAGCAGAAAACGGTGCAGTGCCACCAGTCATGATGGCTCAACGCAGAACCACATTGCAGCAGAAAAAGTGAGGGTCTCCATCTGCTCCTTTTCCCCCTCTCTCCCTGTCCTTATTCTCTCCTGGCTGTGTGCTTCTGCTTCTTATCCTGCATTGTGAAGGGGTGTTTGTCAGGTCTTCTATGAGCCAATGTAGCCAGTTCAGTGTCAAAAGAGTTTTCTAAGCTGAGTCCCACGACACCAGATCTGTATCAGGGGATGGAGCAGATCCCACCAACAAGAGCAAAGGGAAGAGAGAAACAGAGCAGTAGGCAGAGGGAGTGAGCCTTCCCCTCCTGAGCAGCAGCAAGCTGTTACATTTCCCCAGCTGCACAGGTGGCACCGGCCCTGCAATGGCCTTTACTGAGCCCTCGAGTGCTGCACGCACCGATCTGTGCCCCTCGGGCTCGTTTCCTCAGCCCCTAAGGCGAGGGTGGGAATCCAGCGGTGCTGCCCACCCCTGGCCGGGCTGACTCCTCGCTGCTGCTCCCTCCTGCTCGCAGCTCCCAATGTCTGCTCACTGAACGAGCTGCCCCAAACTTGCAACAGAAAATTGGAAATCAAGGTGATCCAAGAAACTTGTAACTACCCGTGGATCTACAGTAGAGGAAATGGACTATAAATTACTTGAGATAGAGTAAACCTGACACCAGCTGAAATTGCCAACCCTTTTCAATAATAAATCATTTTACAAGTACAAATCTATCAGAAGTAGGGATTCTTGCTGTTGTGAACCCCTCAGTTTAAAAGAAAACCAAACAAAAAGAAACAACCTACTGAAAGCTGCCTTTCAATTCTGGACAACTGCAACCCTTAAAATAATTTTGGAAAGAATATGTAGTCATTCTCTTTACTGATAGTTTTACAGAGCATCAGTCTACCTAGAGGTGACATGGATACAGAAGAACAACAGATGATAGTTTGAAATAGATCTTTGAAAATACATCTTAATGTTATGCTCTGTATTTCTGCTTCCACCGCTTTTTAAAAGTCAGTTTTAAAAATGCTAGATCTCATTCTCCATTGTCTTGTCATTGGTTTTTTAAGTTATTTGTGTTGTCAAAAGGATTCTGTAAATAACACAGCATGAAGTCTGAGGATAAACATACAGAAATACAGAAATCATGGATTTCTTCTCCACTGCTTCACATGGGAAATTGTGAACTACATATCTGCAAGACACCTGAAGAGTGACCAGGTGAGAATTCCCCACTCCTGTTGGAAGGAGAGGTTAACACCCCCTTTCAGCAGTGACCCCACTCTGCAAAGCAGTGGAGAGCAGGGTTATTTCTCTTGTTCAAGTGAGCATAAACAACTGGATGCTCTAGCAAACTCACAATAGGCTACTAAGAAAGGGCCAGATGCTCTTATCCATTTGCGAGGGTGAAGAGGGACAAAATGAGTAAATATTTATATTATCATAGTGGCATGTAACTGGAGCTCAGTTGTAGAGAAAACAGTGATTTACAAGTGTGTTCCTCCTCTCTTGGGAATCCACATAAACCAAGCAAAGGTTCAGCACTGAGAAAAATCTCTGACAGAAGGACTAAGCAAGATGAGAGAGCTACAGGATTTTAGGACACACTGGGCATACATCTCTGGGATCAGATGATGATTTGCAAAGAGAAATGTTTTCCTAGGCACGAGTCATCACAAATTAACAGGAAAGATCTACCTGGTACATGAGAGAAGTTATTGTGCATTGTGGCACACAGCTTCAGTCCCAGCACCCCAGAAACAGTCCCACCCAGAGCTTTGGGCTAAAGCTCAGCATTAAGGATGCCTCTCTGCAAGATTACTCCAGCCAGAACATCCTTAACTGTTGCATCACTGCCTGCCCATGCCAGAACTCCACTACAGCCAGTCTTTTTCCAAAGGATCCCTGACAGGCTACAGTGTGGAGACCATTCCTTGTCCACACTTCTCCCACAGTCACTTAGAGTCGCAGCCATCAGTTCTCTGACACTGAGCACCTCAACAAGGCTTGCATCTTCCCTCCTGAAATATCACAGAAAGTTAATTTTGCACAAGAACTTACAATAAAATATTTTGGGGTTTGGACATATTTTTGGTCCTCGTGGACATTTGCCTTTGAAAGCCCTTGGGACATGACTGCAGTTTATTTATGTCTAGGTTGTGCTTGGTTTCAGCCCTAGGGCTGAAATATATAGGTATGTATATACATATATATGTACATACCTCCTGTAGGTGAATTTTAAGATTTCCTCCAGACAATGAAGGGCAATAAAACCACACTCTGCAGGAAGTGATATAAGAACAAAAGTGCTTTTTTTGATGACAAGATAGCATCTTTTCTGTGAATCTTTGCAGTGAAAGAGGGAAAACACAGTGTCCTATCTAATGCTTATCCTGTCCTTTGTGGATTAGAGGTTGAGACATCTCCTCAAGAAACAGAGAAGAACATCATGTCAGTGTAGTTTTGGGATAGTCACACCCATAGCTGGGATGGTTAATGTCCCAGGAGCATCTCTGAGAAGCAGCCACAGGTGGTGACACACACTCCTAGGCATTCACACAATGCTGTGAGCTGACAGCGACTGTCAGGGGGTAAAAGGGGAGCGATGACAGGAACGGCAGAGGAAGGCAATCCCTTACAATGCGGTGATGTGTATAACTCAGAATATCCTCATATACACTTACAGTGCTTAGCAAGAGTTTCAGCTGTGGGAGGTACACTGTTCTGTGATGGGAAATGATTCTCCATCGTGCCCAGCTCACTGTGGAGCACTTAAAGCACAGATCCAGGTGTGAACTCATTCCAAGAGGTAAAAACAAAGCCGCATTACGTAATAAGATTTAATGATTATTTGAATCTCTTTTTCCATCCCTGTGGATCATTGATTTAACCTTTCTTGTTTTGTTCTCAGGATATTGCTTAAACAAGTAACCGTGTTCTGAGATTAATCAGGACCATTTTTGTGTATAACCCTTTAAGAGTGTTTTTGCTTTAACTTTCTTCAGTAAAGGAACACTAACAGAAGCAGTAGCTTTTCCAGGAAGTGTAAAATGTTGGCAAAATGTTCAGATTGGATGGCCATAGGGAACAAACACATAAGCTTTTATGTGCACAGCCTGGGGTTCAACTGCTATTTTCTCTCAGAGGAAAAAAAAGCAGACCTTTTAAAGCCACCACTAAGGAGATTTCTATTTAGAGAATATGCAATAAGTCATATTGAGACAAGATTTTAATCTCAGCAAAGCTTTGGATAATCTGCTGGCACCTGTGTTTGATGCTCTTCCACCCCATTGTACCCCTTAGACTGAGGCCAAAGGCCAGATCCTGCGAGTGTGTTTGTGGCAACAGCACTGCTTAAGTGAGGGAGAGTTTTATCAGAAAGGAAAAAAAGACTGGTCAGGATCCGCCCTGGAAATATCACCTGTAAGGAAATGACACCAGTGTCATCATCCTTTATGCTCCTCTGGAGCCTCATATCCTTTTTAACAAGCACTGCACCAACTGACATTGTTTGTTGTGGCAAATATCACAACAATGCCTTGCACTGCCTTGCTTGAGGACACAGTGTGAAGTATAGAGCACTCAGTCTCAGGGAACCAGGAGAAAGGTAATGTCTAGGATGATTTTAGAAAGAATTGGGAAAGATTTTTCACATGTAGATCTCAGCTGCTGGAGGCTGTGTGTGATCTAGAGAGATTTTTATAGAGGTTTCAGGATACAAGCAAGCAGGGATGGGTTTGGGACTGTGTAGATACCATCAGAGATGCTGTGGAGCCTTGTTGCTGCTGAGGCCTCTGTATCCAACTGAGATGTGGGCTCCAGTTAACTAGTGTGATATTTGTACAAATTCAGCCTCTGCAGCTCGAGGAAAGAGAAAGAAATGTACAAAATAAAAATGGGCTTGGGTTTGATAATTTGGGCATGCAGTGAGTGATGCTGTAAAAGGGAATAATGTGGCCGGGCATAGGAAAGAAAAGGAAAAAAAATCTACATTGGG
Source organism: Melospiza melodia melodia (assembly GCF_035770615.1). Classification (NCBI taxonomy): domain Eukaryota; kingdom Metazoa; phylum Chordata; class Aves; order Passeriformes; family Passerellidae; genus Melospiza; species Melospiza melodia. The sequence continues at coordinate 23,774,452 of NC_086201.1, read as the reverse complement.
GTATCTTACATAGATACATGTATCTTTCATCCCCTTTAAAATTAACATTATTCACTTGAAAGGGTTAAAAATAACATCAGATTTCTCTCCTTCTTTGATTCTGTGATTCACGTGTCCCATTTTAAAGTCTACACCCTGTGAAGAGGAGTGCATTATCAAGGAAAGAGCCTTGCCAGGGACAGAAGGTAATTTCCCGTAGCAGGTGCGTACAGCAGGTGGTACACAGTGTACCTGCAACGAAAAGGTAGATTTAGGCTAAGATTTTATTTAATATGGAAAACTTATTGCATCCTGAGCCACTACTGGGGATGTGCCAAAAATCGTGTCTGCAGCATGATTTATTACGTGAAAATACCACCGAACTAATCAGTGGAGTTACTAATTAATACAAATCTGCATTTTTGCATAAGCAATTAGTGCAAAGAGAGTGCAATGAAAGAGGAAGTTTGACTCATTTAATCTCAGTGTCTATTCAAGCGGAAAGACCCACTAGGGCAAGGCACTAGGATCTACATTTGGATTTTTTTTTCCTTTTGATTAGTTAAAGGAACTAAAAGGTCAAATTATCAATATTTAATTCAAATGGAAATGCATTTGTTCAAGAGGAAAGAAAACACTTTATTTAAACAAGGTGGGACTCTGGGGGTAAATGCCTGGATCAAAAATAATTAGGTTTTGCAGTTACAACAGCATCTAAATCCCTTCTGATAAGAATCCTTTTTCCTAATGACAGAGGTGGTTTGACACCGATAGCGGAGTGCTGACGCTATTTCAACTGTAGCTCAGGAGGTAGCCGGCCTACCAATACAATTTAGACATTTGCTTTAATGGTACGTACTTCTCTGAATTGTTTGTTTTTAATCAATTTGAATTATATTTTAAATCTATTGTGATTTCATAATTGTGTGCACTTGACTAAAAGAGTAATTTAAAAAGCTGATAATTAAACCTCGGTGGTGATGTATTTTCCATTAACTAAATAGAAGTTTACATTTATAGAATTAAAATAACAACAGCGTTTATCTAGCAGGGAAAGGCTCAATAAAATTAATACACTGAGTTTTAAGGGGAGAAAGAGCAGAAAAGGCACCTTAATCAGCCGTACCAGTTTTGGAGCCCAGATGTACACTGTGTCCTAGAGAGACGCCACGAAGCGCGGAGCGGTCTCACGCCGGTGGCGCCGAACCGGTACCGGCGCGGCTCATCCAGGGCGCGGTTCTCCCGCGGCGATTCCCGCGGCAGGCTGGCCCCGGCTCGGCGTGATCCGGGCGGTGGGGCTGCCCTCCCCTCCCGTGCCCTCCTGTCCCCGCAGCCTTTGGAACTGGGGAGCGGGGCAGCGCCGCGGGCAGACCCGAGCCGGCCCTTCCCGAGCCCGACGGGCTCCGGCCCCGCGGTGCCGTGCCCTGGGGAGGGACAGACCGACAGGGACAGCGGGCAGAGACGTTTTCCCTTCTCTGTTTTTTATTCAGGATAACCTCCTTGTTTTGCGTGTGTGCCTCTCTGGAGAGGGAGAACGGGAAGCCTGGCAGCGCAAGGAGAGCCCGAGCAGCCCGGGCTACCCGGGCAGTAAATCACTCGCTCAATTATAAGCGCGGCTTCCTCTCTCCAATAGCTCCAAGCTATTTGGGGAGGCATCTTTTCCCCGCACTCTCGCAGGTGCAATATGAATCAATTATCTTAATTAAGATAATGCCGCAAACCCAAGAGATTTCGTCGGGAGCGGATTTCGCGCTCCGGACAACTGTAAGGCGTTTCCACAGCGCTGCCTCCCCCCGCAGCGAGCCCCCCTCGCTCCCGGCTGGGACAGCGGCGGCCCCGGGAGCGCCTCCTGCCAGCGCCGGGGGGCGGCAGCTGAGGCGGGAGCGGGGGCGGCCGGACGGACGGACCGACGGACGGACGGACGGAGCTTTGTTGGGACGCGTGCGGTTCGCGTGCCGCGCAGCGGGAGGAGGGGAGGGGGGCGGGAAGCCAGCTAGGGAGGGAGGGATGGGGGGCAGAAAGGAAAAAGAAAAGGAAAATGAAAGAAAAAAAAAAAAAGAGAGAATAAAGGGAAAAAAATAAAGGGAAAAGGAAAAGAAAAGACAAAGGGAAAAAATTTTTAAATAATTAAAAAATAATAGGGAGAGAAAAGAGAATCAAAGGATTCGGGAGGAAAAATAAACAGAAGCCGAATTAGAAGCCAGATGGAGAAGGAGGAGTCTGTAGGTCAGGGAGAAAAAAATAGGCACGCTTGGAGCGATAAAATCAAGCGGCTGGGGGAAGAGGAGGAACGGGGAAGGTGGGAAACTGGAGCCCTTGAGCCAGGGACGGCCCGAGTAGGGGAGGCAGAGCCGGCTGCCTGCGGGACCGGGAGCAGAAGCAGCGCCGAAGCCCCGGCAAGGGCGGGAAGGTGAAGGCGGAACGGCGGAGAGCCCCGGGCCCCCGCAGCGCTGCGCTCGTCCCCGGCCCCGACGGGCGGCACCGGAGCAGCGCCCCGCACCTGCGGGCCCGGCCACCGGTACCCTCGTCAGTCACCCACTGGGGTGGGACGAGCCGGGCCCGCCGGGCTTAAGCCCCTCTGTCCGACTGCCTGCTTCTTTATTTGTCCCTCTAGTTACCTGCCAATCGACAACGTGTTGATTTTATCTTGCTCCCAGGAAAGATGACTGTGTTCATCACACTCAGAAGCACACGAGCACCCCAAAGTTCTCACCGCTCCCCGAGATGCAGTTTTCTGTCAGTGTCCTCCTCCCAATATTCTTGTCTAGTGTTTCCCCAGTGCCCACATTCCCGGGTGTCTTCCCAGACAGAGTCACTCAAAGGGACATTTTCCAGTAATCTAGACAGGGCTGGACCAGACCCATCTCTCTCCTGCACGCTCCAAACCTGTTTGAACCTCGCTGCCTCCAAAATTTGTCCGTTCCAGCAGCGCGGCCGCCCCAGCAGCTCCCGTTAATGGGGTCGCGCTCTCGGGGGCTGCCGGCCCGGCCCAGCCGCCCAGGGAACGGGCATGCTCCGGACCCCGGCCCGGGGGTGCCTCTGTGGCCGGAGAAGGCTCGCCAGGGCAGGGGCCATCCATCCATCGGTGGCCAGGGCAGGGGCCATCCATCGGTGTGTCCCTTCCGTCCCCTCCGTGCCCCAGGGAAGGGCCGCAGCCGCCGGGACCCGCGGGTGCCCCGCTCCAGCCGCGCCCGCCGGACCTGTCGGCGCACACCGCGCTGCTGGCCCCCGCTTGCCACCGAGAACCGGCCAGATTCGGCGGAACAAAAAGTAGCCGGTTGCCCTCTGTATTTGATTACCGACAAGGCGAACATCCCCGGAGTCCCCTCCTGCTGCCCCGGGCTATGTAGGTCACCAACAGGAGAGAAACATTTTAGAAATAACCCGACCTGGAAAATTATCGTCCAAATCCATCTCCTCAGGGGGGAATGATTTGTTCCGCATTTAAAGCCTCAAGAGGTGAAAATAATTTTATTTTTATTGAATAAATATCCGGATAACGCGTGCCGGTAGCACAGCTATCATGCGAGGGGGTTACATCCCTCCTCAAAGCGCATCCCTAAGGTTTGGCGGCCTTTGCAAACTCCGCCGAGACATTTGAAGACTCTAAAGCCGCCCCACTCGGCGTCTTTCTTCCAAACTTTCCGTTAACCGGCAGCATTCCCACCGAAAACCCGGGAAAAGCGGGCCGGCGTTTGCTCCGGGCGTTGGGACAGAGCGGCAGGTGTGCGTGCGTGTGTGTGTGTGTGTGTGTGTGTGTGTGTGCGTGAGTGTCACAGCCCCGGGACGTCCGCTTTCCCCAGCACCGGCGCAAACCGGGGAAAGAGGAGGGGGCCTGTGACAAGGACGGGGACCGGGAGTCTCGAGGGGCCAGAGGCGCGCGTGAGGAGATGTAACGGGGGGGCCGGCGGAGACCCTCGGTGGCCGCACCCCAGAACAATGGGAACAATGGGGCTCCGCGGGCCGGGGCTGGGCGGCGGCGGGCGCGGAGCGGTGCGGAGCGGCGCGGTGTCGGTGTCGGCGGTGGCGGTGTCGGCGGTGGCGGTGTCGGCGGTGTCACTGGTGACAGATGGCGCGGCCCGCGAGTCAGCGCGGGCGTGGCGGCTCCGCGGGCGGGCGCGAGGCCGCATACAAATAAGGGGAGTCACGTGGGGGGGGCGCCGCGCGCCTGACGTGGGCGGCCATATGGCGCGTGCCACCGGGCGGGGCGGGGCGCGGGGCGGGGCGCAGGCGCGCGGGGGGCGGCGGGCGCGCGCGGCCCGGGTCCCGGTGCCGGCCCCCCGGCGCGCATCCTCCGTCCCGCTATATAACGGGGGGAGCCCGGCGCCGGGCAACCTCGGGAAATAAACGCCACACGCACACACGCGCGGCGCCCTCGCACGGACAGCTGCGCCGGGGTTATGAGACCGTCACCGCGCAGGAGAGGCTGAGCGACGGAGGTAACGGGAAACCGTGTGTTATCCCCGGGGAAAAGGGTTCTGCCGGGGTGGGAGAGGACCCTGCGACGTCGGGGCTGACGGGATATTCCTCTGCCGGAACGGCTTCAGGTTTTATTGTCGCTTGCTGTCGTTCCTGCTGGTGTGCGCGGGCACACCTGTATCCATCCATACACACGTACGTGTGTGTGTGCATTTATATATGTATATATGTAAATGTGTGTGTGCGTCCATGCACGCATTTAAATCCGTTTGTACAGCCGCATGTTAGATATGTTAATGTGCTTCCACCGATGCACCTCCGAACTTTGGGCTTCCCTTCCTCCCGGAGCGCGATCGCCGCGGTCCCGGCGCAGGCTGTGCCTCGGCGGCCGTGGGGCATTGTTCCTTCCCGGTGCGCCCGACGCTACCGGGAGCGGTCCCAGCCCCGCACGGGAAGCGGGGAACCGATGCTCGTTTGCGACAGAGGGGACGACGGAGACGGGAAGCCGGGGCCAGTCCCGCACCTGTTACCGCAGGGGCAGGGGCAGGGCAGGGGCCGCGCAGCCCGGTGACAGTGCTGCGGACGGAGGCGGCACCGGGGAGCAGGTGCTCGGTGCCCGCTGGGGCGGACAAGCCCCACGCAAGGAGGCGGCGAGGGGGAACGGCGGAGAGCGGCGGGGACAGGCGACACAGGCGCCAGCCGTCCCTGCAGGTGCCCTGTGTGCGCGTGTGTCCTCCTTCCCCCTTCCCCTATTCGGCAAAAATGTTTGAGGATTTTTTCTAAAGCAAAACAAAACAAAACAACCCACTCTTGGTCCACTTGCGTCGTGCCGCCCGGGCTGACTCCCGCACGCATAATCTGCTTATATTCCCCGCTAATATCGGCGAGTTACATAATGGTATTTGAACATATGTCAATTTAATTACAAGGCAGAAACGCGGAGACAATTAAAAGTTTGCTCTGGCACGGTGGGGAATCCAGGGCTTCCCTCGGGAGGGGGCGGCGGGACCGGGGAGCGAAGTGCGGGCAACTTCTCCCCGCGGGTGGCCACGGTCGCTGCTCCTGGTGCTGACACGTCTCTTTTCTGTCCCCTCCGCCATGCAGAGGCTCACCATGACCAAGTCGTACAGCGAGAGCGGGCTGATGGGCGAGTCCCAGCCGCAGGGCCCCCCGAGCTGGACGGACGAGTGCCTCAGCTCCCAGGACGAGGAGCACGAGGCGGACAAGAAGGAGGAGGACCTGGAGGGTCTGCACGCCGAGGCCGAGGAGGACTCCCTGCGGAACGGAGAGGAGGAGGACGAGGAGGACGACTTGGACGAAGAGGAGGAGGAAGAGGAGGAGGAGGAAGACGACGACCAGAAGCCCAAGAGGCGGGGCCCCAAGAAGAAGAAGATGACCAAGGCGCGCATGGAGCGCTTCAAGCTGCGGCGCATGAAGGCCAACGCCCGGGAGCGCAACCGCATGCACGGGCTGAACGCGGCCCTGGACAACCTGCGCAAGGTGGTGCCCTGCTACTCCAAGACGCAGAAGCTCTCCAAGATCGAGACCCTGCGCCTGGCCAAGAACTACATCTGGGCGCTCTCCGAGATCCTCCGCTCGGGCAAGAGCCCGGACCTGGTGTCCTTCGTGCAGACCCTCTGCAAGGGCCTGTCGCAGCCCACCACCAACCTGGTGGCCGGCTGCCTGCAGCTCAACCCGCGGACTTTCCTCCCCGAGCAGAGCCAGGAGGTGCCTCCGCACGTGGCGGCGGCGGCGGCGGGCGCGCCCTTCCCGGCGCATCCCTACCCCTACCAGTCTCCGGGCCTGCCCAGCCCGCCCTACGGCACCATGGACAGCTCCCACCTCTTCCACCTCAAGCCGCCGCACGCCTACGGCGCCGCGCTGGAGCCCTTCTTCGAGAGCGGGCTGGCGGAGGGCGCCAGCCCCGCCTTCGACGGGCCGCTCAGCCCGCCCCTCAGCGTGAACGGCAACTTCTCCTTCAAGCACGAGCCGGCCGCCGACTTCGACAAGAGCTACGCCTTCTCCATGCACTACCCCGCCGCCGCCGCCGCCGCGCTGGCCGCCGCGCCCGCCCACGCCGCCATCTTCCCGCCCGCCGCCTCCCGCTGCGAGATCCCGGTGGACGGGCTGGCGCCCTACGAGGGCCACCCGCACCACGAGCGCGTCCTCAGCGCCCAGCTCAACGCCATCTTCCACGACTGAGCCCCCCGCCCGGGCCGCAGGCAGCGCCGGGAGCCGCGCCCGCCGCCCGCCACCGCCTTGTTTACAGCGGGCGGCCCGGCGGGCCCCGCCGCCGCCCCGGGCCCGCTCGCCCGCTGTCCGCGCTGCCGCTCCTCGGAGCGACGCTGTAAATTGGGGTAGGGGCATTGGGATCGCGTCAATTACCTGATCGGGATAACAAAATCACAAGCAATAATTAGGATCTATGCAATTTTTAAACTAGCGATGGGCCAATTACAAAATATATATGAAATCTATATTTTTCAACCAACGTTTTACTACTTGTTACCTTTCCCATGCTGAATTATTTTGTTGTGATTTTGTACAGAATTTTTAATGACTTTTTATAACGTGAATTTCCTATTTTAAACCATGCAGCTTCATCAATTTTTATACATATTGGAAAGGTAGAATTATATCTAATTTATACAAAATGATTTAACTAATTTAAACCAGCAGAAAAGTGCTTAGAGAAGTTATGTTGCCTTAGCACTTCTTTCCTTTTCAAATAGATGAAGAAGAAAAAAAAATGCACAATCCGGGCAATTTCTTTCCTATCCAAGTCTCTTTTTTCATTCTTTTTCTTTTTTTAATTTCTTTTTCCTTTACCCCGTACAATAAGAACCAGATCCCCTAGGTCTTGAGAAGATATAAGAACGATAGACTTATTTTCTATTAAAACATATCATTTCAACACATTACTTGCACAAACTTGTATATAAAGATTATAAGCAAATGCCAACACCCTTTTTAAATCGAAAGCTGCTTGACTATCACATACAATTTGCACTGTTTCTTTTTAGTCTTTGAACCCCTTGGCATTCCTGTGGTTTTTGGTTTGTTGGATTTTTTTTTTGTTTGTTTTGGTTTGTTTGTTTTTTGTTTTTTTTTTTTTTTAAAGATAACTTGAAGATGTTAATGTTTCCAGGCGCTATAAATGCATGATTTTATACACGTTCACACAATCCGTGGTTGTCATATGCTCATCTTATAAATCTGAACCGAAATCTAATCAGGTTGTTAAAGTCGGGCTATATACCTATTGTAGTCGATTAGTACGGTAGCTTGAAACAAATTCAAACCATTTAATCCGTAATTAGAACAATAGCTATTGCATGTACAATGCAGTCCAGAATAAGTGCTGTTTGAAATGTAACGCTGGTTCAACTGGAATCAATCTGTACTGTAATTTTGTTTGTAATCCTGTATATTATGGTGTAATGCACACTGGGATTTTAGAAAAAAAAAATCCATCCTTTGGCAACAACATAGTATTGAACATTTGGTCGAATGTTGCATTTTTCCTTAAATGTGATTTTTTTTCTTAGTGTAAGTAATTCCTATGGGATTATTGTTTTATTCGGATAGCTCATGAAAGGTGCAACACTTATTATTTGTAGAATAAAATTGGTCTAAAAAAAAAGGACACGGGTTCTTTACTTACCTTGAGAAGTGCTCGGGCGGGGGGTGGGGGGTGGCGTTCGTTTGTTTACAGATAGACCCGGCTATTTGCAATGCTGATTTGTTGGACGAGGGGAGCGGGGCCGGAGCGCCGTTCGCTGGGAGCCGCGGCTGCCGGTGCGGGCTGCGCCGGGCTCCCGGTGCCGGCCCTGCCGCCCGCGGCTCTGCCCGCCGGCCCCGGGGTGTCCGCAGCCATCCCCGGGGTGTCCGCAGCCATCCCCGGCCCCGGGGTGTCCGCAGCCATCCCCGGGGTGTCCGCAGCCATCCCCGGCCCCGGGGTGTCCGCAGCCGGCCCCGGCCGGGATCCGCACACCGGGAGCGGGCGCTTCGGTCCCCGCGCTTGGGCAGCAGGTGCGCCTTCCCCCCGCAAGGCAGACCTGGACCCGCGCTATCGATTGATCGTCCCTTCCCCTTTGCAGACGGGAAACGTATTCCTTTAATCTTCGCTGATTATTCTGAGGCTTAAGAAAGCCGGAGACACAACCTGCGGGAGGGCAATTCCCCTAATGACCGGGAACAATTATCAACAGGTCTTTGCCTCCGACCGTCAGAAACAGATTTAAGACGTTGCCTGAAATACTTTACATGAAGCCTGTCGCAAAGCAGGGGTATTTCATAAATATTTCAGCTAAACCCAGCAGAAAGTAAACAAGCTTTCCTATGGATGAGGGCATTTTTTTCCCCAGGAGAAATCAAGCTTTTGGCGTCTATTTTAAAGGTGTTTGTAGCTACGGAAATCCAACGTGTAAGCATAGCAAACCTGCCCTAGCAGTTCAGCAGCCCCTGCTGCCAGGCTTCCTCCTTAAAAACATGCTAAAATTTAATTGCGACGCAGACTGATGCATTTTGCAGCATCTCCCTGCATTTCGCCAGAGCCTGCAGCTCCACACGCGAAAACTGTTGCTGAATCTGAAATGAAAGAAAGCTAAAGGCAACTTTTCAAGCACCCATAAACCTTTCCCAGTCAGTGGCAATATAGGTAAGGGTGCCCTAGATAAGCCGAGGGGGATAAAGGAATGATGATTTTTCAGATAAAATTGAAAAAGCTGACCCAGGCTTGCTTGCCTTTTGGTTATGCACCTTCCTCCTAAATACAAGGATTCTTCTAGTCAGTCAAGGGGCAACTCACATGCCACCATCTTTTATTCAAAGGCAGGCACAGATGTTCCTTCTGCAGGGGAGGTTTTAATTTATGAAAATGATATTGTTTATGCATGAATGCACTCTGCATAACACACAGTACTTCCATCTGATGAGAGAAATACCACAGAACCAGTGCCAATGTCAGGAACATATTCTGCAAATTTAGTTGCTTAAATGTTTAATGAATATTTGGAAGGCATTTCCAAAGCACAAGAAACCTTTTCAATTACCTTTTCTTTTTCCACTGTTGATAACAAAATTCAACTCTTCCAGCCAATGCAACCTACTTAAAAGATCTATCTAGGCTATCTCAGTATTTGCTACTGTGATACTTCAGAGAAAGTAATGTTTTAATGTTATGAGCAATCTAATAAGGAAAATTAATTAGGCATTTTAGTAACTAGAGGCTCTAATTTACAAATCACTTGCGAGTTTTCTTATTTCGATTAGTTTTGGGTGATTTTTTTCCCCATCACCACCCTTATAAAATACTGGAGACCTTCCCCCATCCCCTGCTTTGCTGATGCTTCTGATGTCTCCATGATATTTCTTTCATATTATTAACATCAAGCCAAATGTTGAAATTTCTGCTCATGACTCCCACAGGAAGGTCTATCAAGGTCTCTTTTAATGGAAAGAATTACTCACACTGTTCCTATCCTATGAACATATCGCTAATTAACTGAGGGATTATCCAACTTCCGCATGCAGAGACAACTCTGGGGTTGGTTTGTGCCCACACGCACACTGCGTCAGCCAGCACAGGCCTAAAACTCTATTTTTAGGGCTGGTTGTGACCAGTGGCCTTTCCCTTCTTCTTTATGACATTCTTCTGACAGCAGAAATTGCTCTGCCACCAGTGCGTGCTTGAGGTTAAATCTGCAGGTACAGTACACAAGAAAGAGTCGTGACTAGCAGCTGTTCCCTTCTTGATGTTCTGGAACAACAGAAGAGGATCTGTGGAGGTTGTGGACCCATTGCTGGCTGTGACAGACACAGCTGAGGAGTCTGAAATGGTGGAATTCCAGGTTACATCCACAAGATGCCTGAAAGACTGAACTCTCTGGTTTTACCCAGCCCAAATGAACAATGTGCCTGAACAACATCAGACCTTGGCCCAGTGCACTCAGAAGGAGTCTCCAGGTGAAGGGAAGTCGATTCATGGAGAACCAAGATTCCTGGATTCACCAGAAGAAAACAGACAGCCTCTTTCTCCAAAAGATACTGTTAAAGAATATTAATAAACGAACATGGAAAAGCAACATGCAATTCCAGAGGCAATAAGGGTTAGTAGAAATAATTCTAAACTAAGTACTGAGGGCAAGAAAAACAATTCTATCTTCTGTAACAGTAAAGACATCTCACAATTATTTCAATATTGTAACTGATTAAAACTAGATCCACCTTGACCTTATCAATTGCTTTTGACATATTAAAAGCACAAGTCTCTTTTTTTAAAAGTACAATACTTCTGGTCAGAGAACCATTCTTTCAAATAGTTTTAAATATTACAGAGTTACATTTCATTCTCTTTTATATATATTAAAGGTATCTTACAATTTAAAAAATCAAGCAAAACCCCCTAATTTCTCAGTCATTTCTATTGAGGAAGAACAGAAATGAAACTTGGAGTTCTGCCTGGTGCCGTATCAGGGAAAATATGCAGAAATTGGTTTTTGTTTTTATTGACCAAATGGGTGGTATGGTAATTATTTCAGAAATTAAAAATGGTCTACAGTTTCTCCTTATCTGAAAATCCCATATTACAAAAAATCCTTGAAAAACACAGTATATAAATACATACTGAAACAGTGAGCTGAAGATCTACAAATACACTAATATCTACATAAGTGTTTTTTAAATAATTCATATATGTATTTAACAAACTGTCAGAAGCTATGCAATACAAAATTAAAACTGACAATGCTCTCAAAGCATTCTCTTAAGTATTTAGGTTGCCTAAAGGGTATGTAAAACATAGAATATCAGCCCTAGTTTTCAATTCCCTAGCTTGTAATAGTTTGCAGCATAGAGTTCACTGCATTTTGCATGAAATAAAATATAAACAACTAATATTTACATGTTTACCAACACTGTGACAAAGCAAGAGACAATAAGATTCAGCAGAAGAAAATTACCTTAAAAAGATACCAGCCCTAATGCAAAGAAAAGACAATATACCCTGAGCAACGCATTCTCATTTAATATTCTTCCTATTACCACATTTTTCTCTATTGTTCTGATTAATTTCAATTCATGGGAGTGTCACAAATGTCTGCAACTTCAGACTGCAGTTTTGCAGCTTCTTATACCTGCATAATAATTTCACTGATCTCTTTGCAAAGGTTTGTCCATTTCCTTATCTACTTTTTTTTTTCTCTGTTCTTTAAGGCTTTCCTTCTTTTGAAAATTTGAAGATGTACAGCAATAGTAGTGCCCTCTTCTACAGACCATTTATACCATTTTCCTTCAGAATAATTATGGCTTTGCTTATCATGGCAAAAATTGGTGTTCTGCTTAATGTCGCTTCTTCATGGTAAACCAATTCAACAGAGCTGAATTAATATTAAGAGTTACAAAAATTATTTTCTGAAGTAGAAATGTAAGAAGGGAGCATACTTAGGAGGGCTAATATCTGTGAATGAACAGCTGAAGTATAACTGACTATACACGAAACCCTCATTGTATAAACACACACTGTAGCCAGAAAAACATACAAGCCAAGGGTATGCTGCCAACTTCAAAATTCAGGTTTCTCCAGAAGGAAATCTCCATTAGCTACAGAAAACAAGTCAGCTACCAGAAATGTTCAGTCAAAAGCTCTAGGATGGGGATATTTTCCCCAGAGTGTCCCCTTATTGCTTCTGGTCTAAATTCCTGTTCCTTAACTTGAACATCACATTTCTTATGACTCCAAAGCTGGCCTAGATACCTCACTGCATTTTTACAGACACTTTTTTTGAGGTGGGAGGACATATTTTCCAGTAGCAAGCTTTACCCACTTGCTGTCCTTCAGTTAACACTAGCTGCACTTCCCTCACTCACTACTTCTGTCACAGGTTGTCCTACCTCTTTCTTCACTTCACAGGGTTCTTCTGCAAAAGAGTTCTGAGGCTCTCACTACTTAGTAGCTTAGAGAGCAAGGGATGATTTCCAGAAAGAGACACTGTTAGCTAAGGAGAGCTTAGCTCCTCTCCTTGTTTCCTACTACCTCTTTTTCCATAGGATGCTTCCCTCTCCTAGGCCATCTGGTTGTGCTCAAGGCCAGCACCCTGACCTGGGACAAAACCTCCCCTGGGTCCAGACTGATGAGAACAAACTCTAAGAAACCACAAGGGAGATTTCCTCTCCTTCATGCAAGATCTGTGGTTTGGAAGAGGCTCTTAAGCGTGGTATCTGCCTTCATCTTATTGCAGCCCTGTCTGTGCCATATCTGGGTCCTGACCCACAAACTCAAAATTCTTGTCCGACTTTGGACCTGCCTTGATAACACAAGCTTCCCTGGTGGCTGCTGGGCTAGCACTGACACTGCTACTGCCACCTGACCTGGCCTAATGACTGTGCTTTTCAGCTTGATGCTGGACCTACCTTGATACAAGGGGTTTGTCTGGCTGACTGGGCTCTTGTTGAACTTAGCTACACGCAGTTCTGTTTACCTTGCTCAGGTATATGGGCTCCTACCTGACTTGTAATCACTCTAAACCCCATTTCCTTTTTGAAGCAGCCTGCTCCTACTGTTGCTCAGAATTCCTCCTCTTGTTCTTCTGGCTGCAAGGCCCATGAAGCCAGTACTGAGCCTTTAGAACCCTGAGCATCCCCACCTGCAATCCCCTCACTGACCCTAAGCATGAGCCTGGAGCTCTATTCAAGTTCCTTCTGGGACTACAACTTTTTCAGTTCCAGATGGTGTGGGATGATGTTCTGCAGCTCAGCCACAATCCTGACCTGGCTCTGAACCCTGCTGATGCAGACTTGCCTCATCATTGCAAACCTGGCTGATGATTTGGGTCTTTGATGGAGTCTAACACCCTCCCCTGACTTCCCTGCTCTGTTGAATGTAGGCTCAGTGCTCCATGCTGCTTGAATGCCTGCTGTACAATTCCTACTGACTGTCTTGCATCTTCTTTCTCTGATACAAGAACAGAAGATAGATCATCCATACAAATAACCGTTTCTTACAAGAAAGTTAAAGGGAGTTTTATGTGTGATAATTCCAGACATAGCCTAGAAAAATTGATAAAAGTATATTGCTGGACTATTCCATGCATTTCCAAATTCAATGTGCAACCTGAAATTTGTGATAACTAAAACAAAAAAAAAAAAAAAGGCTGTTATAATAGACTTGTTTGGAATCTTTTCCCCCAGGAAAAAAGTGTCTGTCTCAGATTTAGAAAGAATTGTGGTCATTGAGGATTTTTGAACAGCAGCAAAACACAATGAACAGACTTTTATGGGTTTTGTTACTATTCTATTAAGTTCTCTTACTATTTTATGTTTTTATCTAATATATTTAGTACCTTAACTGTTACTGATTTAATAGACTTTCAAAGTAATGCCTATAAGAAGGTGTTAGAAGTTTTAATTACATCAGTCAAAGGATATTACAAGTCTCTGAGGGATTGCAGTACTTTCCCACTGGTGGTACTGAAAACACTATTATTTTAGGGTTCTAAGCCAGTTATCAATTTACCCTTTCCTCTACCTTAGGAGAAATTTTCTGGTGGTAATATATAATATACACTAGGTGGTGTAGGCTAATAAATTGTCCCAGAAACAAATACAAATGACTGCAGGGAATTATAGAGGGCATATGGCCTCAAAAGAGATTTGACTATACCTAGCTTCATATTATGCTTTATCTTCCAGTTAATGATTTAGCTTTCCTTTTGAATGACATCAGTGCAGACACATTAAAGATCACTGACACCAAATAACAGGCACAAATTGAATAGGATCATCTACTGCTGTATCAGAATGATAAAAGTTAAGGCAAGCTTGTTTGGCTCACAGTTTTTCCTGCCTCATCAGTCTTTTTTTTTTTTTTTTTTTTTTTTTTTTTTTAAAGATATTTTGCACAAAACTTCTGCACTCTACACATAATTTCAATTATTTATACCTTATTCTATCTGATTACTTTGCAGTTGAGATATTTATATCCCAACAAAAAAGACCTAAGGAACAAAACAAAAATTGTAATAAGTACTAAAGGTTTTAAGCAAACCTAAACCTTATGTGGTCATGTGATTCAGAAAGGCAAATTGGTGAGGCCTGCATTTCAGTAAAAGCTGTATAATTGGCTTGATGCAAATTGAAAACAGGCTGCATATTTAACAAATATTTGGAATATACATTAAACATGGCAAAGTAATAGATGGAAATAAGTATCAAAAAGTTGTACCATGATGACTTTTTAAAATGTGTCTTAAACCTGTCTTCTCAGCTACATAATAAGTAGCTTGTTACTGTTCTTTATGGAATTATGACAGAAGGCAACATGCCTTGAAAACATGCATCATCTTGTGAGCTCTTGGCTGGTTTGACTCTCTTCTACAAGGCTAAACATCACAGGATACTCTAACATGTGGCTTAAACTGTATCTTGTATCCATCAGCAAAGGGCAATGTTTTCAATATATTGCTTATTTCTCAGGAGGACAGTTACATTTGTGTTGTGACAAACATTAAAGTTAAAATTACTGAACTTTTTGTTAACTAATATCCTTTTCACGCCCTAGCAAGCCACCATGACATTATAAAACTTTATAATTGTCCAAGTTTAGCCCTTACAGGCTCAGAAGCACCTTATAAACGGGAGTTGGCCCTGCACTCTAACATGATTGTCACCAGTGAACCTTACAGCAGCTGTGAGTAAAACTGTCGTATTTCCAAGCAGTAAAGTTCTATCATTCATAGAGCAAGAGTAAAGTGATCTTCCTCCCTTGCTTTCAAGCTTTGAGGATGAGGGATGACTACGCAACCTCCTGGGTATTCCTTCGGCACTGGCCCACTTGACAGTGGATCTGTTCTAGTACGAGTGAGTAGCAGACCTCAAGTCACTGTTTTGCTCGAATGCAATGTTTTGGATTCTTATGAATAAAGGGTACAGCTGGATGATGCCTCCACCCGGGTTTATGGCAATAATCTGTTTTGCAGCAGGAATGCCAGCGTGGAATTTACATTAAGGTTATGTCAGAGTCACAACTTGTGAAAGACTCAGCCTTTTTAGTACGGAAGGGCTATTAGAACTTTACGTCGTAGTTTTCTGAAGCTAAGTAACAGCAATATTGTTAATGATAACAGAAAAGTGGAAGACTTGGCTCTCTGACAAGGAAAATTAATTTATGTAGTGGGAGCTTTCCTTCCTTGCAGAAGTAACTGAGGAGAGCACAGCGCTGCGATGCCCGAGTGCCTTCGGGCCGCTCTTCGTCGCGGGCAGGGCACCTGACGCGGGTCCGGCCGGTGCCGCCCTGCGCTCTGCCCGGCGCCGGGGCGCCCGCGCTGTCCCGGCAGCCGAGCCCGCTGTCCCGGCAGCCGAACCCGCTGTCCCGGCAGCCGAACCCGCTGTCCCGGTGTCCCGGCAGCCGAGCCCCGGTGTCCCGGCAGCCGAACCCGCTGTCCCGGCAGCCGAACCCGCTGTCCCGCTGTCCCGGCAGCCGAGCCCGCTGTCCTGGTGTCCCGGCAGCCGAGCCCCGCTGTCCCGGCAGCCGAGCCCGCTGTCCCGCTGTCCCGCTGTCCCGGCAGCCGAGCCCCGGTGTCCCGGCAGCCGAGCCCGCTGTCCCGGTGTCCCGGCAGCCGAGCCCGCTGTCCCGGCAGCCGAACCCGCTGTCCCGGCAGCCGAGCCCGCTGTCCTGGTGTCCCGGCAGCCGAGCCCCGCTGTCCCGGCAGCCGAACCCGCTGTCCCGCTGTCCCGCGGCTGCCGGCGAGGCACGGACGCGGCCCCAGCTCCGGCCCGGCCCGGGCGCCCTCCCGCCGGCCCCCGGGCGGTGCGGCCCCGCCTGCGGGGCGGGGCGGGCGCTGCTGGGCCCGGCGGGCCGCGGGCGCTCGGCGGGGCCGGAGCGGAGCGGGGGTGCCGCTGCCGCCATGCCGGGCCCCGCCGCCCCGCTCCCCCGCCCGGTGGGCCGCGCCCGGGCCGCGCCCCAGGAGCGGCGGCGCAGGGTGGCCCCGCTGGCCGCGGCCCCGCCGGCCCGGGCCGGGGACGAGCCGCTCCTCAGGGGCATCTTCGAGATCGGCAAGAGGAGCTGCGACGTGGTGCTGAGCGCCCGGCGGCTCCGCTGGAGCCCCATCCTGCCCGAGAGCCCCACAGGTGGGACGGGGCAGGGCGGGGCGAGCTGGGGCCCGCGGGGAGAGGCGGCCGGGGCCCTCCGGGCAGCGCGGAACAGGCACCCTAACCCGGGATTGCAGTAGAGTGCTTAGAGGCAGTGCTGCGGGCACCTCTGTTCCCTTCGGGGTTACTTTGCTGACTGAAAAGAGAAAGAAATTATTCATAACGCTTTGAGTGTCTTGTACCTGAACCAGCTCTCTCTGGCAAGAGTCTTGTCTTCTTTGTGGGTCATACGGAAGGGACAGAAGGTAGAGAGCATGTTTGTATGGCCTCTTTAGCCCCAGGCAGAGCAGTAAGAGGATTTGATTTTGTTTCTGCGGCATCAACTTTTCCCGGCTTATACTCTTTGGCAGGTACATAAGCTAGAGCACAGAGAGGAGAGTATGGTTTTGCGGGATGTGTCTGAGTTTTGTGATGAGGCTTCTGTTGCAGGTCGTCGTTGCTCTATGGCGTTCACACGGCAACACGCTGAGAAAGTGTGGTTACAGGATTTGATCAAGTGAAACAAATTATATACGAAAGTTTAAGAAGCAAAGGAGTGCTGCTTGAACATATCCAAATAGATACCTTCTTCCTAGAAACTGTTGAAACATACATATAGTTGTAAAACTGCGTACACACTCCTAAACGTCCTTGTTTATTTCAGTGACCTCCCAGTGTTTACATGAAAGAGAAGTCAAAGTTGTATTCAGGAATGCAGTTTCCAGGCAGCGTGTTTGCCTTCCGGGATGGCATGGTTTGCTTGTCCAGGCTTAAAATACCACATTTATTTTAGAACTGTATTGGACAGAAATTAAAAGTTCCTGTAGGTAAGATCTCATCGCCATAGAGTCAGCATTTAGTGAAGCAAAGAAGTAGTTAGATGCTCGCAGGTGAAGTCATTATGGTTCATTTAATGTTGGGATAGCAGAGCTATGGAAACTGATCAAGTACACAGTCGTGCCCTGCTGCTGACTCCTCTCCTGTGCACAGTGTAACCGTGTTAATGCAGTGCTGCACTCACACTGGAATACCTGCTTTGCAGCCGGACTGCTGAGTTCTGATCGCCCCCACACCCGGTGTGGGGCACAGCCCTTCCTCCTGGGGAGCCGGTCTGGGTGCCGTAGGTAATGCTGCTAGCGCTGGAGGCTCTCTCCCTTCTCATTTGGGACTATCTACAGGTCTCTGTGTATGTGATCTGTAGTGTGATTTATTAATTATTTAGTTCTGTGTGTAGAGCTCTAATATGAGTGTCACTTTATGTTCTGCCTCCTTTAATGTAGGTTAAATTGCCGTATATCAGGAACTAGGGTCTGTAATTGTCCTCAGGGAAGGATATTAAGGTGCAGACAGGAAGAATAGATTCTGGTGTATATTGCTTCATGCTTCCAGAGATGGGGAGCATTTTCTGTGTTTTGGAATTTGTGTGGTTTTGGCTTTTTTTGTTTGGCTGGTTTGGTTTGTTTGTTTTCCTAGGAAAAAATTCATCCCTCTCAGCTGCTTTCATCCACACATCAGAAACTTTTCATAGCTCCTGAGAGGTAATGACGTTAGCAGTGCCTATAGTCAGACCTGTAGCAGATGGCAGGACTTCAGGAGTCCTATGAAAAGCAGCACTGACAAACTGCTGCCAATTTTATCAGGATTTGAGCTTTTACTGCACATGTATTAAATATATGCTGAAACTTCTTTTCTGGTAATTTGGTTTTATACTATGTGGCATTGAGCTGCTGAATAGTTTCATTTTTGAGAGGCTGCAGTTGCAGCAGTCAAACGCAGGTTCTGGAGCTTGAATGTTTTTTCTTTCCCTCATTCTTGGCTCCCAGCAGCACTTACCCTGGGGTGTTCTGTCCCGGTGCTGGGAGGAGCCATCTGTGGTAGGGACTCATTCGTAGATAAGTACAGCAGTGGAGTGTTCAGAGATGGCTAAAGGATCTCTGGACAAGTCTTTCCACTGGGATTTGGCTTATGCATGTTCTCTCCAACCCAAAAGCTTCCTCATGTAGTTTGCCTGAGGCTCTAAGAGGTCAAGCCAGGTCTTCACGCTTTGCAAGCACTGCAGAATATCTTGCTTGGACTCATTTGTAGCAATTCTTCCTATTTTAGGGAAAGGTCTTTTTTCTGTGGCAATTGCTACAGTCTGTCAAAAGCAGAGAACCATAAGGTAGTTACTCTGTTCCCTTTTTCCTAACCTCCTATCCCCCATAGTCTCCAGATGAATTCCTGTCTTGCTGAAGTTGTCGTTTGTCATCCACAGCTCTGAGGTTCCGATTGTTTGTTCTTACACGTGGTATTTTGTGCAGCCTTGGCTCCTCCAGGTTCCACCAGAGCTCAAAGCTGTAGCTCAAAGTCCCCAGGCAGGGGACATCTGCTGTGCCTGGGCCCAGTCATGTCACAGGGATGTATGTATGTGTAGTTCTGCTCCACTGTGCTGCTCCTGGGGGCTCTAGGCAGCCTGATTATCAGGAGGACTTCCTCCTTTACTCTGTCCTGGAGTTCTGCAGCTCTTGTCTCCAAGAGGTTTTTGGCTACCCATGCTCGCTGATGACTTTTGATGGCCTCCTTTGCTGTTCACTCCACAGCAAAGTTCCTACCTCTGAAATAAGCATGGCCCATTATGAGTTTTGTGTGTTATTTGTTATCACAGAGCTTATGGCAGAAGTGAGTCTTGGGCAGGTGGCTGGGTGTGGAGCCTGTGGAATGTGTCAGGTGGGAATGTGGACAAGTGAGGCACAGCTCAGGGCCCCCTTGGAAAGGCTGCAGCTCCAGCCTGGGTGTGCAGCTCAGCTGAGCCTGTTCTCCTCCCTGGAGGCAGAACCCCTTGGCCCATAGCTGGCTGCTTGCCTTTGACAGTGCACTGGGTGCCTCAATGAGACACAGAGCTCACAGGCAGTAGTTGGTAGTTTTTCTCTCTAGCCTCTTTCTATGTGGCATTCCTGTGCTATAATCATGGCAATTAAGAAAAAGGCAAGACTTCTCTATTAATATTCCAGCCCTGAACTGTGGAGGTTCTCATTTTGAATGCTGCTTCAAAACTACAGCAGCGAAAGCGATCTTAAGTACAGATTTGAATATTATATGTGATTTTTCTAAGTTCCTAGAAGATCATTTGTATCCTCTTTATGCACACAGTTTTTTTGTTGTTAAATAAAGACTGTAATTCTGATAATTTTTAAAGCCTCCAGCATGTTTTTAAAGTTTGCCACTGAGTTTCCTGATTAACAATAATTGCAGTTTTTCAGCAGATTTCTGTCAGGTAGGAAATGTAACAAAACTGGCAATTGTCCAGTGCTTTACCAGTATGTGAAGCCTGGAGGATTTTGATCATCCTGATAAACTTTATAAGTGTAATTTCTTGTGTGTGTGTAGTGTACTAAACTGCACATGAAGTTATTCTCTGACTGACAGCCTTTGGGCTGGGCTATTTGGATAATAATAGTAATAATTTGGATGAAACTTTCTTTTTAATTATAAGTAATTGAACATAATTTCTAAATTAATTAATGAACAAGAAAATAAGATATTGGAGCAATCCAGAGGCTAATGTACTGTTGAAGACACATTTCACAATGAATGAAACAATAATAAAAAAATTATATTTATATAATGAATTTAAACTAATCAATATATTATGTATAGTATTCTTTTCTATAGCATGCTGTAGTTCTTGTTGCTATTAATCTAAAATATAGATTTACAGATATTCTATCTAAGTGCAGCAATAAGGAAAAAGAATCACTGATGTATTTCAACAGTGAAAGAGTCAGCAATAAAGGACTTAAAATTAATTCCGAGTGCATAGTGGCCTGTTGCCAAGGCTATTTAGGAACAGATGTGGCTGAAATAGATACCAATAGTCTGCTTGGGATCTCTAAAGTAAGACATCTGTCAGTCTATCGGTCAGTCAGGAATAATGGAAATGGAAACTGGCTGTTACAAAATGTGAATTACTGAAGTTCCAAGAGGACTGAATTCAAAGCTTTTGATTCTACTTCTGACATGTAGAGAGCATATTTTCTCTAAGTGGCTTATCTGTTATCCAAACAGAAAAACTATTTTTAAGGAAGAGACGTAAGAAATATGAAGTGTAACTGAAAGTGACATGTGCCACATAAATATGTGACATTTTATATACATATGTACATTTTAGGATGTAAATTGAAGGAAGAAAGCATGCAGTTTTAAACAATCCCATGGTATCTAAACTTATAAAGCACTCAAATATTTTTCCAGGAAGTCTGTAAAATTAATGTATTTTAGAAAACTGCTGTATGAAGCTGCAAAATAATTTACTAATCTACAATTTATTGTGGAAATTGAAAAGTATATATGGAAATAGGATACACTAATTAAAGGAGTCTTAAATTTTGTTCTTTATTTCAGGGGACTTTTGAACATATCTTGACTGTCCATGTGTTTTTTTTTTTCCTTTATCAGAAGATCAGTTCACGTGTTTGTGGCACAACTTAGGTTGTTTCATTCTTTCTGTTCTTTCTTGTATTTCACACATTTATCCACCTCTTTGCTTCCATTGAAAAGGGCTAACATCCTCTGGATACCTAATAGGGCCTTTTATGTGCACTTTAATTCTCTACCTCCAAAGAGAGAGATCAGATATTTAAAACTTTGTTCAGGAAAAAAGTTTCTGTGCTAGTTCTTGAAAATTGTATTTGTGTGTTCAGGTTTGCATACATATTAAGTTCTGCCTGTGTTAGTGAGCTGGATTCTGATGCTATGGAAATTTGAAATAACAGGATTTATTTAGCTTTCATGGAAAGTAAGTCTACTTTATGGCCTGTTTAATGTAAGACTTTCTGTTGATGAATTTGTGGTTTGTGTTATCTTAAAGCTCTTGTAGGCCATAAACTGAGCAAGTTTTAGGCTTGGATAAAGGTGCTGGGTTTTGTTTTTGTGGGTGAGATTTTTTCCTTTGTTTCTCCTGTGGCGCTGTGTAATAATTAGGTCTTTGCCATGTCGTATTATTAGAGATAAGGCTGTGCTTTGCTTTATTGCTCTCCTCTGCCTGCCTGGGGAGCGAGGCTGGTGCCTGGCTGGGTGCTTGGCACAGCACCTTGTGCGCCATGGGCCAGTTGGCACACCAGGAACGAGCCAGGCGTGGCTGGTGCTGGGCTTTGGCTGCTGAGCAGGGGATTGCAGGGAGATGGGTGGGCATCAGGGGCAGTCAGGAGCGCTGTGGTGGGGCTGAGAGGATGTGTTATGGGAGCGTGGGGGGTTTGGGGCAGCTGATGTGTGCGGGAGGGATGAAAGTGACTGGAGGGGACACTGGAGCTGTTCCTGGGCAGACAGGGAGACATGCAGGGTGGTGCTGTGCAGTGAGGGGGTGTGTGATACAGCCTGGGGAATCACTGGAGAGTTAGAGGAGACATCATGAGGTAATGAGGAGTAGAATGTGAATTATTTTAAAAAAAGGTATCAAGGTTCCATAATTATCTTGTTCACAGTTCACTCTTGACTATGCCTTTTGGGCAAAGGCGTGCAAGAGCCAAATGATGGTCCTGCTTACAGAGCATGATGGAGAGAATCATGGTGTATATTAAAAAATAAGTTGATATGCTAACCAATCTTTGATGCCCATGCTAATGATGTTTTCATATCCACAATGGTGCTGTAACACTGAGTCCCTTTCTCAGTGTAAATTATTGTTCTTTCAAAATTATTGAAGAATATGCAGTCAAATCCCTTATTGAAGTAGGGATATGCAGTCGAATCTCTTGTCTCAGTTTCTTAATTATCCTGGGTTTTGGCCCTTCAGAAACATTAATTTTTTTAGCCCCTCTTTCAGATCCTAGATGCTGTTGTATTCTTTCTTTGATTGTCCTTTTACCATATCATCCCCGAATCTGTACCCTCTATTATGCACCTTTGTCTTTTTTTATTGCATCAAATATTGCCTGCTTATCTTAACTTTTAAACGTAATTAATTGGCAGACGCATGAAAATGAATTTTTTTCTGCAGTTGCAAAACAGAAATAAAAGTAGGGAAGTCTGTCATCTGCTCTTGTTGGAATCAATAAAAGTAAACTTAGAAAAACAATCTTCCTCTCCTTGTAAATGTCTTGTTAACTATGTATGTCACAGAAGCAGCAGGTAAATAATTGCAGTTATGTAAAACCCAAACAAATAGATATTGGATAGAAGAAATCCCTTTTTGTTTGCTGTTTCATTTAGGTATGCCTGGCTATGTTATGCACTGCCTTTAGAGGAAGTATTTATTCAGGACATGCAGTTCTCTAAAGGTATTTTTATCCTACTAAGACAATTTATGAAAAAGCTTAAGTGGCTGAAAATCTGAGAACATAACCTGAAGAACAGAGTAGTCTGTGTACCTTAACATTTGTGGGCTGTGGAACTAATGTTTTCCTTTTGAGAAAATCAGTGGTCCTGGTTTTTATGACTTATGTTGTAGCAGTATGTGCAGACAAAAAACCATAATGTGTTGAGTATCTGATACATGTATTACCATATTGCCATAAGGAACTGCTATTATGTTAGACACCAACTGATTTCGTGATAGTGTTGGATTTCTCTCACATATGCTTATGTTTTTGTACAGATGATCCTTTAGGAACATCTGCTAGTTTTGTGGTGGTATCTGCTGTTTCCTTTCAAAATTTGACCTTTTTGTCGTTTAGTGCTGTGACTGCTATAGAATTGTGTTTTACCAGGATCCTTTTCTAAATTGATTCCTGTCTCATAGACATTAGCTGTCAATTTTTGGGGTTGTGATTTTTTTTTTAAACTTTTAAAACTGCTGACTTGAAATAAGTGACTAGAATATTTTACAATTCAATTGTTCAGGTTGTTTCAAAAATACAGGTGTCTGGGGACTAAAAGTGTGGATGGTACATCTCAAACTATTTCTCTAGGGAAGTAGTTTTGGAACTCTAGACTTGCAATTTAGGAACTCTTCCCCCTTTAGTTGAAGAGCAGATTTGAACAGTAAAACCATGTGTTATTAAAAAAGTTGAAATTGTAAGCCTGAATTTTTTTGTGAGATTTGATGTCTGGTAGCTGACCTGTAAGGGATTTGATGAAACACAATTCACTTATGTTTAAGATCTGATGGAACTTCCTCCTTCCCCAGCTTCTCACCTAGTTTTGAAAGGAATATATTAAATCACTTACAACAGTTTTTTCAATGACTTGGTGTAACTCACAGGTTTCCAGTCCAGCACGTGGCTGTTTCTCACCTGTGTGCTGCAAGTTTAAACAAATGGTCAGTTCATTAACAGAATTCAGTGCTGAACTCTGAATTTCCTGGCTGTTGCCTGTTTGAGCAACGTCAGATGGTAGTTAGTTGGATGCTTTTCAGTACTGAATAGTTGCTGTAGTTGTCAGTTTATTTGAACTGTGACAATATATCTGTTCTGCCAGTCCATACACTCAAGTGAATAT
The DNA here is from genome assembly GCF_035770615.1 of Melospiza melodia melodia. Taxonomy (NCBI): domain Eukaryota; kingdom Metazoa; phylum Chordata; class Aves; order Passeriformes; family Passerellidae; genus Melospiza; species Melospiza melodia. The sequence continues at coordinate 23,750,515 of NC_086201.1, read as the reverse complement.
AGGAAAGTATTCTTTGTGAGGCTCTCAAAATGCAAAGCAACAGATGTTATGTACTGCACAATTATAGGTATCCTGGAAACAGGTCTTTACACAGTGCAGGCGGTCTTGGAAAAACAAAATTTGACACGTGAATGATCAAGTTAAGGGTAACAGCAAGAAATCCTTATGACTAAATATAATGCTGTTTTGCACATACTGATCTGAGTTTGGGTAATTAAATGCTTATTGTTATATCACCCTCCTGTCATTTGACAAAAGTTTAAAAATTATCTTGTAGTTATATTTTTCCGTGTTGTTTTAGTACAGCATAGTAGAAATAGAATATTCTCACTTAAAAATAACATATGAAAATGACTTTTGAAAAAGCCTATGTAATTCTAGGTAGTGAAAATTCTTGTAAATAAATTGCTAACAGAAAATGGGGAAAAAATTCAAGGTGACTTGCTGGGTTTCTATGTGAAAATAGCACATTTTTGTCTGGCTGATCTGAAGATGGTTCAAAATGAGATTGCTCCTGTCCAAGTCCTCTCCCTGCTCTCCTGTTTGTTGCATGGCCTTTTGGAGACTTGTCAAAATGCTCTGTCAAGAAAGGTACTGGAAGATTTCACACTTGGATGGCTTTGGGTTTCCCAAAGGCCTGCTCTGTCACATCTATGTAATTTAACTTGGAGTGAGGTGATTAGCTAGGGATCAAAATTATTGTGCTGCCAGTGAATAATACACTAACAGTTAGATGGCTATAGATGGTGGTAGCTCATGTCAACATCAAACTTTGAACAGATTTATTCCGTGGATTCTGCAGCTGACATTCTCTGGTGAACCTAAATGTATTGTATGTATACAAAAGATTGTATACAGATGTCTGTTTTTAATTTTGTATTGTTTTTATTTAAGGAAAAAGAATATGCAGAGTATTTAATGTCAAATGTAATGTTTCTTGGACACTTGACTGCAACACACACATTAAACAGAGCCAGTAGTAACTGGAGTTGGTTTGGGAAACAATGCTTAGTAGAAAAATGAGTACCTGATCGATGTTTGTTTCTTTTTTTAATTGTAGTACAAGTTAAAATTAAATAAGAGGTGGGTGTTTTTTTTAGGATTTGCATTTGCTGAGTACTTAATTATTTAAAATATGATGGAAATGAGCAGGTGGTGGTTTTGAAATTTTGTCCCCAGGTCTCACTTGTTTTATGGAAACAGTTTGGGGAAGGTACACACAGAAATTCAGTACTGAATTTACAATTATTTATATGTATACAAATGTTTGTCTTGCTTAAAACAGATACTGTTTTTTTCATCAGCATTTAGCAATATTAATTTTATGTGGGAGCAGAGCAATAAAGTAAGTTCTTTCCTACAGCCCAACTTCAAAGCCATGGCAGTTTTACAGATTTGACCAGGCAACAGGACAGTGAGTCCAAGAGTGGGAAGAATTACACATAGTGTAATTATTAGTGTATTGATCTCTTGCTTGAATGCCATCAGCTTGGAATAAAGATCAGGAGCTGTAGCTATACCATTCCTAATGTGTGCGATTATATTTTATCATGTGCAAAATGTCATCTGTCACTTAAACAGTTGTTAGGATTATTATGGTGAGGATAATTAGAACGTAAGTAGAGGCTAAAGCAGATGTTTGTATGCTCTATAAACCAGCAGTTATTTAACCACATCTTGGATACTGTGTGCAGTTCTGGTGTCTGCAAAGGCAATGTGGGACTGGAGAAGGTTCAGGGGATGACGATGGGTAAAGGTGCATAATGGCTTCTGGATGAGAGTGGCAGACTAGGCTGGCACTTCTTGGTCTGAAAGGAAAGTACTGGAGATGGGCTCTGGACATGAGTAAATATGGTGCTTCTAATTAGGCTGAGCAGAACCAGGCTGAAGACCAAATGGATAGCTAAGAGAACTGTAAAACTTACTGCCAAAGGATTGTTAATGCTAAAAGATTTTGTGGATTCAGATGGATATGGAAGGCCTCATTTTACTGCTCTTAAATGTTTAGAAACCACAGTCAGCTCAGGGTGTCCCAAATGAAAACAGGTGGGGAATGGAAAAGTACTAGTGGGAAACAGAATAAATGCTTCCTTTATTCCTTCTCTTCTCTTAGCATCTGCTTATGGCTATGGTTTGATATAAGATACTGGCACAGATGGACGTTTGCTCTGTCCTGGTATTGCTGCTCTTACATACCAGAAACCAGTTAAATTATATTTAAATGATATTTTGAGTAAAAGCACACACATCAGTAGTCTGCAATTCCACCAGTGTCTGCAGTGCCAATTTAATGATAAAATCTTAACTTCAGTTTGCCTAGTCTTCCATTTGCAAGGTGCTTCTTTTTATTGGTGGAACAATACAGTTTAAAGAAGTATGTTCTTTGCCTAACAAAATACCATTTCCTTTTATTAAATGTTGGTTAAGTATTACAGTGCAGTAGCAGAATGTTTAGGAAACCTGAATTTCTTAGCCATAATTCCCTTGAAAATATTGTTCATATGACTGCTTCTAATTATTTATAGTATTGAGGTTTTTTATATATTTATTTTTTGTTGTGGAGATAGGAAGGTAAATTCCAAAGACATAGTTAGACTTGTATAGGATAAGAGTCTGAAACAATTACAAATGTTTTAGTTTGATCAACTTCAGAATAGGGAAAAAGTGTAACTTCAATATGCTTTGATGGTATTTTTCCATAAATATATTTATGGAAAAAATATATTTATTTTAAAAATTATTTATGGAAAAAATTATATTTATCCGTAAATGTGTTTGAGAAGATTTCTTATGTTCACAGAAGAAAACCCTTAATACAAAACATCCATTTCCATTAGTTTTGTCAGCCACTTAAAGATATGTGCCAAGATATCAATACAGATCATTTCTTGAACACAGGTGGTGATAATTTATTGCACAGTTCCCTTTATGGTTAAGTCAAAGATTATTGTATGATGTGTAATGTGTGGCTGGATATGTGCAAGAACTAATATTTGTTAAATTTACTTTTAAACGAGAAAAATAGGTTTAATATTGAGATAGAGGAAAACTTGCATGGAATATAACAATAACACACTGTGCAAGTGCATGCTGAAGAGTTTGAAGATGCATCTCTCTGTTGCTGTGTGGGTGCTCTGAATGGGAATTGCCCCCTGACTCTGCAACCATATGCAGGATTGTGATGCTGTGAGTAAAATTTGTAGGATCTGCAAGTAAGATACTTACTTCAGCCTCGTAGTGGTAATCCCTGTGCATATTGGTGTAATGCTAGCATTTAAAAGTTTGAGGGAGTAAAAATTTGTGTGTATTATGGGAGATTTGAAGCGCATCTTTGTCAGCTGACATGTTTATTCAACAGTGAAGACTGATCAGAAATGGCTTGTTTGTTTGTTTGTTTGTTTGTTGTTATATGTCAATCGTATTTGTTGTCATATGCCAAGTAATCTTTCTGTTTGATTTTAGTACTTCGTACCAGGATATGTAAATGTGAAGTGCGTGTGCAGTTACCATACTGGAGATAGGAGGAGTTGGTGGTAGATGCCAAAGGACTTGCTTAAAGTACATTGGAGAGGTTTGTTGGAAGTTTTTGGTGCATGCCAGGATGGAAAGCAGACATTGTGGAGCATTTTGGGGTGGGTTTTTTTGGCTGCTTTTTTGGCAAGTAGCTCTGTTTTAAAGCAGTCAGAAAATAGGTAAGTTTCTGTATATATATTTAGTACACTAATTTAGATTGATATCAAAGTGCAAGTTATCTCTATACCTAATTTTGAATTTCATGATACTCAATGTTGACCTTTTATTCATAAAGCATTTTATGAATTCTGCATGTTCTCTGGCATGCATTAACTTATTCTACTTTATGGACTGGTTATGTCACATTTCAAAATTGAGATCTCCAGATTTTTGAGAATCTCGTGAAAATCTCAATCAATATTTTAAATGACTCATTACCATTTATTAATGGTAATGAGTAATTTAAAATATTGTTTTAGGTATAGTAATAGAAATTATAATTTAGAATTATAATTTCTAAATGGTATAACATAAAATATTAAAACAACTCTAAGGGCTTCACCTGATCATTTTGAGTGTATTTTAATTTTTAAAATAGCAATATATACAATTTTTATAGACTAATCAGATATTCCCTAGTATTATTTTTTCTGCTAAACATTGTGTAGGCCTGTTGATAGACTTTATATGTGTGTGATGCAATGTACCAAAATTTAAATTAGCTCAGAGATATTTCTTATCTCCAGTTTTCCTTTGACACGGGTGTGTTGCAGTGTGTGTGCAGCAGTGCTGCTGCTCGATGCAGTGAGCCTGCCCTGAGCTCAGTGCAGATCCACGGGCACAGGTGGGTGTCCTGGTGGCACCACGCAGGGAAACACATGGCACTACACAACATGGGGCAAAGAGCACGCAGTTGGAATTCAGAATCATTCTGTGGATACCTTGGAAATTTGTGCTTGTTCATGTATGGGTTGTAATTTCTGAAAAGGGAGTGCGTGTTGTTGTATTGAACATTTGTGAGACAGACAGCACTCTAATGTAGCTGTCCTTACTTTGTGCAGAGAGGAGCTATTGTATGAGCTTGTTTATGTCAATATTTTAATAATTTATCTTTATAACTGCTTTTGACTATATTTATAGTAACATTGGCACCCTGTGTACAGAAGATAAAATCAGTGCTGAAAGGAAACTTGCATCCATCTGGAAGCAATAAACTTTTCTAAAAGACTGCACAGTGTTACTTAATCCTGTGATTTCTCACTGTGAGTGAAATTAAGGTTTGGTTCAGTTGTGTCACATCATATTGGTATCAAATCTTTTGTGAGAGCCATGTCGTAGTGTTAAGCTACAAAAAAAAAATTAAAATTTATGACAGTCTGAGATTGTAATTTCCTCAGTCACAGAATTATGCATCATTGCAAATGGAGTCAATTCCAGATAATAAAAATAATTGTAATACTGGAAAGCTTCTGGAGTGTTGCATTTTTAGGCCTTCTCTTTATATGAAGTGCTAATTTCTTTACTGCACAATTGACTAAGAATACTTTAAATTTGGTGTTGCATTCTAAGTAATTTTTGTATTGTACATCTATCATGTAGTATAAATTATGTTTTTGTTAAGACAAAATATTTTATAAAGTTAGAGAAACATGAACAGTCTTCATAAGGAGAAAGGGGGAAAAATCTATATTACAGAGATCGTCCAATACAATTCTGGGGGGTTTTTTTGGCCCTTTTCTTTTAAGTTTGTTACAAGTGTGGTGTACATGAACAAAATAGGATTCACTCACCCCTGCAGGCAAAGTGGTGTAGCCTGATTCTTCCTGTTCCTAAGTGGCAACTGAGCATTGGGCTGAGGGAAGGGTTTTATGCTTGTCAGAGGATTCTGGTGGTGCTATTGCCATCTCTTGCCCTTGGGCTAGGGCAGGAGATGCAGATACACTGATACAAAGGATCACAGAGTTTCCTTCATAAATCTCTGGAAAAAAAGAAACAGACCAGACATCAATGAGGATAAAGCCAAACATGTAGAAATTTGTGGATGAGGTCATCTAGCAGCTGATAGCTGTGCTTTGATAACTAAAAGCATGACTTGCTAGGGTACTTGAATTATCCACAGTTTACAGAAGGAAATTGTGTTTAGAAGAGGCCGCTGGTTCTTTTTTCCTGAAGAAAATGTTTCTTGAAAGCCTTTTCCAGAAGAGACTAAAATTCAGATATTTGAGATATAATGAATTCCCTGACCACTGATATTCAGCAATATGGATAGTTTATAAATCTGTATTTGAGGCTGAGGCAGATCTGGTGCAAGTAAGGCTCCAAGTAAAAGTAATTGTTAACTTGTATTAATCAAACTCAGTAATGTTGTGTGGCCATAAGAAGTCATTTGTTTCTCCGCTTTCCCTTATTTTCTGAAATGACAGAAGTAATTGCTGTGATTGTAACATAAATTAGTGGGTACCAAACACTGTGTATGTGTGAGATGCTTTTGAGGAAATGTAAAATTAGGCTCATGTTTCCTCTTTGGGAATTCTTTAGTATATTTCAGCTCTGCTAGCCCACTCTATTAAATCATGCAGGCTACTAGATACCAGTCTTCTCTTTATTTGAGAAATCTCTCTCAAAATAAATTCCATTTTATGATGGATGTAGGGTTGGTCTGTGTAAGACTCGTCATTTTATATGATACATATGTTTGCAGAGGTTTTGGGAAATGATGGAAATCGGTGACACTTTTTAAAATGTTGCTCTGAAGTTTCTACCATAAGTCCTCTTACTTACTAAATGAAAAATCTCAAAGTTTAAGCCACTAAACAAACGGTTTGCAGCTACTTGTCAAATCATATTATGAAATTAGGCAGTATGTGGGCCATGTTCTTAATATAAAATGTAGAGCTTTCTATAGTACATTTCCAGTGACCTCTTTCTTGCTCTGGTATTAATAAGGAAGTGTAATTATTAAAAGCAAAGCTTTTGCTTCATGCATCCTCTCAAATGCTTCAGGAGGGGAATCAGTCCTTGTCTGCCTTGCTTCCTTTCAGCTTACCTTGTTGTTCTAGCATTATTCCTGATAGATCTTTATGCTATTTTTAAATTGATCATCTCCCTCAAACGTACGTGTAGAATGAGGGGGAAACTCTTCCTTAAGGTGAAGCTTTTTCTCTGGGACAGTGTTAGGCCTTCTGCTAAAGCTTCAATCACACTTTTTTTTTTTTTTTTTTTTTTTTTTTTTTTTTTTTCAGAGGTATTTATTCAATAAGCTATCTGACTTCTTTTCAAACTGCCAGTGTCAGTATATTTTTCTAATGAAATTCTGCCATTAGCCTGTAGTTAATAAGCAAGGTAATTCACTGCTCTATGTGAGAGCTGAGTCGAGGCACTAATGAAAGCTTGATGGATAGATGTCTGATGAGCCTCATTACAAGAGGAAAGGCCTTTTCCATGGCCTGCTGGGCACCAAGCAGACTCAGGAGGATGTTTCACTCTGATGAGTGACAAGTGTCACTCTGAGATCTGGTCATGCTCCCAGGGAAGTCCCCAAGCCTGGCCTTTCTCCACAAGGCCTCAGCTCCAGCAAAGCCAGCCTCTGAGCTGTACTAAACTATGCTCTTACAGTATGGGATCCTCTTTTCTTTTGGTTCAGCCAGAACTAAGTAGTAACCAAATTTTAAGTCTTGATCCAGCTTGAGTCTGATCCAGCTCAAGACTTCAAGGGCTACACCAAACATTCCCTAAGGCTGCCCTTCTTTCAGTTGGAAGGATGCTGTGCACAGGGGCTGTGTGTGCAACAGCCCTGTGGTTTGGTGGGGGTGTTCAGAAGCTTGAGGAATAGTCTTTAACAGATATCGTGGAGAACAGGGGCTGGAATCAGCTGGTTGTGGTGTCTTGGGGAAAGACCCGTTTGAAAAGTGGTGAGAGACAAGAGAGGAAGATGAAAGGTAGGAGGTTACATTTACCCATGCTTTTAGTATAGCAAAATTGTTTAGGAACAAGGGAATTATTCTATTATGTAATGTGAACCTTTATCCCATGACTGAGATTTGCACTGGAAAAGTACTTGGGTTTTTGGCTAGTATTGTGTTGAAAAATTGAAACATCAAGTACAAATTTGTTCTGGAATTTTATTTTTTAAATATGTCCATTATTCTTCATAAAAATATTCTTTTTAGCTATCTGTAATTGCTTAGTAGTTTAAAATAAGATGACTTTAAGCTAGAATAGTGAATAACTCCTTGTCCAATGAAACATAACTGAATGTGTCATTGTTTTGCAAAGTGGAATTTTATTCTGAGACTTGTAATTTATTTTTTTTAATGTATGAGATGTCACTAGAGCTCTGAAGCATTAAGAGAAGCCATTGTGCATATTTTCCAGTTCTCACTGACTCTTGTTGATCTGTGTGATCTTTGGGGAGTTGGCAATTGGAAGTGAAAATGCACAGCAGATTGGCTCAGGCCATGTTGACTTCCTGCTGATGAAAGCAGACAGTCCCAGTTCTTCCTTCTTCCCTGCTGTGAATTTTCTTAGCGCTTTGTAGCATCTCTAGTTTTATAGGACTTGTGTTGAACTGATTGTACTAAACAATGTGTCAGCAGACTAAGCCAGGGAAAAGTGGGCAATCTCTGTTACTTTAGGGGTTGCTTTGACTCAGCTGGGCTCTGTCCAGAGCCAGACTTCAGGAAAAGGGCTGGGCTGCGCAGTCATGGCAGGGGAGTGGAGGGTGGGTGTCTATTGAGAGAGGGATTAGCAGGAAGCTATTGCATTTGCTTGGCAAAATACATCCCTTCTCCCTAAGATTCTCTAGAGAAGGAGAATGAAAGTGGGTTGTATCCCTGTCAGATGTTTTTAAGCTCAGTTTTCTGCCCTGAAGGAATACAGCTGCTGCTGCAAGTGAATAGCTGCCATTAAAAGGTGAAGTGAGTAGTTGCACCCTGCTTTTTCTCTCCAGCTCTGCACAAACTGAGATGCATCTCTTCAGTCCCTTGTAATACTTTCTGAGCTCCTTGCTGCTCCCAAGCAGGTCATTGCACAGTCTGAGAAATGTATTTCTAGATTAGGCCCTTGCTTGTGTTAAACTTCTCCTGTAACTCCTTTAAAAAGGACTAGAGTAATGTAAAACTAATCTTCAAACAAAAACCAGCCCCTCCCCAGCCTGGCCCTGGCTGTACCACCTTCTCTTCAGCTTACTATTGGATACTTTTGGCAAGCAGAAACTGGAATTTTGATCTCTCTGCTTACAGAAGACAGTAAGAGGCATAGCATCAAATTTTGCCAGAAGTGTTGCATGACTTACCTTTTTGCAATAAGAAATCATTCAAAATTCATGTGTTTTGAAATAGATTTTCTGTCTCATGTTTAGGGTAGTTAAATAAGTGCTAAATAGCCAGAAAAGCTTTACACTTTTTCTTGGCTTTTCTGGCAAGAATGATCATATCTGCTTTTCTCACTGCCAGCCCTTCTTGATCAATAAGTAGCTGAAAACTGTAGAGGTTTTATGAATCAGCTGCATGCTGCTTTCTGTGCTTTGCTGATTTACAGTGAGGGAAAAATGGGCTTAGTAACTGATGGGCTGGTTTATAGGCATTAGACATTATATTAAATATTCCTAAACATAGATTTATTGACAAACTGTCAAAAATTAATTTAAAATTCTATTTATATTTGGGTTTATATTAATATAGTTATGCTTATTGTATGTCCTGAATGCTTATTTTAAAAGTAGTATTCATACAGTATAGGATGGTCTGTGATCAATTTTATAATAAATGTTTTATAATAAACCACTTCTTTAATATGTAATGATCACTGTATTTTCTTTAGTATGGTCTTGAGGATTTTTAAAAATTTCTAATTATTTCTGTTAAGTTACACTGCACTCAGCTAAATCAACTATTAAGGAAGTAAACTTTGAGAACACAGTGGGGCAGAGAGCCTAAAATGTGTAAAAGCTTTATTTATTCATTATAGTCAGGAGAGCTAGGTATCTTGCCAAAGGTCATAGGAAGCATTTGTGACACTCTTTGCTTTTTGTCCAGTTCTTGTATTATTGCCACATTTTATGTGTGTTTTCTGGTATTTTCCATATACTCCAGATATTTGTTACGGAAATTAAGTCCTTAAGTACCATATCTGGATGCTGGGCTTCTGTGGTAAGGTAACAGTCCAAAAAGTGGTTCCTTGTTGAAGTGTTGGTGTTTATATTTAAATAGCACATTTTCTTTAAAATTGTTCTATTTTTCAGTTGTACTGCATTTTTTCTTTGTGTATATTTTCATCAATTTTGCTGTAGACATGAGGTAGTTAACACTCTTAACTAAGTAAAATTTGGTTTAATATTTACAATTAAACTCTATTTGAGTGTATTAGTTCCTCATCTTTTGATTTAGCTCAGTCTGGTTGATTCAGACATAATTTTTTGTTAAATTAGAGATTTGATCACCATAAATAGGAAAAAGATAGGATAGTCTCATTGCTTGAAATTAGTGAGATGATAAATAGCAGCATAAAACTTCCTAGAAATTCATCTATCCAGGCAGATTTTTCTTTTTTTCATGCTGTATTTGGGAAAAAAAAAAAAAAGTGGACATGTGCAGAAACTGTGAGTACAATTAGCGTCAAGCAGATAAATCCAACTCTAATCCTGTTTACGCTCCACATCAGACAGATGTGCTGAGATTGATTCAGACAAGCCCTTGGCTTATAGTAACTTTTTTTAAAGTGCCATATATTCTGGTTTTGTTAGATCTTTGTTAAATGTTAAGTGCTGTTAGTTTTGCTCTTCCCTAACGCCTGTAACCTACTTTATGCAGGTTGCCTCTCTGCTTTCCTGATGACAGGGCAGCCTGGTAGAAGAGATTATCTTTATTCCTTGTAATTAAATTGACTTTTTTTTTTCAGAAGATACAACAATGGGAAGTGGGTACTGAATTAAATAAATAGCATGATATCTAATAGATGTACACTTAAATCTCTTGCAAGAACAGATGGTACCCAATATCTTTCTGAGTAATGTGAGAGGACAGTTAATGTCCTGAAACTGCTTGCAATAACCAATATGATAGTAACAAGCCAATACGGTTTTCAAAGTTTAAAAAGTGTTTACTACAATATATACTTTATTGCACAAGTAAGCTTGGTTGTCACCTCATTCTAGAAATATTTTATAAACACAGTTTATGACCTAAATTTTCTTTATCTTGATGAGTTGTTTTATAAAATTTTACTACATTTGAGATGGTCTTATTTTCAGTAAGCAGAGAAAATGAAAATTATAGAATATGCCTGGGATTTTATGCAGATTTCTTTACAACTTTAGGAAAAAAATGGGCTATCCTAATCCTACTAGCTAATTCAATGTTTCCTCTAGAAATTAAAACTCAAGGATGATGGTTTTTTACAATTCAGCATTCCTAGAGTTTATATCATTTTCCAAGATTCATCTGGAAATGTATTCCTGTAAAATCAGCAAAGTCAGATGATGGTTTTGAAAATCTAGTTCTAGCTAGTAAGAATGTTTGATAAATTCAAGTAAGTAACTGGCTAAAGTAGCCGTGAAAAGAAAATGCAGACCTTACCTGACTTAAGACTAAACGTCATTTTATGAAAGCAAGTGGAGAATAAAAAGTATTTTGTCAGGCCTTCATTTTCCTTGACTTGCGTGGGATAAATAGACCAATGTTTGTAACTTATATGTGGTGCACATCCATAACATTGGTATAATAGAGTTCATGATCTCCTCAGCAAAACTAAGAGTTAAATCCAAAATATGATTTATTTTAAAGAATTTAAAAAGCAAACCCACTTAGAATATTTGTATTCTAATGAATGAGTGTTGCAGCTCAGTTATTGCTACAGAATGGTTGTGGGCATATTTCCTTTCTCCTGAAACATTGAGGTAGTGTGCTGGCATTTTCAGTGTACTGTATGTCTGACAGTGAGACTTTGTGAAAAAACCTAAGCAGACCCCTCAAAAATTCTATTTTAAAAGTTAAATAAGTCTTTAATGTAGATATTAAACTATGTAGTTCTAGGTAATTTGGGACATCACCAGTCAGTTTTTCATTTCAGGCCTGCAAAGACTATTTGCTCTTAAATGTTTCAGAAGAGCAGTACAAATTTTGACAGAAATTAAGATCTTGGGTTTGGTAATGTTAGTACCAAGTTTGTTTGTACAATGTCCACTTTGAGTTTGTGTAACATCATAGTTCAATTGGAATCATACAGTATTTCTTCCCCCTCAGTTCCCTCATTTTTAAAGGATACATTGGCTGAAAATATTTTTACAACAGTTGTTGCAGTACTTCAGGATTTATGTTGGGGTTTTTAAAAAAAGTCTTTAGGTGAGTTTTCTCCAGTTTATTTGCTGTATACTTCTGAAAATATGCACTCTGTCTCAATGCACAGTACTCTCAATTATTTGTCACAGTATTCCTGCTAAGAGTGGATTTCAGTCCAGTTTTGCACCTTAGTAGCTGATTTATGGAAATATTAGGATGATAAAGTATAACAAGTTGGTGAAAAATATGTGGGAAGTATAACAAGGTCATGCTTGGTTCAGAGCAGGAGAAAATGAATTGGTTGAGAATTATGAGGAGAAGTCATATTGACTTGAGCTTTAGCAGTGTTAGCATGGCTGAGGAGAAGTCATCCAGGATTCCTGGACAGAGAAATGATCACTCCTAGCCTCCTTTAAGAAATGATGTTGAGCAATGACAGTGTCAGACTGTTACAAGAATTGACAAAGTCATCTTTTTCCTGCCCAGGAAAAGTATATGACTTTCTGAAACCCTCAGCTTCAAGTGGGGTAATGAAGTTGGGGGTGCTGTCCATCTTTCCCTGGGTGACAATTAAAATAGTTTTCCCAACACTCCAGTACAGCATGTATCAACTATTCATCAAACAGAATCTGCTGTAGTTTTTTCTCTTGAGAAACCAGAGTTGTTTTTAGATTTGGGGAAGTTTTCTGCTTTCTAGCATTTCTTGCCTTGGGCTGCAAAAGGACCTTTATTGATGTGCTGTATGAGATCTGCTGTAATTAAGAAGAAAGCAGGGAAATTTTTCTTTCTGTGTCCAAAGAATCTGATACCTACAGGAAGGGTGATATTTTTCCTTCGCTTTGTGTATTTGACTTTGGTTTTGAGGAATCTGAATGCAGCTCAAGAGAGCAGAAAAAGGAGAAGCCTGTACCACAGTGCCTCAGTTGATACATCTCCAAAAGGCACTTGGAAATGAGGTGGTAGCATCTGCAGCCACAGCATCCATGCAAATAACAGCCCCAAGATAACAAAACCTTCCCTTGGCTAACACAAGTCTCCCCTGGGATGAGGATCTCAAACTCTGACAAGAACTTTTTGGAAACTGTTTTGTCTTCTAAACTGAATTCATAAATCAAAAATGAAAGCAAAGATGAGTAACACAGTTTTGGCTTATTTGTCTGTTTTTCCTTGACTGTTTTCTGACATGTTTCTGCTGTAAACACAAAAGGTAATGGTTGTATCAAATGCAAAAATATACTCAGCTTGGGTCATAGCACACTATGACACTACAAGTATGACTGCTATGATTGCTGTGATTTAGGTGAATAGAATAAAGAATTTGCTTTTTGAATCCAAATTAAAAAAGGTGTTTCTTAGAGTGTGAAATTTTATTAATTTTTTTGAACACCAGAAAGCTGAGTAAATAACCTCTTTGAAATTGCTTTGTTTGTACAGCTGGATACATAACAAAGTTGGTAAAACAAAAGACCAATGATTGAGGGAAATGATATGCCATAAGTTTCAATGCAAGCATGAACAGATGCAAGAAGTGAACGTAGAGATGAAGTCCTAACAATACTTTTAGTTGTTACTCCCAGTCACTGTGGTAATGCTTTTCTTTTAATTTTTTTCTCCTTACAGGTGATTCCAGTGTGGCTTTAAAGGCTCAAGAGGAGATTATTGAAATGAAGGATGTATTTTCAGTAAAACTGAAGCGTCGTCGTTTTGCAGGGCAGCAAAAAGGTGGTACTTTGTTGGGTATCACAATTTTTAAATGCTTGCATAAAGAGGAGAACAAGCTTACAGACTGTGCTATCCATTTAAATAACCTAAGCGAAGATCATTGTCAGTCATGGTTTAGACATCTGAAGGAAATTTTAAATGGTAAGCATTAAATAGAGGTTGCTGTCATATTTATTTCTATTGGCAATACATGAGGCTGACTGGAGCTCAGAAACATCTTGCCTGTGGAAATTAAAACACAGACATGAATCTTACTTCTGGCAAATGTTTACTACTGAAGTTTTACATAGTCAAGTGTAAAATCTAGGAAGGTGACAATAATTGACTAATGTATCTGTAAAAATGAAACAAATTGATGTTATTTTTGGAAGAGTCTTGGAAGCTACTGAAAAGAAGTGGTTTTCTTTATTTTGATTGAAGAGTGTTCCGTTCAGAAATCTGCTTCTGAGAGAAAGAACATATTTAGCTGATATTTTCACTTGAAATTACATCACACCTGATAGTACTAGAGTAGTTGCACTCCTGGGAACTCTTCAGGAACTTCCTGGTGATGGTTTAGGAAATCCCACTTGAGGCTTCCATATTCTTTAGCAACATAATGGGAGAGAATTTCCTCATCTTCATTAATTCACAGGTGGCAGTGCTCTTAAGATTCTGTATGACTCTTGTTGCTAGATTTGATACAAAATTTATTGACAATAGTGATGGGATGCAATCCTTTACTGTAAAAATATCTTTCTGTGTTTGCCTAGGCTAATGCCAATTTCAGGATGCTTTGTTTAACCAATTCTAAGGTTGGTTGGTTGGGGTTTTTTATTTTATTTTATGGAAGCTCTATCAAAATTATGAGAAAAATATTCACCATATAGGGAAAGGAGCCTCATAAGAAATCCAAACCTTTCACTGTAGTTTATATTTGAAAGGCACATAATGTAGCACACTTTTGATTTAAATAACCAAAACTACATCCCTTCCCCAATGCCAAACTCTGATTTAGCTCCAGAAGGTGCCTCTATTTACAGATTATAGAAAATGAGTTTATTAGAGAAGAAAAGCAGTCTATCTTGTGACACACTATTAGAACTCCAGCTGAATTGTTAAGACTGAGCCAGATTACGGAATTCAAATCTTGTACATCTGTAGTGCTTGTGACAATACTTTGAATAAGAATTTATGGTGTGCTTCTACTGAAGTTTCACAAGCACATATTAAAGAAACAACACAAGTTATTAATTGTACATTCTTGCATTGTTTGTTTACAGTATGGTTTGGGTTTTCCCAATGAAGATGTGCATTAAGAAGTGCCTTCCCTTTTCCCCTTTTAAAAGGCTTTATGATGAAATATCTCAATCTGCACAAGTGCCAGGATTCCTGTAGATCTCCAGCTACCCATAAAGGCAAGGACATTTGCATAAGGAGCAAATGTCTGTTTTGTTCCTAGATTACTCTCCATCTATCAGGAGCAGTGATACCATATGTTCACAGAAAAAAAGCTGCAGTATCTCTAGCTCAGGTTGCCTTGACCTCGAGGTGCAGTCTGTGCTTTAGAGCTTTGTAACTGGAAGCCACCTGAACCCAAAAATGTGTTCTGTGCAATGCTGTTTCAAGTTCTTGCTTCAGTCTTTCTCTAGAAGCTCAGACCTTGTATAGATGTTTTTTGGATCTCTGATCAGTACATTTTTTCTCCTTGCTTTCTACTTCAGGTATAAAAAGGACTCAGATAATAATAACCAAATGAAATTCTCATCATACCAGTTGCTGATGTGTATATTCACCTAAGTCTGAACTAAAAGCAGCTGAGTTCTGTTAATTTCTCAGTGGCTGATATTTCTGTGGGAAGCTATAGTGGGTTTTCATAGTTTTTGCTGCAGCCTTTTAATTTTTTTTTTTTTTTTTTGTAATAGTGCTAGAATCATTGTTGTTCATGAATTCAAATTGGCTGCTTCTGGTTTTATCCTTCTGAAGTAGTAAATATTACTTCCCTGCCCTCCTTCCTCCCTCAGTCTGTCTGATCACAAAGTAATTTTTCATTAACAGCTGCATTATTTACATGAAGGATTTTTTTATTGATTCTGGGCTATATCAAATTAAAAGGAGGTGATTTATCAAAGTAGAACATATACATATATATAGATTTGGTCAATAATATTTAGACATTCTGACAAATGGGAGCACATATTACTGACAGGTATGTTTCCTCTGCAGATAAATTCAATTTCTACTTGTTTACCTTACTCTTTGACAATTTTTTAGGTTTTTAGGCATATACATTAATTAGGGAACAACAATGGCAAGTTTGTTGGTGATACAAGCATGAGACAAAGTTTATCTGAAGGTTTCTAATGAAGATTTAATTTTTTTTGGCAGTTTCATGTACAGTTTCCTTTTTACAGTGTGATCTGTGTTTGTCATGGCACATGTCATGTCATAAATGGTTTTTCCCTGTTCATTCTTATTATCTTCACAGGGAGTGCCCTCTGTTGCTTTGACTTTGTGTTCAGAGTACTTCAATTTAAAGTTTAACTGAGCTGTAATTTTTTATGAAGCCTGATATCATGTAAGTGAGCACACACAGATATAAGTGTTTAGAATTTAGTCACAGTGACTGCCATTATGGTTCTTCCTGTGCGTGACAGAGTAACAAAATAAATGTACCACCATCTTCCCATATTTGAGGAAGTTCTTATTTTCTGCCAGCTGTTGCTGCTGTTGCAGTGCATGCCAGCTAGACATGAAGAGCTTGCTCATTGATAGAGTGTTCCTGAAATCTGATCTGTACATCACATGTGTGTTAAACTGCTGTAAGATAACCACTGCCATCTTCATGCACCTCTGGAGCCTTGGCTCTGGGCTGGCTCCTGTAAGGCCCCAAAGGGCAGCTTAGACAGGGTCTAGGGTGCTGTTATCTTGTGTCAGCCCTGCTGCACACCGCACTCTCAGTGGTTTCCATTTATACATCACATCTTTGTACAGGATTTACAGGCATGGCATGTGGGGGCACACTGTGTCAGTAGAATTCACCGTTTCTTCTAAAATCCTCTGCACGTGCAAATACATAGTGGTTCTGAAAGGGTTGAGGCAGGCTCAAAAATGAGAGAAAATGTACAGTTGTCAATGCTCATCAATTGTTTTTAACAAGATAAGACTTACTAACAGCTGATTTGAAAAAGCTTGATTTAAAACTCTGTAAACTAACAAGACAGTAAATGTGGTTAAGAATAAATGATAAAGTAGCAAAAAAAGCACAAAGTGCATTTTATTTTTATCTGCTGTTCTGTAGTATCTATCACATGGGGATTTGATATGAAAGCCTGAAACTTCATGCATGAAGTTTTAATTAAACCATTAATGTTAAACATTAACTTAGCTTAGTTAATATTAACAGCAGTGTCTCCATAGTTACATCAACGACTCTGTCTCATATTGTTAGTTTTTCTCATGTATAATATTCCTAATGTTGTATAAAGTATTTATAAATGTAGGTGGTAATGACATGATTCCAGGCTCTTAACTTTTGTAACATAAACCCATTTTGCTGAGGCTGGGGCCTGAAAGCAGCACAGATGTATGTCTGAGCACAGCGTCTCTGCTGCCCCAGGAGCCTTTGTTTTCAGAACACCCTGATTGACCCACCACCCTTCATGGTTCACTGATTCACTTGATAGATCAAGTTTAAACTAGTGCATATTAGCACATTTGTTAGTACTAGGGGAACAGTTGGCCTTCCTGCTTTAGGCTGCTGGCTCGTTTCAAATGGAGCAGCCAGGGAAAACAATAACAGAATACCAGTTAGGGGAGCCCCAAAAGGCTGGCAGACTGGGATCAGTTGCACACGGTAGTCAATGACATTGATTCATTCATACAGATGTTGTTTAAAGACAATTAAAAGATTATTATTCAAAAACACTTTAAAGAAGCTTCACAATTATGTTGTGTGAAAGTTTAGTCTTTGGCTGTTGCAGGATATGCTTTCATTAAACTCAGTGGTTTGGTGCGTTCTAACGTGTCCAGTGCACACCAGGAATGATAAAGTAATAAATTTTGTCATGATCATCCTTTCATGTCAGTTGGCAATTATTTGGCACAAATAAAATCACTTCAGTAGGGCACCATCTCTGCTCAAATGTTTGTGAAAAATATATCTGTCAATGAAATATTTTATCTTTCTAAAAAAGTAAATTGATGTTCAAATAGTCATAAAGAGAATATTTTAATACTTTGATCCTGTGAATTCATTTGGTTCTTGAAAGTCTTGCTGGGATTTATCTATTAAGTCTGATATGCTTTTCAGCAATAGCCCAATATGCATAATTATAAATAAATTTTCTAGTTTAGAATGCTTTAAGGAATTAATTTTTCTTAAAAACTTAAATTCAACCATTTCCTCAAAAATCTAGGATTTTTTCCCCAACTGAAAAGTCTATTTTCTTTTGCCTCCGTAGGATTTATTTTGAAACTTTATATTGCCACCTAGGGTTAAATTTTTACATGTCACATGCAAAAATATTGAAGTGAGATAGTGATATTTGCTTTTCTCCCTTCACTTTTCTCCCGATGTCTGTTTTGCAGAACTGTAACTCACACTGTCTGGGTAACAGAAGTTTTGACACTTCATCTGCCTTCTCTACTTCTACAAACTTTAATTTTCTATTCTTTCCCTCTGCTTTGTCCATTGCACTCTTTTATTTGTATGTTTGGGGGTGTGGTTTTTGTTTGTTTTTTATAACTTTAAAGGTATACTCAGATATCCATGACTGAAGTCAGTTTTTAGCTGTGGATGTTGGTAGGGGAGTTGAGTGTTAGGAGGACCAGCTGATCACAGTTTCTTGTAAATAAGATAAGAAACATGACAGCACATTTATGAATTTGGTTAAATCTTTTCTCTTTTGAAGCAGGGGTCCTTATTCTTAGAAGTTTCCAATTTAATTTTGAAATGAGAAACTTATAATTTGCTTGATGCTTTAGGCAAATGATAGTCACAGAAATTGTTTTTTTGGTCTTGTTATTTTTATAACTTCTACAGGACTGCAACAATACCAGTTAGTGGATTTCAATTAAGACACAATGAATTTCTGATAACTATTTATATGTATTAATTGTCTTTGGAAGCTTTTATTTAGACTTCCTTGTTTGTGTTGTAATTCCTGTAAAAAGACATTCCACTGCAGTACATACCTGCAGCGCTTCTTTCTGTTTCCAGAGAATCAAGAAGATTTTAGGTTGGAATTGATATCTGGAGATGATCTGTTCTGGCTTCCTGCTCAGGGCAGGTGAACTTCTAATAAAGATCAGGTTGCTAAGAACCATGTCCAGAGAAGTTTTGAAAATCTGTAAGGATGGACAGTGTCATCTATGGCTAGCTGCCCTCATTGTGAAGGGTGTTTTTCTTTATTTCACTGTGGAATATTCCTTGTGCCACTTGTGCCCATGGCCTCTTTGTCCCAGCATCTGCAGGAAGCCTTGGCTTGGAGGCCTGTGGCTTGCACAGGAGATGCTCAAGGAAAGATTTTGGTAGATTTGTCCTTGGGGCTGGCCAGGCCGGCTGCCGCTGCCTCCTGCCCGCGGCCTGCTCCGGCCCCTTGCTGTGGGGGCAGCTCCGTGCTGGACCTGCTGCCTTCATCTCTCCTGGGCTGGGAGCCTGCAAGGGGGGCAGCTCTTCAACTTCAGGCTCGGGAGGTGCTGACAACAAGGCTGTAGTGCCATCCTTTGGACTTCTGGCTGCCCTCTTGTTCCTGCAGCCCAGAGAGCCCTTGCCCTTCCTGGCTGCCCTGGCACCGTCCAGTGATGTTGGGTCTGGTCCCTTGGGAGCTGCCAGTGCTGTCTGAGGTGCTGGAGCTGCCAGTGCTCTCTGAGGTGTTCCCTGCCAGAGCTGCCAGTGCTCCCTGAGGTGCTGGAGCTGCCAGTGCTCCCTGAGGTGCTCCCTGCTGGAGCTGCCTGTGCCCTCTGAGGTGTTCCCTGCCAGAGGTGCCAGTGCTCTCTGAGGTGCTGGAGCTGCCAGTGCTCTCTGAGGTGCTCCCTGCCAGAGCTGCCAGTGCTCTCTGAGGTGCTGGAGCTGCCAGTGCTCTCTGAGGTGCTGGAGCTGCCAGTGCTCTCTGAGGTGCTCCTTGCTGGAGCTGCCAGTGCTCCCTGAGGTGTTCCCTGCCAGAGCTGCCAGTGCTCTCTGAGGTGCTGGAGCTGCCAGTGCTCCCTGAGGTGCTCCCTGCTGGAGCTGCCAGTGCTCTCTGAGGTGCTCCCTGCTGGAGCTACCAGTGCTCCCTGAGATGCTGGAGCTGCCAGTGCTCCCTGCTGGAGCTGCCAGTGCTCCCTGAGATGCTCCCTGCTGGGCCCTGCCCCATCCCATGCTCAGAGGGTTTGGCTGGCCCATGTGCTGGGCTTGGCTTTGTCCTGTTGAACATCGTCAGGTTTTTCTCAGGCCTTTCTTGTAGCTGATCAGGGCCCTCATGAACAGCAACCCTTCCCTACAGCACATCTGTAGCCCTCTCCAAGTTCCCTATTTTCTTTTTCCTCCTTTTTGAAAGAGATGCTTCTGAACACAGGTGCTTGTTACTGCAGGCATTCAGGATTCTCCAGGATTAACTTGCTGTGCAATGACTTGGCACTCTCTGCAACATTTTCACATAAACATGATTATACATTTTTTTGTGTAAGATTTTGAGGTTATAGCAGAAAACTGATACAATAATTTTCTTCAGAAATTATTAAGAAACTCTTCTAAATTTTCTGACACAAACTGGATAAAGAGCTAGTTTTCCTTTCACGATTCTTTGATGCATTGAAATAAAAGGAAAAATTATCTTTGTGACTTCTATAATTATGTTTTGATCTTAATGAATACTTTCCTCTTTAATGTTGAAATAGTGTTTAGCTATAATTTCTTTAATAACTATTTCTGTTCAATTGTTGAGGTAGAGTAAGTGGAACGAGCTGCAGGAAGTCCCTGCTGACACTCTGAAGGTACCTGTGGCTGCAAAAATTGAAGTAGTATTCTTCATGGGCAGGAAAATGTGCTTTCATTCCTGGCTCCCTATGTAGCTCCTTTGGCTACTACTAATTTTGTTCTTGAATGTTGAAAGCAGTACACTTGCCAGATATTCTAGCTTTTGACTAAGAAAGTGATAGTCTACCCTGGTCCTGAAACCAAATTCAGAATCGTTCAAATCAAGTCTTTTGAATAAACACCATAAGAAGAGCAGTATTGCACACTACTGCTTGCTTCTTGCAGCAAAGCAGCCTCATTGAACCATGGCCATTGTAGGAATTCTAGAAAAGGGAATTTAAAAAGTAATGTTTTTGGTTTAGCATGAGTTATTTACTCTTCAACAAAATGCCATGTTTCAAATAATAAAATTACTTCAATGTGCGAAACAAGGTTTAGCTTTGCATAACAGTGTTATTTCAGTGTTATTTCCTTGGAGTTTGTTGCTTCAAAGGCCTAAATGAGCAGATTTCCAAATGGTACTGCCAATTTTCTATTTCTTTATATTTTTGAACCTCCTTTACTATGAGAAAATTTCCTTTGGACTGTTTGATTTGCACTCTCAGAAAAGAAAAGAGTTGGATTGTTGTGTCAGTTTTGTTGGGTGTTACTTTCGTATACCTGCTGGGATGAGTCATTAAATTCCAACAAAGATGCGTTTTTATGTTTGGGTTTCTTTTCTTTTTTGGTGCCCAAACTTCACATTCACCCTGCTCCTGAATCAGGGTTTAACTGGGCTGTGACATAAGCACTTTTTTCTGGTTCCTACAGCTATTTATTACCTGTATAAACAAAATTAATCAATGCTGTAATTTAAAGGTAAGTAGTACAAATGCAAGAAGAAATTGAGACATTTTTAGACTGTAATTTACTTGTCCTGTCAAAGTATTGTAATGGTTCTGATTTCTAAAAACCATTTAAGCTGTAAAAATAGTCAGATTGTGTGTAATCTTGAATGTTTTGTTTTAATTTTAGGTTTTCAAAACAGACCTAAATCCTTGAAAGTGTTTGTTAATCCAAGCAGCCACAAAAGAGAAGCCACTGACATTTATTATGAAAAAGTTGCACCTCTTTTTAAACTTGCTGACATAAAAACTGATGTTACAGGTAAGTTGCTTCAGAAGTATAACTTAATCCTTTGTGAAACTAATAGTTAAGCATGTGAGACAAATTCAATTTACTGCTTATCCCTATTGCCTTTGACTGCAAGTACTGCATTTGGAGTTCTAGTTAATACAACACAATATATTTTTATTTTGTCGAAAAGGGCTTTAGTAATTCTCTTATTGATTCAGTACTTTTCACCTGTAGCAATCAATACTAGTAATCTAGTCTTTTTTCCTATGTCTGTTGTAACTGACTTGAAAAATTATAGATGATCTCATCTTGTAGTTGTTCCTTAAATTTATTATGAAATGATGACTAGTTCAGGTTGCAAAATAATCAAAAATTATTCTGGTAAGATCTCACTTAGCCATGAGAATATACTAGTGCAATAATGGTAGATGAAAATTATCTTGCTAATTTTATTCCCTGTATCCATGTAGTTTTTAACTACTTAGCCCACAATTTAAAGTAAAAGCAATTGAAGATTAAAGACACATTAGAAGAAATGTGAAAATGATGGTCTGTATTAGAATTCTGTAGCAATAATTTCCTAACTACCCTGAACTGAGAGGGAATGCCAGCAGCTTTGTATAAATTTTAATTTTCACAGACATATTTTTCTACCTGGAAGGCATGGATCATAGTGTGAACAGACTAATTATGTTGTCATATTATAAATTGACTTAGCCCTGTTTGGTCACAATTTAAAAAAAATGTTTTAATACAAGTTGTGAATATAATTTGTGGAGGTTTCAAAAGCCTTTTTACTAGTGGAATAAAAACAGTTTAAAGTTTATTTTTTAAGTATTTGTCTTTGAATTTTTAATAGGAAACTTCTGAGTGAAGCCAGAAAAATGTTTAATGGCCTGTCCTTTAATTAAGGTTATTTGGGCAATGTTGAAATACTCCTGTGCTTATTAGCTGCCTAACACTCCTCCTACAGGCAAAATGAGAAAACTACATTGCAGTTTTCAATGCTAGTTGAGAACTAAATAATTAAGGATTATGTTTTGTTTTTTTTTTTAAAGAGGGTGGTGGTGGGTGCTGAATAAAAATCCTGTCCACTGGTACCCTATTCTAATAAAACCAAGCACTTTATTTCAAGTAAATTGAACTGGGTTTTTTCCTCCCATAATTGTTTTGGATTTTTTGATGTTGGAGTGTGCTTCCTGCTGTTCCTGCTGTTTTGGAGCATGGCCAATATTTACATAACTGGTGATGTACAAAGCTGTATTGGGCACTGAAATTGTGAAGGCTTTTGTACAATTTTTTCACTGAAGATAGTTTACATTGAGACTTTTCCACATGCACATATTTAAAATTCATTGAATGAGAAGTTAAAATTTGTTGAGCACAAAAAAATTCTAGCAAATTTGAACCTCTGAAGTGGCTTCTAGTGCATAAAAAATAAAAAATTTTCAGGTTACTTAAACCACTTCAGAACATCAAAGATTGACAGTGGAGTGCTGAAAGGCAGAGCTCTCCTCAGCCAGTCTTGTACATTGGTAGCTGTTGCTTCCTCTCTGATGAGGCTTTCCAGATTTTATTCTTCATTATAGCTTCTCTTGGAATAAACTTCTTAATGTGTTTAGAAGTCTGGAGTGGAAATATTTTCTCCTACCCAAGGACATGTGGCAATCTAAAGACATGTCTGTAAATAAGTGAGTGCTGAAGTAACACTTACTTTTTCTAATTGTTTTAAAATTTTGTAGAGTTTTCTTTCTTTTTTTTTTTTTTTTTCCCAGACAGCTTTGTGTGGAACACTTTAATAATTTCAGTAAAAAATAATCAAAGGTATTCTGGAGTGGATTGTGTTTTGCTGGGTTTTTGAGATTTTTTTTTGTCACATGCAGTAAGCAAACCTCTGAAGTGCTTAGAGCTCTAGAAAGTGTGAATTAGCAAATTTAAACTGAAGCAATACTTTGAATTGTGGCTAAGGTGAAACAATAGTTAAAATCTGACCTCTTTTAAGAATTGGGCAATTTTTTTGTGCTGCAGCTGGGATGTGGCTGCTAGGATAAGAACAGTGACTCTTCCAAAAATTGAGTTCTACAAAAGCTCACTCCACAGTTGAGATACCTGCAGGTACTGGCAAACTGTGATAATTGGAACTATTATTTTAGAAATACATTAGTGTCTTGCAAAATCTTACTCATAGTTAAAGAAAAATAAATAAAAGAAACCCTGACAGAATCCTAGCTTGTCTCACTTCTCTTCCTAGTTTTGAATCTCTTGCTTCCACTTATGCACTATTACAACCTGGACTTTTAGGCAAAAATAACAGCCTTCCCTAACTCCTATTTTTAGGGCAGAACCACAAAAGAAAGGAATATTTGAGAGTTGGACAAACAGCACTGGTTTATGGTAAATTGCATTGGCATATGGTAAATACCAACAGATAACTGGTGTTGATGCTGGATGAGAAAAAGCTGTCATCAGAAACAGTTAATCCCATTGATTTTAGTCTGTGGCAGGAGTGCCAGCATGTTCAGGTGCCATGTGACAGCATCCCCTGTTTTGAAGTGTTGAACTAATTTTATATTGCTTTTTCTGTGTGTAGTGGTCAAGCCCTTGGTTCTTGTTTGCCACGTGAAGAGGATGTTGAAGTGTTTTTGGAGTATGTGACTCTGTTCAAATGGGGTGCACCTTTGGTGTCCTTCCTTCAGAATGCTGTTATCTGGCACTTAAGGACTAAAGAAAGAGAAAATCTTTCTAAATTATGCATTACAAATGGTCAAAAAGAATCAAATTATATTTTTGTGATAATGATTTTGACAAAGATGAGATTTGGATCCTTCTCAAACAATGAAAGAAGCTTTCTTCCTATTAACAAAACACATTCAGTAGGTTTTTTTGTTTGTTTGTTTTCCTCCTGAATTGGAACAGTGCCAAATATTCAAACACTTAGCTTTTTTTCCAGCTATCAGAATGATTTATACATGCCCTTCTGGAGGTTGTCAAGCCTGCAGAAAACTTTCTACACATGGTCTTTTTATGTCTGTGTTGGATTTTTCTAGGTTCTTTTTCTACTCGAATTATTCTCTATATGTTCTCACAAAGATTTTCCTGAAAACCTCATTTTTTCACTGCCTTTTTGTCATGATGTGTCAAAATAGATCCTTTGTCATAATCTCATCAAATTTTAAATTTCTTGTAATTCCCCAGTCTTAAGCCTTAACAGTACTTTTACATAGTTTCCAAACTTAAGCAATTAGATGCAAAGAGGATGGATTTGCTCTCAATCTGGCTAACAGTAGTCATTTTTACTGCCTTTATTGACTTCTCCGTAGACATGAGCCCTCTTTATTTTTATGTCCTTGTTCCTTGAGTGAATTAATTCTGTAACAGTAAGCATAACTTACATTACATTAGGAAAGCACTGAGCATGTTTTCTGTTACAAAATAAATCTTATTTACTGTTCCATTTTAATTAGACTGTACTCATAACTTTCTAAATGTCATCGTGTTCATTTAAAAAGGCATGTAACCTGGTAACCAACTCTATTTTCATGGGAAGAATTTCTTTCACAGCTAAGCAATGGTAAGATATTTGAACCTTTCTGCATTTTTGCATGATGCACACTTTTATTGGTCACTTTTCACACAGCCTACAGATATTGATAAAAGCATTGTTCCCATTGGCAATGCAAGGCTGAATATGGTAGCTTATATAATGTGCTTTGATATTCCAGAGAGACCCTGCATGAAAGTAAATTCTCTAAATAATTCCCAAAAGTTATTACAGTGATAGGTGCTTCTGCAGCAAAATGATAAATCTCTGCCTTCCATATAATCAAAACAACTCTGTTTTTTTTAATTAAGAATTTTCAAAACACAAAGCATGAGAACTTTGCTGGTACTGATTGGGGGATTTTGAACTTACAGACAATATAAACAAATTTTTAGTGTGAAGTGTAAAAATTGTATCACCTTTGTTTTGATTTTGTTTTCCTTCTCATTTTTTGGGAGAAAAGATATATACACTCACTATGTCCACACACATACTTGTGTGTTTGTTTAAATAGGAAGAGATAGGGATATTTTCAATTCTTGTAAGCAGCTTTTGAATAGTTGTAGAAATACTGTTGGAACAGGTACAGCTATGGAATGATTGTTTTAGACATCAAGACTAATATTTTTAGCAGTGTTTAGGAACACTGGAGAAAAGCCTTGAACTATGTGAGCACCAGGGACAGACAAGCATGAAAGATTAATGTAATTTTGCATATAATGATGCACATTCTTACACAAAAAATCCATCTGCAAGTGTCATGTCAGTCAGCAAAAATCTTTGATGGGTGGCTGCAGCTGGGCTGTCTCTTCTGGCAAAGCTGCCCTAGAAAATGCTAAATGTAGTTATGATGCTTCGTGCCATCTGTAGTATGCCAGTTTATCCTGCCTTCACTGGCATTTACAGTACTATATGGGGTATCAGCAAACACAGAGACATCTATGTGGAGTGACAGATTCATTTCCTCCAGAGGCTATGAACTCTGGTGTATACTTGTGCCACCTTCCTCTGTGTGTTATATGCTGTTGTCACTGGTATTTGGCTTGATTTCATACTTCTGTGTTTAACTCCTCTTATTTTTGATTTAGCAATTTGCATATCCTAACACAAAGGCAATTAACTTTGATTGATGCTGAAGTAATTCTATCTTAACTGAGGAAATGCTTATTTTCCTTAAGTTTACCAACTCTGTCAGTGCTAGAACTTGCATTTTGATGCAACAAACATCTTGAATTATCCAAATTTAAATGCATGAAATAGCCATGTATCTGATAGCAGCTGTAATTTAGTGTTTGGCCTTTCAGCTAGCATAACTGTAAAATATAACTTCTATCCTTTTAATGCATTAATGACTTAAAAATAATCTGAATCAAATTACTCTGTGTTCCTTATGTTGGATGGACAAAATAATTTTAAATTATCTAATCTGCTGCTAATTGATGTTTTCCACAGTAACCGAATATGAAGGACATGCTCTCTCAGTACTTAAAGAATGTGAACTGCAGGCATTTGATGGGTAAGTTGGTTAGTGACTATGAAGGTTGGTAAATCGCATCAGGTTGTTTTTCATTGGTATTCCAATAAAAACTATGTCCGTGGGTATTTAAAAAGTTACACTGTTTCTCATATATATGAAACCTGGGAAATTCAGTTCTCATTAAACACTTTGGTGTTTATTAATTACTGACAATAGAAATGCATCTTGGATTCATAAATAATGGTAAATGTACATAAAGCTCTCTGAAGATATGCTTCATGAGGGTTTCAGTCTCTGTATTTGTAAGAATACAAAGATAAAGAAGACGAAGCCTGGATTGTATCTTCTTTCACAAGTATCTTCTACACTGAGTCATATTTGAATTGTTTCATCTTTGATCTTTGGGTAGACACTGAGAACTTCCCCTATAAGGCTTTCTCCAGTAACCAGATCCAAGCTGGAACCCTTTTGAAAGACCACAGGCATATGTGCCTCTACCTTTTTTGCTATCCTTTTTTTTTTTTGAGACCCAAAAATGTAGAAATGACAAGACAACATGGTTTTTTTATTTATTGCAGTATGGAAACAATCTAGCAATGGTATTTCTGAGCTTGATTTTCTCACTAGGAAAGTTATGATTCCTTCCATGTTAACAGCATATGAGGTAAACTGAAGTTTATGATTTGCAGTAGAAAATTGGAAGTTTATATCTCAGTGCTTTCTGAAAGTGACACTCCCACGTGTTAATTCTTTGTCAAAGCTGTTTGTTTGTATTTATAATTTCTCTGATTTACCTAGTCACTGTTCTATTTTGAAAGACCACAGGCAGATGTCTTATACCCTCTAAATTTTTTTTGCTATCCACATTTTTTTTTAGGGACACTGAAAATTGAGGCACTTTGTTAATTTGGCTTTTTGCCCCTGACTTGTGGCTGAGCTTTGGTGACAAATAGAGAGGCTGCATTTGTGATGCTGCTGTCTCAGCTGGGTTTTCCTATCTGAACAGAAAAAGAAATAGACAATGCCCATACATACATTTCTTCCCTAGGCAGGAGCCTAAAGTATCAAGAATATTTAGAGTAGCCTGGGTTAGTCAGTCCTTAGTGAATAGTTGATTAATAAAGTTGCATCTGATGGTTAAATAGATGTTTCTTTTTCTCAGAAAGATGTTTCTTTCTCTCTTTCTTCTTCAAGGTCTAAGTAAAATTTGTTAGCTCAAGACTTTCTACTCTTTATGCATAGCAGGCTCTCACTGATTGGCTTTGGAATCCCAGGTGCCTGCTGGTATCTCTATTTCCAGCCAAAAATGCAACTCTTGATGATTAATGCTAAAATAGTAAAAAACAAAATTAGCAGCATTCTCATGTTATTCCATGGACTCTCTCTACACAGCGCTCCAAAATCAGAGGAAAATATATCTGTTTTCAAAAGTTTTAATAGCTAGAAGACAATCGACACAAGTCCTTCTTGTATACAAGAAGGTATACAGTTTTTCAGACTTCAAAGATTAACTGGTTTTGCTACTGTGACAGAGAATTTTAAGCCTGGGAATAAACAAAAAATGAGTCAAAAGAAAGGCAAAGGCTCCTGATTGCAAGCAGGAAGAAAATGTGCCTCAAACTTTTATTTTCTATTCTTCCAGCTATATATTGTATTTTTTTAAATTTAATGTGGCAGTGTTTAGCTAGATAGAGGAAATATTCCTAAAAATTAGAGATTAAAAATTGGCTTGGAAATAATAATAGAAACTGAAGGAAAATGTGAAAGGTGATGAGGTAATTGAATTTAAGTATTTGATACCATTAATAATATAATGAGTGTTTTCTTATAAAGATCTGACCAGTTTTACCTGGCTGAATGATTTGGCACAGTTTCACAACTGCATTCATACAGATATTTGAAAAGAATATAATTTAGGTGAATTGCTCCCAAAGTAATTCTGATGTTTCTGTCATAAATGCTTGGAATGTATTATTACTATTCTTATCATTAAAATATGTTTACTAACTTGGAGAATCACTGTAATATGTACTTAAATAAACAAAAACAAGGAAAAAAAGGTTTGCTGTAACAGAGCTTTTAGAGACAAATGCGTTGCTCTCTATAGCCACAGCAGGTGGGAGTTTAATTATGTGCTCCAGAAGCAGTGATTAAGTACCTTTGTGCAAAGGATTGCTGGCACCAGGATTTTATACTTTGCTAAATCCCTCAACTGCCTGCATAGTGTAGGAAAATAGCTGTTTTCAAGTGTTTTTTTATTTTATTGCAATATTTGGTGAGTTGTTATTGTAAGGGCAATTAAAAGGCATTGGAATGTTTGTATGGGTCAGCATTGAAAGATGCAAAGAGCTTTTCCACTGAGGCACTTAAACATGTGTTTGGTTCTTCCATCTGATCAGTTTATGTGCATGATGTGTGGTAAGGTAAGAAAAACTTTGTCATTTTTTAAGTGTATTTACTCCTACTCAGACAGAAAGCAGAAATAAGAATGCTTAAGGAGCATCAAGTAACATTTACTGATCTGACAATGAAACCCAAGCTTGTTGTTAAAGAAAGAATGTTTTTAGCTTTTTGAAATACCATTATGTATATGGTGTGGGTAGCTGCCTTCCACTTGTTTGTTCAGCTATGAAAGAGTTTGTTTTGAACTGTTTGGCATTTTTGTTTTGTAATAGGGTGGTTTGTGTTGGTGGAGATGGATCTGTCAGTGAAGTTGCTCATGGGCTACTCCTCAGAGCCCAGATAGATGCTGGGAAAGACACAGAATATGTGTCAAAGCCTGTCAGAGCACCAGTTCCTCTTGGAGTAATACCAGCAGGTGAGAATGAAAGGTACTGTTACATTTTGTTAGTCATCTGGTTTTAGTCCCTCTGGCATGTTTTACAGTTTTGGCTACTAAAGGCAGTTCTTGATGCTAAAGCTTCAGTTATGTAAGGGAGCTATTGAATAAATGTCCTAAATTGGTCATTTATATTGATTACAAATGACTTGATTTTAAATTGTAATGATAATTTATAGTAATGGCACAGATGAGCTCTTTGCCTGAAGGAAGAAGCTGAGAAAGAATAAAACTAAAATAATTTTCAGCTAATCCATACAAGATCAAGTTTCAGTCTTATTTCCCGACAGAAATTATACCAAGTGAAAACTTTATTTTCTAGATTTTCCTTATTTGCATCTCTAGTTTTCTTCTCAGTTGGATTCATGGTTAGGGTCTATTTTAAAATGGTGTCTCAGGAATACATTGTGTGCATTATAGTAAAAAAAAATATTGTGTGCAAAAAACGACTTTCTCCTTTACAGACATGAAAATCTATCTCTCTTAAAAAGTCATCTTGCTCTTTTATTAACTTGTATCTGGTGGTGTGGTTTTGTTTGTGTTGGGGGGTTTGTGTATCCCTTCTCCTCAGTGTTTGTATTGGCCCTCCTTGGGGTGTAGCTGTGCCCAGCAGGAAGGCTTTAGCAAGAGATGTTGTGGTTTAAGCCCAGCCCCACACAGCTGTTTGATCACTGCCCCACCTGTGGGACTGGGGGAGGATAATAAGGGTAAAAGCTGAAAAACTCTTGGGTTGAGATAAAGACAATTTAATAGGAAAAGGGAAAGCTGCTTACACTAGCAATGCAAAACAAGGAATTCATTCCCTGCTTCCCATGTGTTCAGCCATCTCCAGGAGAGCAGGGCCCCCATCACACGTAACAGTGGCTTGGGAAGACAAGTGCCATCACTCCAAATGTCCCACCCTTCCCCCCTTTTATTACTGAGCATGGTGTCATATGTCTGGAATATCCCTTTGGTCAGCTGGGCTCACCTGTCCTGGCTGTGTCTCCTCTCACCTTCCCAGGCACTCCCAACTTCTCACCAGTATGGAAGTGAGAAAAAGAAGAAATGGCCTTGTCTCTGTGTAAGCTCTGCTCAGCAATAACAAAGACATGTCTGTATTATCGACCTTGTGTTCAGCACAAATCCAGAACACAGCCCATAGCAGCCACTGGGGAGAAAGTTAACTCTACCCCAGCCAAAAGCAGCACAAATCAGTACAGTCAGGGTTGATTCTGGACTGCTATATGAATCACTTCTCTTGAAAAGAAGAGAGGTGTTTTTGCATGAACAGTACTCTTTGGTGTGAATGTGTGCTAAGACTACTTGACATAGTTCCTCAGATGTTTTTAACTGGTAAGGACAACATTCCTACAGCCAGTAAAACAGCAAATCACTGTTTTGAGTTTTCTACAGAAAAAAGGGGCATGTCACTTTGAGCCGAGCCAGCAGATTTTTAAATGCTTTGATTTGGTTTCCACACATGAAAGGACCATTAGTTTCTTCTTAAGGAGCAAGACTACATTAGCTTTCTCTGAGGTTAAAAGCCCTTGGTAAAAGAGAGAGCAATGTCAAAGACATGAAGGTAATGAATTTGAGTTGGGCCATCGCTTACCAGCTCCGTTCCTGTGAATATCTCAAGGGTGCTGAGACAGAGTCTCTGCAGCCCCTGACTCCATGTTGTGTGTGGGTCACTGTGCCTCTCAGTGGTGCTTTCTCTCCTCACTTTAGGACAGATATGTTGTGATCAGAAAGGGCTTGTAAACCCAAAAGAATTCTGTAGGGTTTCTTACACAGAATGGCATAGATTTTGTGAAAGAGGATCAGAACAGTTCATAAAATGATATTGTGAGAAACTCCTAATAGGTTCTTAAAAACAATCTGTTGTTTGTTTGATTTCCATATTCCATGAGGTGCTCAGTTAGGAAACAGGTAATTATGATACTTGTTCTCATGAGGATGCAACTCTGGTCAGTTAACATTTTTTTCCCCACCAGAAATCCATTGTACAAAATTATTAGGAATTTCCAGCCAAGTAGAATCAACAACTGAATTACAGGATAGTATTATGTGGGTGGTTTAAAATCTGGTTTTAGTCTCCATAATAAGTACCTAAGACAGCATTTTGAACTTTCAGTCCTTTTGATGGGAAGAAGATGCTTTTGAAACAATTTACCTCCTGAAGAGAGAGGTCCAGAGGGGAGTATGTTTTTACTGAAATACTCTACTGAGCTGCCTTATTGTGGTCCAAATCAAATGGATGAGATGTGGGGAAGCCTGCAGTTGTACTGCTGGCCATTAGCAAGAGTGTTAGTTGCTATGGGAACTACTGCTAAGAAACTGTATGGAGGGGGAAACAGAGAAAGGGGAGGGGGAACTGTGGAAGGACATTAAAAAAGCTATCCAGTTGTTACAGAACAAGAGACAATCTTTATCTGATGCCTACGAACCTTTTGATCCAAAGGGGTTCATATAAATAAATTCATGATTCCAAATTAATTCAGAAAATAAAATATTACTGAGGAACTGTTAATTTCTGTGATATTTCAGGCAAAGAACCAAAATGTTGGTGCAGTTTTCATCAGAATTTTAGCTATGCTTGACTAGGAAGTCATTACATCACATTTATCTGTTTGGATGGGGGAGACATTAACAGCCTTATGAATATTCATGTTGTCTGGTTAATTAAGTTAATTGTACTGCAGAAGTGCTTGCACTTCCAAGGACAATTTTTTTCTCTACAATTTCTGTTTGGTACCTTCATCAGTCATGCTTTACATGACCTGCAGATACTCTGTTCTTACTGAGATGCTTTTGCACTTTTGGTGGGAAGGAGGTGGTAGGAAGTTGTTTGTAATGTCAGGAAAATCGGTTGATATTTTGAACAGGATTTCATTTTGGAGTAATAAAATAATTGTTTCTATAAAAAATGCTAATGATAGAGATGGTGGAATTGTATGGATAAAATCTTTTCACATTAAATTGAGTAGCTGAAGTGAGAACTAAAAATGTGACTTACTAATGTGTGAGCAGTGCAAGTCATGGACATCAAAGGCTTTTAGTTCTGAAGTAACATGATAGTGTTCAGGGGAACTGTTGTTATTGGTAAATAATATCTTGAGCTTGCATAGGGGAAAAGAGATTACTTGGGAGTTTGAATAATGGCATTAAAACCATTATTGAATCACTATTTAAATAAGAAGGGCTTGGGTCCTTAATTTTGTATATTTTTCTACCTTGTTTATAGGCTGCATGTTTGGGTTTGCTTGTTTGTTTTGGTTTGGATTATTTTGTCTGGCATCCTGCTTGTATAGGACTTAGTTAATAAGGCACATTATTCAGTCATTATTGGGATTAAAACTGCTGCTAGGCATGTGCTAAGTGGAGTTTTTATAGAATGTGATGGTGCTTGCTCCCACAAAACTGCGCTTGGCCTCGTTCTTCAGCTTGTGGAAGGATGGATGTGGTGCTTTTGTTTTTGAACACAGAACTTGTTTCATCTTCCTCAGAGTCCTGAAAGGGTGGGATTTTGCTTTGTTTACTTCTGCAAATGTTAATAAGCTCCAAAGATTTAAGAGAAGGATGCAATTACTTGTGCCTATCCTGTTTAGTAGGAATGAGATTTAGGTCTCATTAAAGCCAGTTTGAAGATTGGTACCGACTTCAGCTGTGGTTGTTTGGTATCTTGCTGCCATCTGCATTGATAAATTACTCTTAAATCAGGATTGCAGCTTAAACTCATACCAAGCTTGATCTTCCAAACTATATTCCACCTTGTGCTCTTTAATTAGCTTGATCTTCAGTGAGAAGTGAAACATTTTTTTACAATAACAACTGCCCTGTCTTGACACACAGGAAGTAAACATGATGTGCCTGACTTGTAACGATCTGCTGCTTGTATGTGTGATTTCCTTTGTTTTGGAGAGGTACTCATAACAGTTCATAAGAGCTGTATAATACTGACTGAAGGAAATATTTGAGTATTTTTTAATTACATCCCTAGCTACCTTCACTGGCAAAGCAGAACTAGTTGGATCTGGAAGTTAAATCAAACATGAAGTTATTCAAACATGAAATATTGTCAAGTCATTCAAACATGAGATAATGTTGGGCAAACACTTGTAGTATTCTGGGAAGAATTGCTTTTTAGGTCAAATGTAGGGGGTTTTGTAGGTTTTGGGTATCTGTTACCTTAAAAGATGTACCTCACTTCCTTCATATAGCAGGAACACAGAGCTCCTCTCTCTGATGTTATGGCAGCTTTCCATAAAGTTCTAAATTGCTTTCAGAGGCTAGGGTGCACTAAGGATGTAACAGGTGATCTGTGAGATTCCCTGTTACACTAAAATTTTTATTTAAAGAAATTTTTGGAAAAAATCAAAGATACATTTCTGAATAAGAATGGCATGATGCCTTAGGGCTTTGTAATTATGTACATCAGTCTTTGCAAATTCAGTATTTTTTCTACACTCTGTATGACATAAAAGCAGAATTTGGGGAGAAGCAAAATTTTTCAATCTGGTACATTATGGTTTAAAGTGCTGATTTAAATATCGAGTGCCTGTTGCTTGACATGCGGTAGTCTTTTCCTTTCTTCCCTTCTCTCCCCTACTTTTGAAAGTATCTATCTTTCACTTTTGAAAGTATTTATCTTCCATAAAACTTAGGGCAAATTTAACATCCAGATTTGTCCATTGCTGCTGTAGATTATTAAATAATTGAAACAAGAAAATTATTATAAAATATATGTGAGCTCATTTTTATATGAGAATGTTAGGTTCTAAACTGTTCTTATGTAATTTTTGTTCTTTTAATTAAAAATGTATTGAATTATCCATCTCTTAATCAGTGATATGAAGAAGTCAATATTCTGCCTGTTTGGTGGCAGGCCTTTATTTTTCCAGAGGTGAATTCTTTTGCTGCTTGGCTAATGCCAGAAGTGAGAAAAATCAATTTGAATTTTTTTTTAAACTACACCTATTTAGGAAAGACACAACTACTCCTTCTTCATGATTTTAAAAATAAATTTATATTCAAAAGTCAGCTGATGCACAGTATTTTATGTCCTAAGCATTAAAACAGAAGGGCAAAATTTACATACATATCTCCATGTTTCTTACCCAGGTAAAGTGCCTTGAGATATCAATCATCAGCAGTCGTGGGCCTTCAGAACTCTGCTTCTTTCTTTTGCAAACTGACAGCTGATTTTCCACTCTCTTTTTCAACTCAGTGCTGACATTGCTGGGTTTTGACTATTTCTTCTATTTGTCACCTGATTTATTCACGCCCTTGTGTCAAGTTCTGTTCTTCTCTTCTCTCTGGTGCTGGCAGAATGGCTGCTGCCAGCATCCAGGCAGTGACAAATAAAAGGGAGAAGGATCAGTTTGGGTGCACTGAGTGCAAGTCCCCTCTTTGTCAGATGTCACATTCTGCCTGCCCTGTTTTTCAGTCATTGAGTTCTTACTTGTGAAGCTGATGTGCAGTAATTAATTTTGTTCACTATTCCAGGAGTCTGAAATGTAGCCTGCAAGAAGCACAGCAGCTATCTTTGACTAGATTAAATATCATTTGGCTTGAAAAATGTACAGTTTTACACTGTCTGGTATTATTTTACCAACCTAAAATATTCCCCAAATGCATCTTACTAGATAATCTGTCTCCAGTTCCTTAGTACAGCACTTAGGTATATAAGAGGTGATGATTAAGGAGATGATTTAAAAAAGATCCAAGCAGGCAATATTTTGAAAAACTTGTTTCTCCCACTGCTTAGTTTTTATGGCACTTATGAATGAATTTGCAGAGAAGATTTCATAGACCTCTGGAAGTTTTAAAGGTTTTAATTTAATACTATTCAGCATTTCTGCTGTTAACAAGAGAATTTATGGGCAGGTTTTATTTTTTATAAAATGCAGTAATTAAAAATGCTGTGTATATTTGTACTGGTTACTCTCTATCTCTCATGATTTTTTACAGCAGGTTTTTTTTTCACTTTTACAGGTACTACAAATATTTTGGCCCATACACTCTATGGTATTAAACATGCAGTGACAGCAGCACTGCACATTGTAATGGGTAAATATTTTTACATTCACTACCATATTATAAATAATAAAGCAGTGTGTAGAAGTTTGTCATAACCAGTTGCTCAGTAAAGACATTGCATTTTGCTGTGTCACTGTAACCTATATTCTAAGACTTTTAAACCCAAATGATTCTATCCTGGTTTTAGCTCCAGGTGCATTTCCCTTAATTACTAACAGTTTCTATAAGAAAGCTTTATTCATAGAAAAAACTGTATCCTTTGCCACTGGGTCTGCACAATAAATGGGTTTTGAATGTGAAAATGTAATTATGCTGAAAGGGAAAAGTAGGTTGCTAGTGCAAACCTTATTTTTAGGTCTTAGAAATAGCAAATAGTTTGTCAGAAAATGTTAATTTTACTCTCAAGGCAGTCTTTCTTTAGCAATTTTATTTTAAATTAAAAAAAAAGAAAAAAGATTAAGGTCCTTCTTGAGTATCTCTTCTCTTGGTCTTGCAGTCTGCAGTGGAAGAGCCTTTGCTCTATTTCTCAAGTCATAATACAAAACCCTTTACAGGCAAAATCTAAATCTGTCTTTCTTTAGAAATCAGAGACACTGAATGCAGGGTCTATTAAAGAAAAAATGTATATATCCTATCTTGAACAGAATTATATTTTATAACTGTAAACATGAATACATTTCAAACCTATGTTTAAGAGTTCCCATATATCCTCCAGTACAATGTGCAGTCATTACATTTATTTGGTGAAATAGTTGCAGAGATTTATGCAAATATTAGCAATATTACATTTTCCTTGATTCTACTTGTTGAAAATGTGCAAAAAATTAAGAGTCAGACCCTTTGCAGCCTTATGAAGTAGCTGAATGCTTTACTATAGCTTTAAAATTTTCAAGCATCTGAAATTACTACTTTGATAGAGTCTTAATTTTATCTAGATGGATTCTGGTTTTGATTCTGAGAGAGAGGTGTCTGGACAGGTTTTTCCCTTAGCTAAAGTAGAGGAAAAAGAAATGGTAAGTTGTGTGTCATTTGAAACATAGGTTTTTCTTTTCTCTTGTCTCTCTGTGC
Source organism: Melospiza melodia melodia (assembly GCF_035770615.1). Taxonomy (NCBI): domain Eukaryota; kingdom Metazoa; phylum Chordata; class Aves; order Passeriformes; family Passerellidae; genus Melospiza; species Melospiza melodia. The sequence continues at coordinate 23,714,005 of NC_086201.1, read as the reverse complement.
ACCTGTAGGACACATCCAGGCAGTGGATGTGTGCACCTTCAGCACTCCGAGGAAGCTGCTGCGCTTTGGGTTCTCGGCCATGTTCGGGTTTGGGGCGAGGACGCTGGCTTTGGCAGAGAGGCACCGCTGGATGCCCTCCAGCCAGAGGAAGGATTTTGCTTTCATCAAAACCCTGGCAGATCTCAGGTATGCCAAGAGATGTCATGTTTTTCTAGTGTTTCTTATTTTCCTGAGGAAATGGAAATAATAAATCTCATAAAGACAGAGAGCAGTAGTTTATCTTAATTGCAGACAGATTTAACTCAGATGTGATGTATCTTACAAGTCAAAGAGGAGATAAATTCTATACATTCAGAATCTCCTAAAAATCATCTTAACTTTGATAAAAGTGTGTCTAACAGTCAGAATACTTGTTTACATCCTAGTAAATGTCATTACTTTTCTAGGCCAGAGGAATGTGAATTATCATTTCTCCCTCTACAAATTCTGCAGGAAGACACTCATGAGAAGGACAGGTAAGTAAAACTGACTCAAGCAATTCCAAAGCTACAGAAATGAAGAAGAATAAAATTGTACAGATTCTTTACTTTGTTCAAATTTAATCAACAGGTGATATAAGCTTAAAAAGTATTTATTTTGACAACTGCAAACTTTTACATATTGTAAAGTGTTTTCTGTAGACTGTTATAGAGGATCTTGTTACAAGACAGTCTTCCAGTCAGTATTATTGATTTTTTCAGTTCCACTAATATGCTACTTTTTTTATAAGTTATGTGTTGCTTAAATGTGCAAATGACTTTAATTTTTTTTTACCTACATGCTTCCACCCTTTTAGAAGGAAGAAAGAGAGAACGAAAAAAGGTGAGTTTCTGCTTTTAGGATTTTTAAAACTGAACCATGGCTGATTAACTGGAGTAATATAGCGTTACTCTGTTATATTTAGGTAGCAAGGATCAATGGCAGAAAATTCAGGGTCACTTCCTGAATGTGAGCATTATGGCAATCCCTTGTCTGTGTTCAATGGCACCAAGAGGCTTGGCACCTAATACGAGGTCAGTATGGGTTTAGAGAATTAGTCATGTCTATAAATTCTGACATCTTACCTTAAGACCTTGGCTTTTCCGAGAATATGAGCCTATGTTTAGGTAGTCTAGTCCCTCTGGATGGGGGAGGGAGCAGAGACTGCAGCAGACTCGATAATCCCAGGAATTGTAATCAGTTTTTGGATCAGGCAAATAAGGTCAAGCAGTCTAACTAGAATTATGAGTGGATAATTGCTGTGATTAAATTAGTTGGCAAGTCTGACTTAAGTAGTAGTCATGGAGCAGTCATCTGTCATAGGATTTGGCTTTATGGGGAAACTTCACGCTTAGATTTAATTTTATTTTTTCAAATATAAAAGTGGCCCTTGTCTTCTGCTCTAAAGCCAGCAAAAATAAGAGTCTTTCTCATGTTACTAAGGACTAAAGATCACACTTGTCTTTTTCTTCTTATTATTTTTTGTTTAGTTCCCCTCAGAACTTGGGAAATGAAGCTTCTACATGCAGGGTTTGGGGAAGCAAAGGAGTATGTAACCTGGTTGTTGACATTTATTCATTTTGCCTTTAGCTCCTTGTTGAGAGCCTGCTTTGTGCTGACCAAACCAGTTCTTAGGTGGTAAATATTTGTACTTCTTGTATCCAGTTGGCAATTGAGCAGAATAGCAAGTACAGACTTTGTAGTTGTATGCAAAGTACAAAATGCTCCCTCATAAAAAGAATGCAGAGACTCACGTGAACATGCATGAATGTGTACCAGAAAAACCTCAACACTCAGGGAAGTTTATGGAATGAGTCCCTTTTCTTTCATTAGATTGTCACTAGCTGAAATTAGAGAAGAATTGATGAAGTATTTTTCTTCAAAATTACTGGCCTATTTGGTAGAATTTGACTTCTTGGAAATAATGTAGCACCAAATAATTTATGATTAAACTCTTAATGAGAAGTTTTCTTTGCTCCCAGGGTCCCGCTAGTCTCACAGTCCTCAAGATAGTGCTCTGATGCTGTCCCATCTTAGAAACTTTGTTCTGCATTTAGTGTTTTTATTTTCTAGTCAGTTGGGAAATTCTAATGAGAATTTTAGCTTTGCTTTCTCTTTCTATCTGTTCTTCCCCATTTCTCAGTGACAGGGAATTTTGTGACATCTCCATGCAGTTTTTGCAGGTTTGAATAAGCCAGTTTCCATCCCAGTGTAGCTGCTCAGTGGATCTCCCTATTTTTTTGTGTGTGTAAGAATAGCCTTTGTTCTTTTATCTCTTTTTAAAAATAATCTTGAAGTGTGGTCAGATGGTAGAGTAGGAAGGGTACACTCAGACGGGAGTTTCCTTTGTCATAGTGAATGGCATATTGACTGTAAGTCTTTCCAATTGGGAAACAAAAACATGGCACTGGTTGTTAGAGATTCCAGACCCACTATGGAAGGAACTCACATAGGTTTCTTCTCTCTCCTTTTTTCCTACGAGGTTTCTGCCGTGTGAAGACATTTGAAGTGGGGTGCAAGCTTTGGCTGCTGCCTGTGACACCAGTTACACTGGTCTAAATTTGCAGGAATGTGTCCAGATGCATTTAACTGTCTGTGCTCTGTGAGCCCTGTGGGATGTCTTTTTCACAGCATAGGTGTTGTGCTTCACTGCAGATGGGCTTTTTAGAGAATTAATGAGAATTCTTAGTCATTTCAAAAGATGAAAGGCCCTAGTGCTGAATGCCCAGTAGTCTGCTGTGCCCTTTTATTGAAACAAATATGATAAGGAGGCAACTTTTTAAATGTCATCATCACTCTTTCCTGAATCAGCAAAGTACTGCTGTGCCAGGTGACTTGCTTAATGTTTATGTAACAATTATCCTCCCAGATAGTGCTGCTACCATAGTCTGAGAACTTTCCTGATGCAGCTGTTCAGTGGCTAGCTGAACTATCCCATTCAGGGCTGGTAGGCTGGAAGTAATTTTTTTTAACACTCTTAAGATATTTTCCTAAGATAGTTGCTGAATAAAGAAATAATTATATGTATGTATATAAGTGCAGAAGATAGGAAATACACCAGCTCTCTCCAGAAGGCAGTCTCAGCAGGGATTGCCATGTTCATCAGATACTCTTGTTGAACACTGATCTGTCCCTATAACTCAAATGGGACTTAGGCATGGTTGCATGGATATTCCAGTTAGTTTCTGTGCCCAAGTACATTCCATTAAGGAATGGGGGAACTGATACTGGCTCACAGTTCTCAGAGATGCTAAAATACCCATGGAGACTGGATACTGAGAGCCACAGAGCATCTGCACTGTGGGGGCTCTTCTTGTTTAATCTCTAGTACATGACTGTTTTGTGAAATGTATAAATAGAGCTGTACCAAGAACTGCTATGAGAGTGTGAGTTGGAGATGGCAGCCTTGGTTAGGGCAGCATGGGTGTTGGTGGGGGGGTGAGGGAGCCCATCTGCACTGGCTCTGTGCTGGGGGGGCTCCCATGCACGATGGCTCTGTTTTCTGGGTACAGCTCTGCCTCACAGCACTTATGGTAGCTGTTACTTGGTGCTGGAGAGAAAAGTAAAATGAGAAGTTTGTGATCCCTAATGTTTAAAAACCATCTGTTAAGTAGAAAAGCAAGTTTTTCTTAGATTGTATGTATTGTATTCAACAAATTATGGCTATTGATAAAGAACTACAAGTTATTATTACAATGTATGCTATAAATATATTGATGCTGAATAACTTCAGTGCATAATTTATATTGATCGATGGGGTGGGAGTCAGCAAAAATATTTGAAAAACCATTGAGACTATCCTATAAATTTACTCTTGTAGGCTTTTAAAATTTTTTCTTTCTAATCTAGGCTATTGAAGAGCCTGCTGTACTTCCAAACTAGTGATGAAAGATAATTATCTTTTTGGTCTGCTTTTCAGGTTGAACAATGGAAGCATGGCTCTTATTGTTGTACAAAATACTTCTCGAACAGAGTTTATAAAGCATCTGAAAAGATACACCACTGCAAAAAATCAGGTACTGTTAATTTTTTCCTGGCGATTACGAAAAGAACAGTTAATCGTGAAAGTAGACAAGCTGCAAGAGTTAATGTTAGCATCCTCGTAAGGAGACTTAGCTTCCTGTCAGAATACATTAGCCCCTTTTTAGCTGATTTTTTTTCTTTTTTTAAATCACTAGACTAATACAGATTAGCCTATTTCAGTCCATCTGTTGTGGTTTAAATTGTGTTTGTGTTGTACCATAGTTTTATGGGTGTAAAGCCCTTCTACCACAATAAGGAAATGCATGCTGTGTCTGAATTTTGTGTAGTGCAGAGATGAAAAATGCAGAACTGTGGGGGCATCACACAACTCTGTCAGAAATTGGTACAGTTCGTAATTTCAGCAGGTCATGGCATGCTCTGCTGGTAGCAGTGAGTTGTGAGCATTGATTTTTAGCAGGTATGTATCCCATCTAGTTATATTTGCAAAACTGTATTTCAAAATTGTAGTCATAATTCTGTCTTGGAAGAGAAAAATGAGATATTCAAACATAGATCTTATTGCTGTCTAAAGCCCCAGTGCATGGCCCAAGCACACTGGTACTCATTCAAGTGTTCTGGGATTATGTGAAATTACTGTAACAGGAAGGTTTGGGTTTGAATTCATCTACAGACAGGGAGTTTGGGGGAGAGATGGGTGACAATTCCAGGTGACAACACTAATGGCTGAATTGAGGAAATAGCTTAAGCTTTCCAGGCGTACTTTTGAAGGAATGCCTTGATTTTCTCTCTGCCTTTGTAGTTACAAATCAGACAAGGAGATGTGGGCCCTCCTTTAAGCTTGAGACAACCATTTACTAGAACTGTAACTAGCCTGGTTTAGGACAAGATGACTGGTAATGATGAGCAGAGCACAGGAAACAATTTGCTTGGACTTTCACATATTCTGAAAGTATTTGGAACACTATTTTTTTTCCTGAGGCACTGTTTAGGATATAAACACCACATTAATATATAAGTACTAGATGGAATATATAATGGCTCATGTGGTCAAAGCTTGAGTTAAATGTTCCTACTTAGAACAAAAAATGTGCCAGCTTTTTGATTTCAAGTAACCCATTTTGTTTTAGGCTATCACCTTGTATCTTTAATTTTTATTTGCTGTATTTCTGTGTTTGGTTTAGTTCAATTTTCCCTTTGTTGAGACCTACACAGTTCAAGAAGTAAAAGTACAACCAAGGCTTAAAAGTGGCCCTGATGCCAAGGAAAATGTGTGTCTGAGTGCAGAAGGAAACTACCCTTGGAATATAGATGGAGACCTAATGAAGGAGGCATCAGAGGTTCATGTCCGGTAAGGTTCAGTGTCCCATTTAGGGCCCACATCCCCACAACAGATCAGTGCTGCAATCTCAGATGTGTCACATCTCTGTAGGGCACAGATGGTCCCACAGTCAGGTGAGCTAAATGCTCCTACATAGAACTGCTTGCACTGCAGGGTCTGGCTCTCCCACCATCGTTTGGGCCTCTGCCTTGGCTGCCCTGTGTTCATCTTTGGAAAGGTTTGTTATAACTCACATGGCCTTTCCTTCCTGGTGCTTCATCAGCTTCCACTCCACTTCTCCTCTTTCTTGTTACTTTACTACTTCTTGTTTCTTCTTTCCTGCTACTTTACCCTTCCATTTCTTGGAGAACAGATGTATATAATGTGACTCCATGAGGAGCTCCTTTTGGGACAAGGATTCCTACTTGGAAAGCAGCATGTGTAAGGTTAAGAAAAACATGTAGTTCTTCAATTGTGGAAATCTTAATGCTGCTTGAGAATAGTCCCCATATCCAGCTCTAAGAATGAGACTACAAATACATAGCAAATGGGAGGATTATCAGTGGAATTAAGGGGGCAGCAGCTCATTTTTCTGCAATGCACACAGGATTAGTTGAAGGCACACAGCTCAGAGTAAGTCTGGTCTGTAAAATAAAAGGCAGATCACGTTGTAGGGTATATATTCTTCTAAAGATGAACCCATAGGAATTGTCAAAATGTAATTCAACCTATAGGAATTGTCAAAATCTAATATATTCTTCTAAAGATGAACCTATAGGAATTGTCAAAATGTAATTCTCCTTTTTATATGGATTTATTTCCATATAAAAGCTTGTACATGTTCATTCTCCTTGCCAGTCTCAAAAGCAGCACACCCATTGCAAGAGTTGATGACACTTGATTGATAAAGTTTGACTTCCTTGCTTCCCAGGGTGCATCCTCAACTTATTGATCTCTATGGAGTGAACACTGATGACCTGGAGAGTTCCCAAGTGACGTGCAACTGCATATAGAAGGGACAAACTGGAGATTCTGTAATAAAGAATCCTGTTCTCACCCCTATGCACAGCTTTCCAAGGTCTGGACTTGTACTGATATCAGTTGTAGCAGAAGTTTAATTGGTAAGGGTGAGGGTTTGTTCTAATTCTAGGTTTAAATTGTTATTAAATTATATATTTTAGCAGGTTCTATTTAACTGTATTGAAGGTATTAGGCTTTAAAAAGAAAAAGTGAAAATTGATTGTATTGGGTTTGAGAAGTGTCCATCAGAATAGAGGAAATTTTTTTTCCATTAGTCTAGATTGTTTTAGATTGAGATACTTCTAAGTCTGCTGCTGCTATTTATGTCCTTAGGTAACTCAGTTCAGCACAGGGAAGAACCATACCTCTACTCACCAGCTCTAACTGAAGAATAGTGGCAAAAAAAAAATATATGCATTTATTTTTTTAATCAACTGCTTCTATTTCTAGTTATGATTTTTTAACGTTGCCTTAATATATTTTCTCTCAAAATGTTTCTAATCAAATAATACAAAAGAATATGTTGATGTCCTGTATGCCTTTTCTTTGTGAAAATGTATTTTAAAACCTGCTCTTTGTATAAAATTAGTATTTTCTCTGTTTAGAATTGAAACGTTATTCAGCATAGTTTTTGTTGCTGCTGAGACTAAAGTTGTGATAAATAAGGTAATAGTTGACTTAAATTTTTATAATTTCCTTGTAGGGCATAAACATAATTTTTGAGTGTTTGTGGTTTTGGTAATTTACTTAATATTAAAGGCAATTATTTCAGAGGACAGCAAATTAAGGCTATATTATTTCTAGGAACTGGCTTCCTTTGAGGAAAAGTAGCCCCTGTGTTTTGGCAGGACCATGGGTAATGAACGTTTTCCTGGTCCCTCCTCTGGGAGCCGTTCAGAAGGCAGTGCACAAACGAAAGATGCATTGGGCCAGGGCAAGACTGAGCTGGTTTTGGTGCTTTCTTCAGGAAGCTGTCAAGTGTAATGTGAAATCCAGTCTTTGTATGATGTTGCTAAATCAAGGGGTTAAGCCTTTTCAAGAGATTCTATAGCTACTATGATTTTAAATAGTTGTAAAAATTCTTATGTGTGATAAATACACAGGACTAAGTACCACACCTGAAGCACTGCAGGTGAGGATTTGGCTCCTAAACCCAAGCTATTGCCTGTTGTCCAAGTCACAGGCAGCAGTCTCCACTTAAAATTCATACTCTATCCCATCAAGTTATTTTAACATGCTAAGGCAATTCAAACTAAGCTTCTTTAAGTTGTTTAAAAAGGCATTCCAGCAACACTTAGTAGATTTAACTTATTTATTAAATGAAATTTAACAAAAGAATTGAACTTACAGAATCAACAGCATTCATCTGTTAAACTTGTTTGGGTTTTTTTAAATAAAATGCAGTTGAGTAATACTTCATAATCTTGCCACCATCAGGACATTGTACATTCATTTTTTGTCAACTTGGTTTATAAAAGCTTCATAACTTTGCTTCATATCCTATGAAAAGGCAGCCAACATATACATGTTAACAATCAAACCTGAATAGAAAGTGTACAATTTCCAAGGCATCATTATCACATGTACTGACTTATGTAAACTATTTCAAAGATAAATAAAATGCTTTTGTTTCACTTCCTTGCATTGTTTGTACTCAAAAGAACATGAATGCTTCTTTCAGTATTTGAGGTATATTTTTCACAGTATGCTGTAATGTCAAGCTAATTTCTGTTCAAAGGTTTTTTTGGTTAAAGTGCAAAAATTCACTAAAGCCATTTGGAAGGTAAGCGTTTTTGGTACGGTTTTCACACATATTTGCAAGAAAGTATTTAATTCTTTACATATTTCATTTTGCCTTTTTAAAAAAATATTTGCACATTCATTTGTCCTTGCACTGTAGATATTAGAGGAAAACATACTTTGGAGTGATCTACATCTTTGGCATCAAATGAAGTGAAAGGAAGATACAAAATGGTCCCAAATACCTTTGGAATCTGTGGGCAACATGGCTTTTATGGCACCAAGCACTCTGGTAGCAGAAGTGCTTGCTGAAGGCACTTGCAGTGGGTTTGAGTTTCAGGCTAATTCCCACAGGATGGATGGTGCAGCTCTGAAGCCTTTGCACAGGGGACATTCCTTTCTGGGTGCAGTTCACAAAGACATCCAAGGCTGGCCTCACTCTGTCCTTCTGCCGCAATAAATTCTGTCACTGAAAAAGCTGAACGTTCTCCAGCTCTTCTGGGGAGCAAAGGAAGGTTTGTTTCCCTTGTGGTTTGTGCTGTTTCACCAAAGCTGGGTGGTAGTGCAAACTTAGCTAGCTGAAGAAAGTTCCTGGAGTACAGAGCAGTGGTTTGATCCATGTTTCTGGTGAGTCCTTGCCTTTCTTCTGAGTGGCTGCTGAGGGTGCCTGTTTGGATGGTATTTATCTGACACCTTCCAAGAACCCAAGCTGCCTCTCCAAGTGACTTCCTTATTCAGTACTTTCTGAAGTACTTCATCTAAAGATAAAATTTGGCCCATTGTGGTTGGCAGTTGGTGTCTTTTGGGTATTTGTGTCTCTGTTTTGTCAGCTGAAGCCTCTCTTTTTTTCAGGTTCTGGAAGAATGCCAGCACTAAATCCTATAAAAAGTACTATAGAAAAGTCTGCAAATAAATATAAATAAATACTTGCTTTAAAAAAACCCACATAGAAATAATTCGTTTGAGAAGTCCAAAACCTTATGGCAGCACTGTCTGAGGAAAGGATGAAACAAGTAATTTGACCATGCTTGCAAGTACAACGTTATGGATGGCTACAAATTATATTCTCCAATACTTTAATCGTTCTACAGCTGCATCTCCAGGCTACCCCACACAATTCCCTGCTCTGAATTCACCTTTGGCCTTCCTGGTTCTGGCTTGGCTGGGTGTCTGAGTACCTTCAGTGATGTGGCTGTGCCTGTGAAGCCAAAGCTTACCAGCTTACCTGCAGAAGCCCAGAGCTTCTGAGAGCTGTTTTCTGTGTCTGTGTGTCCTACTCACAGTCCTACGGGTTTGAGCTAATTTACCCTTGGTAAAATGCCAGACAAAGATGAGAGAGGATTTCTTCTTGAATGCCTGATCAAAATATTATTGAAACTTTAAAAATTAGAGAATAACTCCTGCTAATGTGTTTGAGATCTTAGTTTCCAGGATTGGCCAAAATTATTACTTTCTACAAATACTTCCTTTTGGTAAGTAATTCTTGTCTTTATCTTTAGTGTTCTTCTGTCTGTTTGAAACCAGATATATATATATACACATATATATATGGCATTTCAAATATTACTGGGAGACTTCAGAACAAAGTGGTTTACCATTTTCATATTAGAACAGTACTGTAAGGTGTATCCTCCATATAGTTCAAGGAAATAAAGCATGTTTTGTAAGAGCAAGTAAGTTCAAGGTTTAGATTTCTTGTTGCTGATGTTTCTCCTGTGAATTAATCTGAATTTTAATTTCTTCATTTTAAAATCAAATGTTTATTTGCCATCTTAGTCATTTTTGTTCCCACTTTTAAAACTCCAGCTGTCTCTTCTGTTCTCATCCTGAGGGATCGGTTTGTATTTCCTTTTGAAGAAGCCAATCTGAAATAAATAATTTGGAATCTGTTGTCAGCAAATCTTTGTCATCAAATCTAAACCATAAAAGATTATTTAAAATAAAAATGCCTATGTATGGTATTTATGAAGTATGGTATTTGCAAGTGCTTTGTCATACCAAGTAATCAAGTGTTACTCATCAATCAAAAAAGTAGGTTTGCTTTTCCTTCTTTTAATTTTTGGGAGGCTAATGCTGTTCTGTATGGAGTAAAGACTTGGGCTTGTGAACTTTAACAGTTCATGGAATCCAGTATTTTTAAAAATATGGTAATAAAATGTTAAATTTGTTTCATTTCTACATGTTTCATTTCTCCATGTAAAAATGATGGATGGAGAAAGTCTTCGCATAGGTAAAGAAGTTAACAATCTCTCAATCACTTGTCAGAGGATCTGCATCCTTATTAGTTTTGTCTTTTACTTAGGCACAGAATTTTTTTAGTATTTATGTTGCAGTTTGAGATACCATATAAAATATTGTAAACGGATTTGTGGTGTTGAGCAACAGAAAATGTAGAACATACAGAAGATGAAATGAAATGAAAAAATGGAGAAACACTTTTGAAGAACCCCAGGTTACAGGAGGAATTCTCTTTCTTTAGAGAGGACATAACATAGTAAAATGTTATTTATTCTGTAATCCAAAAATCCTCCAACAGTATGAATTCCCGACTTGAAGCAAGTAAGGAATACTCAAAACTTACCTTCCACAATATTAATGAAAGAACCAATAACAAGGCAACACCAACTATTAAGCCGAGGGAAATAATTAGCACAGTAACACGGTATTTTGGCTTTTGGTGGTGCATTCCTTCCAAATAGACCTGAAAAACAGAAAATAAGCTTAGTGCTAACCGTTGGGGTTTTTTCCTTAATAGATACTAAAAACTCTAGGAAAATTAATTAATTTTAGAAGTAATTAACACTATTCATTGCTGGTGTATAGGTTTGTATAGAATTCTACAATATTAATTGCTATTAGTTTTTCTACTTTAACATGTTCAGCACAAATTCATAAGAGAATTCTTACATATGTGACTTGCTTGTCCTTGTGTAGTTCAATAACTTTTGCACTTTTTTCTGGCCAGGCCGTTGCTCTTACTTCAAACTTCAATACTGATGCATCATCCTGATAAAAAATAAAAATAAAAATCTATATTTTAAAAGATAACTTTAACACACTGATTCTTGCCCAGCAAAAATGATAGTACAGCTGCTGACATAACCAGAATCTCACACAAACACAGAATGGTGCTTTTTTCTGAGCACAAAACAAATTAGTACCAGAAGCTGGAATGAAGCCAGGTTGGATTTTACTTAAGTCCACATCCATGCTGCTTTTCTTAGAAAAATACAATTATGAGTTGAAATTAAATCCCCATCCTACATAACCCAGCCAGAATAGGCAAAGCAATACATACCATAAAGTGACAAACTAAAATACATATTTTTGTTTTTCATACATCACCTTGAGCCTTAGCATTGGCAACATAAAATAAGTTAAAACCTAGAAGATTTAGATTTACTCATGTTTGAATCATGTTTCACTGATAGAAAACAAATACTAATACTTGAATTTATATGCAGGGAATACTGCAAATATGCCTTGAAATATTCCCCTCAAGTATGAGAAATTCATGTGTTACCATTTGTAGAAGTAAAGGAGTAGCCTCCAGATGCAAGTGAACAGTTGCTTCTTTTCCACTCTCCATGTTTCCCAGCGTGCAGTGTATTTGCAAGCAAAGGCTGTCATTCTTCATGCAGTACTGTACAAGGGAGGGAAAGATTAAAACTTAACTTTATCAACTATATAATCTTCAAGACAATAAAAACTGACTAAAAAGGATTCATGTTTATTCTTGAAAACTCAGGATATAACTTGAGGTTGTCATCCATCACTGTCATTCCAGAGGTGCTAAAGGTAAAGTAACAAGAGACCACCTAATTGTTATACAAAATACATAATTTTTAATAAAAATTCAGTTATTTTAAGACTGAAAAAGAACAAGTGTCATAATTTGTTTACATATTTAGGGTTTATTTTTACACTGTTATTTCAAATTAGCTTTTATCAATAATGATGAATGACAATAACTCTTTGCTGTCCAGTGCAAACAGTGTAATTGGTTGATCCTTACATTTGTACATTGACAACTAGTACCACTTCAAATAGCTTTGGAGAAGACAAAAACACAAGGCTGTACATGATTATGTTTATTATATCTTTAACATGGTTCTTTATCCAAGACTACCATGCTGAATACTGACTGGATATTCTAGTGCAGGCTTTATCTCAATCATTGGCTGATATTTCTTGTAATGTGCTTACTTAAAAGTCCCAAATTAACAATTTTCAAAAAGAGGTAGGGTTTTTTTTTTGTTTGTTTTTGTTATTTTTTAAGATGACAGATTAAATAATGTTGTACTTTGTCAAAGACAAAGTGGAGGAAACAGATTCCTATGAGGACAAAGCCCCAGCAATGCAATGCTAACACAGCAGCTGCGGCTTGGACTGTGGAGTGTCTGATCTCCAGCAGGGTCTGTGAGCAGGAACAGAGGGATGAGCTGGAACAGGCCACACATGTATGGCACTCTCCCAGCCTCCCAAACATTTTTAATTGCTTCCCAGCCAAATATGATTTCCACGTATTTTGTAATTCTTGACTTCCATTAACTTGTATAGTCTTCCTTGGAATTCAGTTATTTTTAACATCTGGGGTTTTTTTTTTTAACCTGGCTCCTGTTAGTTATGTTTGCTGGCACTGCTTTGATGAGGAAAAGACAATGAATATTTGATCTGCATACCTCATGTAATTAAAATAAAGCCTGTTTTTCCCTTATGCATCATTTCTGTTTGTTACTGAATTTCCTCTGCCATTCTGCTTGCCCACTCATTCAGTTTCATACCCCTCTGGCAGTTTTTTGTAGGTGTCTGTCATCCACCCTGACTTCAGCAATGTGTCATTAATCAACTTTCTCAGCTCAGTTCTCACCCTTTCACTAAAGTCACTTATGACTATCCTGAACTTACCACAGGTCCCACCACACATCCTTGGAAGATGACTGTGTGACTTCACTATATAAGATACACTCTTTTCTTAAGGCTTATTCATACAGTCATTTCCCACTGATGCCAAAAGACAGAGCTTACCATGTGCCTCTTAATAGGCTTTGAAAAGAAAGTGATGACATCCTTTAATATGCTTTCATTTTTTTCTGTTGCAGTACAGTCTCTGGGATATTCATTATAGAAGCAGTGTCCAGCTGATGTCTGAAAATAAATATAACATCATTATTAAAAATGTAAATTTTATTTCCAGAATTCTGAAACACATGGGGCTGAAGATGATCCTGTTCTAGTTCACTCTGTTTCACCATGGCTAGCAAATCAAACACAGACTGAGGGCCTAGCTGACTTTGTTTGGCTTCTCTTTTTCATAGAATTCATACAGCTACTAATACATAAAGTAGCTTTTGCTTACCTTGATATCCAATGGGTTGAATAATTTGATGTCCCTGGGTGGAAAAGCATTTGGTATCATTATTTCCAAGCTGGTATTTGGAGACATGCTTGGTCCTGCACTGATAACCTTGTGGGGAAGAGGTGAAGAGTTCAACAGTTAAAACTTCAAGGTAGCTATTCAGGGAACAAAACTGCACATATACAAATACATAAAACTGCACAGAATGGGGTAGCAGCTGCTCTGTGTGCTGTCAGGAAAGTGGATTGTGCTAGGAGTGTTAACATCTTGTTCATTCATTCTGTGGGCTTACTGAGCCCTTCCCTCCTCCAGAGCTGATGAGTAAGTAGTGCTAATCTCTGATGAGTACCTGAGCCCATGCAGACTGCCTGCCAGGAGAGGATGCAAAAGGAACTAGGGGAGATTTATGACCCAACTCCTGCTTTTAATCCATTGAGGACAAATTTCATGCCATAGGTACTCTTACAAGAAGCTCCTAATTCCTTTTTCTTACCATAATTCCTTTTGAAGTGTTTCTGAAAGGAAGAAGTGGCAAGTCAGAACTGCTCTAGCATTTTCAATCCTGCTTGTGTTAGGAAATTTTTCTCTGATCACTCAGTGGAAGACTTGCCAGGCCAAAAAAAGTTTTCTAAGAGGGATTAACAGCAACTTCCCATCACTAATGCACAAAAATTACTCATGGTGCCCTCGTACTCTTAAGTTTCCTTACTGACTGTCTAGACTATCATTAGATGCACTAAACATTAACCTTCAAACAAGGATGACAGGGTTTACAAAGGAAAACTTACATGGAAAGTGAAGTTGATATTTTCCTTCATACATGTCACTGCTGAATCTTTCTCTTCTGCTCCATAAACAAATGAGGTTGGTGACACGAACCTACAATGGTTTAGAAATTGTTAATAAACAGAACTCCTACATATCATTAGCATAGCTTTCTGCTTCATGCTACCTCCAGTAAGATTGGTTGTAAGAAAACATCCAAGTTTGCTTTTAAGTAAATCTAAGAACATAAGAGTAGAAATCATCTGCCTTTGGAATAGAAACCCTCTACATTTGTACTTTCCTCTGAAAACGGCAGATGAATCATAAGAAGTCATAAATCCTCACCAAAGCTACACTCCATGAATGCCCCACAACAAACCCATATCATGGTTCATGTTAAGCAAAAAATCTGAGGATCTGTTATGCTCTGATTAAACACATATTTCTGGAGAAAAAATCCACTTTTTAAGACATGTTAGTCTGTTCAGAGACAAGTTTGATGCACCACAGACACCAACGGTCTCACCCCACAGCAGTGGAAAAAAGCTCTTACAAGTGTCTAAGTCAGTGCCCAGGACAGCTGTGCCAACTCAGTCCCAGGATTTTTTAGCTATGTCACACTTCTGCTTAAAGACTCAGTGAATTTAGAACAGTAACAAGACAACAGTTCTGTGATGTGCAGGTAATACCAATAGGGGACTCACCCATGAGTATTTAACTCCACCTCATATTTTAGAGGTATAGGTATAGTCAGCGTGTTATCCAGCAACATGTTCCCATCTTCATTTTTACTACAAAAATGCAAAGAGAAAAAAGTCTGCATTGAAGGCACCATCATAAGCTATATACTATTTCTGTAAAAAATATTAAGCAGACCTTTTAGCTTATTAGAATAAACATATTTAATTGGTAACAAAATGTCAGGCATTAATGCCCCCCACATTTTTACAGGCAGAAACCTACTAATAATTTAAATGTCTATCACCTATCTTTTTTTTGTAGTTTCTCTTTCTCTATTTGATTTGCAGCCAATTTACTTCCTTGCAATCCTGCTTTGCTGGGTCTTTCCAGTTATCTGTTTTCCAAAGCTAGTAGTATTTTTCATTGAGCAATTTTTATTAGACTTTACCAGGTAGCATTAATGGTGATGTTGAGGTCCTCATCTGCTCTGGTTAACGAGCTTGCATCCAAGAGGAAACTATAATCCAGCTGTAGAACAAATAAAATTTTCCTTATATTAAATGATAGTGTATCTTGACATAGTTTCAATGCAAATATTTTATTAAGCTCATTTAGAACTCTCTGCCCTAAAAAATTCAGAACTAAGGAAATACTTAATTTTTGTGTCTTCTAGTCCCTTTCTATTGACCTAACACATATGTCCATGGCATTGGTCAGCCCACTTGTCTAGAAGCCAAGCACAATCAATGCACAAAACAAACACTCTTGGCCCTTAATGTATTATTTCAGGGAGTGTTTAAGCAATTAATTTAAAAGTAGCAGGAGAGATACAGACACCAACATGATAAGAGATGGTAGTTGGGAATGAAGAAGAGAGCCAGAGATTTTTTTCCCCCCATGAAAATCCTCATAGCAAATTTAGGGTGTTTCTAAAGCTAGGAACTCCATTTGCAGCTTACCTTTGAGTTGTGATCCACATATAAATAGCCAACACTGCACTCAAGTGTCACTGCATTAATTTCTTTATCTAATACTGTACAATGTATCTGTTTTTCTTCCTAAAATAAAGGACAAGTTACTAATGATTAAAATAAAAAAGGTGTTTTTTCAGACACTTCAAATTACATGCACAGACTAAAATTGGGTGCTTTATATTTTCCTGAACCAGGTGTTTGTTATTTCACTGATGCCAATATCCAGAACACCCATGATCACTTTAACATAACAGATTATATTGATTATTGTATCAGTTACTTCATCTGCTTCTTGCTTTTACTGAAGCTAAGGCACATGCACCAGACCCAGACCCCCCCATGTTAAAAGCCAACTCACCAAGATGGATCTGGGGCATTCTACATGGAGAACAGTTATTTTTAAAATGCAGAAGGAGAGCACAGTTAGATTTATGACTTTTTGTACGCTTGTGTATTTGGGAAATATTCTGTGATCACTGAAAACATGACCATAAGCCAAAAAACAGCTGTAATATCCTGAAAATATTTTAAAAACTTTTTTAAATTATTTAGTTGTTACTGAAATTATGTAAATCATCTGTATTGATAAATTGCACTTGATTTAGGTAGCTAGAAGTCTAAGAATCTAAAAATTGATGCTTTGGCAGCTTTTGATGAAGGGTCATAGGTTCAGTATCTAAAGAAACTCAACAATTCATAAACGGAATTTGAAAAACACCAGGCAGAAAAATAAAAATATCAAAGGATTACTGTTTGAGAGATTTTTTTTTCCTTACCAATTCTAAAACTCGAATGTAATAAAGACCTTTAGGGATCTGAACATGGAGGAGAGTTTCATATGCATCATCTCCAACATTAAGCAGAGAAATGTTCAACAATAAAGTCTTCACACTTCCAACACCAAGGTATGTTTTCTTTTCGTGAGACCTATAAAAATAATTACAATGTAAATGGAAAGTAATTTTAGAAACAGCCTGTAGGCAAAGCTGCTCTTTTAGGTAGTTTCAGTTGGTTCTGACAAAGCTCAGCTGGAGATGTAAGGGAAGGTTTTACTCCATTCTGTGACTAAGGTAGGACACCAGTTACGTGATGGTCACCCCTGAAAGGCTGGAGTGGTTACTGAGGGAGCAAGGGAATTGTCATCGGTCCAGCTGTGCTCCTGGCCTTTACAAGTCCTTTCCTTTACAGGCCAGAATAGCAATGTGTCACTGCTACAGCACTTTCAGATGTTATTTCAACATTGACTCTTTGCACTCAAATGTGGGACTGAGTTAATGTGAAGAGGGGCAGAGTGAACGTGCCTCTCTTATGATCTGTGTAATGTTCTATATTCATGTTACAAGTACAGACACCCTGTCGGGGGCTGAAAGTAAACTTCAGCTTGACATTAAAGTTTAATTAAGACTTGCAGAAAGGGTGCCTAGAAATAGACATTTATCAGATATTCTGGCTCGAAACCAAAGCATTAGTCACTGAACACCTTTGGGAAAGAAGCTGGCACTTACAAAAGCAACAGAAGGCAAAAGCACTGCATAAGCAGATAGGTTCCAAGACAAAAGCAAATTAAAGAAAAACACAATGTTAACATTTTGGTAGCTTGTCAAGTTTAGGTTAAATTGGAACGTTGTTTTAGCACTTATATACCCAGCACTCACTCCTCTTACCCACGTTAAAGCCAAGCTCATTAACAATATGCTGTCACAAAGATGCCTCCCAGCTTAACACACAAGTACACAAAAGCACCAGGTGCACATCTGGGACTACAACAAAGCTGAACCAGAGCTTTTCCCCGGTAATCATATTTCATTCTTCATTAAAAAATGCATGATGCAGACTAGAAACTTACAGGGCAGGCCAAAATCTAAGCAATTTAAACAAAACATGATAGTGTATACATGAAGACTTGCTACTCAGTAAATAAAGCATTACATTGCCATCCCTATTTGATTTCATTCTTTTAAAGTCAAAGGTGGTTGCCCTGCTCTTCAAGGATAATGAATGCATTCTGTCAAGACAAAATAAATTATCACTTCACAGTTAACTAGTTTTTAATCGAGATTCTAGGGGCACAAGGTAATTTAAGGTGATACTTCACACTTTATCAAGATACTTAGACTATTTATTTACACTGCAAATCTGCTACTGGGCCTAATGTCAAGCAGATATGTTATAATCTGTGTTTTTCTTTCTTAGAGCTTGGAAGTGCTTACAAAACTGCATTTCTAATGTCACAAATGCAAATTCTGCACAACCATTCTTTCTGAGAACTTTATGAGTGTTTAAATGAAATAACCATCCAGCCTAAGAAAATGAAAGGGGCTTAAGACTCATGCTACAGGCCACAAGTTAAAGTAGGCAGAAAGATACACATCTTACTCTGAAATCTGTGAAGATGACAAAGGTTGTGCTCAGGATCACACAGGTGGGATTAATCTGCATTAGGTGACTGTCAGCATCTTTTGATGCCATTTTAGGTTGTTCAACCTAGAATCTTGATTTGAGTAGCATCGACTTTAAAAGTGATGAATGACATGAGAAAATCTACGCTATAGGTAAAATATCTAAATAGCTGAGATTCACAACAGCTACAATTCCTCTTTTTGCTCACATGTATTCCTTACTTTGAAATATAATAGTCAGTAAGGAAAAAGGTTGTGATGATAAAATACAACTTAAAACAATTAAGTGGCTCTTTTATATAAGAATATTATATCTTCAGTTTTATACTGCTGATTGAGACTTCATTCAGTGCAAGTACACTATATCCAGAAAGAGCAGCAGAAATAACCAATAGCTTGTCAATTTTACAATTTTAGTTATGATGTCTGCATATTGAGTAGGCATTGTGCAGCGTTATCTTAGCCCATTTATATATGAAGCGTAGAACACAAATTTATGGTTATTTAAGATGATTTTTTGAGCTGTAAAATCTTCTAATTATGCAATAACAGTTCTTCAATCATATAAATTTATGTTACATTTTCTGCAAGATTTATGATTTACAAATAGTCTTCAATTAAGAAGCTTTACATCTTGTTTTTTTCAGAGAGTCCTGAGCATTTGTGGATTACTGTAATTTACATACAAAAGATCAAAGAACGATTTAAATAAAATCTTACTAAATTGTCCACAAAAATGAAAGCTACATTATACTTACTTTGGAAAAACAACTTTTCCAGAAACTCTCAAGTCAGCTGAACAATTTTCTTGGGAACAAAATCTTGCAAAAATAAACTGTAAAAGCCAAATTAAAAAAAAAGGAACTTCAGTGTCTTATGCTTCCAATGGTGAGAAACAGTATTTCCAGAGAAAGAAACCCATCACCTAGTAACTAAGCACCAGGAAGTGTCTAATAGCTCTTACTGCTAACATACAATTCAATCAGGCTACGATTTTCCATTTTCCAAACACATTCTGTGCATCCAGAGTAACAGTGAGGAGGCTTTCCAGACTCAGTCTGTCACAGTGAAACCTGTGGGTGTATGTTCAGACAATCTTTACAGCAATACACAAGGAGGGCAGAATGTTTTAGAAGATCCAGAACTGATGTCTGTGCAGTCTCTCCTGTAATACAGCACATTAATTTTTGCAAGAGTTTAATTACAACTCTTACTTATACTACTGTTAGTAAGGTTTGATGAGAGCAGAGACACCATGAGTTGCAGGTGTCCATGTCTTGGTTTATCAGTATGTTACAGAGCACATTTCTGTCACTGTACTCAACATCTCCCTCCTTCTTTCTTTCTTTATAACTCTGAGGTTTCTAAAACAAAATTTTGAATGAAAATGAGAAGTCAGAGCATGCCATTTAAAAGAAGCTCTTACATATCTTGGGAGTACTGATGGCCAACTGTATCTCAGTTACAGAAATCACAGAGAAAGCTGAGTTGGAAGGGACCCATCGGGATCAGAGCTCCTGGTCCTGCCCAGGACATCCTCAAGAGTCACAGCCTGTGCCTGAGAGCATTGTCCAAACACTTCTGGAACTCAGGCTTGGAGCTCTGACCACTTTTCTGGGGAGCTTACCATTGTGAAAAGTTAAAAATTCAGCATATTCTGACTTTCACTAAAGTCAAAGTCTCTTAAGTTGGAATTTTTTGGGAAAAAAGGTTAATTTCATAGTTACTAAAGAATATACTCTTTCTTTCCCCTCACAGACTTGAAAACCTGCAGTACTTTTACAGAACTAATGTTTCAGCAATATCAACACTTCAAGACTAATACCAACCTGATATTGTGTATTTAACACAGAAATAAAGTACAATTTTTATGTTGTGTAGTTGAATGGGTATTTCAAAGAGTGTATTTCATATATGGGTTCTGAGATATATAGTACTATTTATGCTGGCAAGTTCTCTGCACATTTCTTTATTTTTAAACCATAATACAGATGGTACACAAGTTCTACAAAGATTTGTTTTAGCAAAAAATGAGGCATTTTTTTAGCATTCTGGTTTATTAATTAATATCAAGACACAATCCCTAGGTGTAGGTCTGGAAAATGCATTCTTTCACATGCTATGAATCAGTATTAATTTTTTTAACTGGAGATTAAAACATGAATATTTACTCACTGCATTGGAAAAAAGAGAACTCATACACTAACCTTGCTTTTTATAACATCTTTTTCTTTCCTGCGTTGAAGAACAGCCTCAAGTGGTGAAAATTCTTGAGCATTTCTTTTCTGTAGAATATGATGCCCCAGATGATAACTCGCTTCAACATGTACAGGAGTCAAGATATCCCTTACATCTTTCTATGAAAATTGGAAACCTAATGAGTTAATCATATAAGACAAAACATGTATGCTTATGTTTTAAACTTACAAGGTTGCCCAGAACTCACTAAAGCAGCATAAGCTATTTTTCACATATAAAATAATTCCATATGGCTAATACACTTTCATCTTTGTTGCTGACGGAGGCAATCAGAAATGCATAAAGGCAGAATACATTCAGTGACAGCATCAGCCATTTCAGAATGGATGATCTTCTATGATAAGAAATCCTACTGAATAGTGAACCCACTTCTGTCAATGATCCTGCCTCACACACCTATGAAAGGCTGCACTGCCCAAGTAGGAAAAAAGGCAAAGTTGGCTAAAATGAAGAAAGCTAACCAGTAGAATGAGGCCAGACAAACCCAGTGGGTATTTACATATGAAATCAAAACTAGTTCTCCCACAGTACAATTAAAATTTTCCATTCTGTATTAAGAAGATTAAATAAATGATTATTTTGTACATGAAGCCTTACCTGTGTAGGAATGCTCAGATCAGAGCCCCAACTACCTACTTGTGAAAACTGAACAGCTTGAAGCACCAACAGTAACAAACCTGATTAAATTACTCCCTTAGTGTAGGGGATAGACAGACACTGATTGTCCTTCCACATGGCCACTGTTTTAATTCTTATCTGCAAGCTTGTGTTGGCCAAATCACATATTATCTAATTTGTAATAATTTTCCACAAGGTCTTCTCTGCATCTGCTTTATATTACTTCCATTATACTAATTAGCTATTAATTAGCCTTTACTCAAAATACATAAAATTTATATTGTCTCTTGCAAGGACTGTACTTGACAGACATTCACACTTACTTAACTTTAGGAGCTTCACACAAGTACAGGAACCTCAGTGGGTGGAAGGAGATGCTTATAATGTTATTAATTAAAAATTGAAACGAAAATTGAATTCTATGTAGGAAAAAACTCCCTAATGATGGACTATAGGAACTGATGAGGCAAATCAATTCCTTCCTCCTACACAAATACCTGCTAATGCTGGTACAGCAATCTGAACAAGGTCAGCTGTCAATCACATCTCCATTTGTTTACAAAACTCTTATAAAGTAAGTGGCAATTTGCCATTGCTCCTGCAAGCAACATTCACTTAGGTGCAGTTATCAGCTGAGATGCATCTGGGAAATTTTCCAGTAGGTAACATAAGCTTCCCTTTTTACCCTGAAGCTTTGTGATGAAGAACTGGCTTCTAATCATGTCACAAACAAAAAATAAGGGAAATCAAGGAAGAAGAAAAATACATTGAAGAATATTTCCCTGCAGGTTTTTCTATAGTTGTAGAAAATAAAATTTATTTTCTAGCCTTTGTGCAGGATCAACTGCATCGGTCACCTTGACAGATGTTTGTTTCAAAAGGTCACAGAATTGCTACCTTGAGGATTTCAAAGAAAATGTTAGGGAAAGTAGTCCATTATTTTATTAGCTTTATTTCCCCTTACATCTAAATACTCCCTCTCTTCCCTCCTAGATAAGGTCTGACAGGAGAGAAGTCTATTTCTTCTGAGTTTAATAAAATGTGGTTCCTTTGTGTCCACTGATTTTTATTGTTTGTTGTGGTTTAGGACTTCCAAGTTTTTCCAAAATTTTTGTTTTGGAAGACAAGCTTCTAAAATGTTTGATAGAATAAAAGTGATTAATTTTTTTCTTGTTATTTAAATGGCCTTAAAAATATTATATCCTTGTCCTGATTACAGGTTTTATTCCATTTTCAAGGCAAGTCCCTCTTCACCTTTCAGTGGGATAGGTCATGCACGAGTGCTCTTCCTACCCCATTTCCACCCGCAGTTTATGGGTGAGTGCTGCATTCCTTGAAGGGAAAAAAATCAAGCAATCCCAAACAAAGCTCTGCTTCACACCCTGCCAGCCTTTGGCTCCTTGCAGCACACTCACAGAGCACACCCACTACAGACCTTGAACTACAGACTTTTCTAGCAACCATCTTCATTTCACTTCCTGTGGATCAGGAATGGGTTTTTCCTTTTTAGCTGAGTCTACCTTATCTACTCACAATAACAACAGAAGCAAAACCGTATGCATGTTCTTTGTTATACTTACAGATGACAAAACAAGTTTTAAGACTTTGCATTAAGGAATACATAAGAAAATTCCATCAAAAATGTTCAGCAGAATATGAATGTTGAATCTTCATGATTGCGCCAAACCAACCTCAATCTATATATGATCTGTCATGCATTAAAATGATGAAAAAATTTCAAGAATGCTCAAGGTCCAACTTAATCACTGTGGTTATTGTTATCATACATCTCACCAATGTAAGAGATGGCAGATCTACTGATTTCCTCAGAGAAAGCTGAGAAAGCATCAGAAATAAAATATATTAACTGTGGAAGTTCTGAATACAAATATTTTACTTCCAAAATTATGTGGTGCAATTATAAACAGAATAGGTTCTTTTGCAGCAGGTCTGCTTTTCAGAGGAGAACAAAGGATTTACAAGACAATACATACTGAAAACTACATTACCCTCATAAATGCTGGATGATCTTTGCAGGTAGTAATATTGCTGTAAATCTTTACTTTTCCTGAGATTGTATCGTGTGTTCCATTGGAGGAAAAATAAAATCTTGCTTGTGTATCCTCTTTTCTGTTCACGTCAACACTCAGATTATAAAGCAACACTACAAAATAAAACCCAGGGAAAATAAAGGTTATAAATCTTCAAGTGTTGCAATCTTAATGAGTTTATGGTAGAAATTACAATTTCTGACTCACTTCCATAAGTATATTTAAACATCCATTTTAAAATGCTTGGCTTAAAAACACTGACATAAATCCATACTAAGAAAAACTTCTAATACCCTGAAAATTGCTTCATGGCTGTTCCCCAATACATGCATTTATATCAGGGATAGTTTATCAGGTGGTATTTATATTTTCTACCAAAATCTATTTACAGAAAACCCACTTCAGTTAGTTACAGGGCTGACAGTACCTTACAACAAACACTTAAGTCAACTAACACTGACAAATATTGTTTACCTTCACAGTTTTTTCTATTTAAGTTAGCATGAATTGCTATGGTAACAAGTTGCAAACAAGTTTCAGAGCATTACAGATCTATTACTTCTAATTTTTTTGCCAAGGGTTAGGTTATCTACAATTTCTACCAGTACTTTTTTTTAAATTAAAAAGTCTTATGTACAAGTCCAGCAAGGGTGACCCAGTCTGACTGCTCCTCTTTCAAAATTAATATGAGTTTCAAAAGATCTGATAAAGATCAAAAGATGCATAACTTAACAATTCATCACTGCATGTGTTCTCTGTAACATGCTCCCTAAGGTTATTGTCTGTTCTCACCTAGAAGAGTTGAGCAATTTAATTTTATATACCATGTACTTGAAGGGCTGTTTGCAGTTTACAAATAGCACATGACAAGTAGGTTAAAAGCACTCAGGCAATACAGGCAAATTTAGACAGTAAATTATGTTAAATTAATTCACCATGAATATTCCCTCTGAAAGACACCACTTCTAGCAAGACCAGTTTTTTGCCAAAAGCAAAATATGCATTATATAAAACACAATACAAGATTTATTTTTCAGTAATTTTGGTAGGATTCCTTCTCTTTCAAAAAGTGCCCCACAATATGATCAGCTGCTTGAGCTGGTTTGTGAAGCAATGCTTTCTCTCTATTGCTGAGTGGAAGGCAGCATCCTCCAGCAGTCCCATCTGGTTTGGTCCCTGCCTGAGAAGATTGCTGTTAGAGGACATCTAAATATCACCCTTTTAATGCTGCTGTCTCTCCAAGCAGCAGTTCTAGCAGGGATGTGCTCTTATTCCAAACTGAACAGAAGTGTAGTGGCCTGACGTTACAGGGTAGTCATGACATAAAAAAGGTATCCACGTTTTCAGCTTTTCATTTTATACTGAAGTCAGATTAATGCTCTACTGAATGCCAGCAGCATTATTCTGTAAATAGGTGCATTTGAAATCAGTACATACAGGGGATTATTTTTCCAGTAGCTTACCAATATAACCAGGTACCTCCCGTCCTCTGTAGGCAAAGCATATCTTCAAATTCATACAGGTGGCAGGCTGCTCATTTTCCATGCAGTTCAAATTAGTTCGATTTATTGAATTAGAATGCTTCAAAGAAGCTTCAACAATTATCACTGGCTTTGTTCTAAGAATAGAAAAGAGTAACACAAATAATGTTCAGATATAGCTTACAGAATTTCTGCAAAAACTAATCATCCCTGACAACCTATTCTTATATTTTAGAATTATAATTTTAAAGTTATTTGCATTTTTCAGATAGTTTCAAACAGTTGTATGCAAATTATTTTTACTTCAAAAAGTTACAGAATGATATTTTCATCTTTTCAATGTTTTTACTTAAATGTTTCACTTGTAGAGCCTTCTAGAGCCTAATGGGTGAAGTTGAAGATATCAAGAATATAATGAGTTAAATTAAATTACTGAGTTTTAATAAATTCCACTAAAAAATAGAGTTGTATGGTCTTCAAAAGTATTGAAACACAGCAATCTCACCTCAACACCACAGCAGAATCAGAGAAAAATGCACCAACTGCTACATCTGCACAAAAAGAATGTATCAATAACCATAATTTGTCAAGAGGAATTACTTCTTAGGTACAAGCATTTTATAGCATATTCAACTTTGGTGAATATTAAGACACCATTTGCCCTTTATTTACTAGATATACTAGTATTTAAAGACAGCTCCTCAAATAGTTGTGCACTGTCCATAAATGCTGCATGCTAATTTGCTGGACTTCCACATATTGATAATGTGATGGTTTGATTTCTATTTCCCATTTAAGTGGTTGATACTGAAGGACAACTCAGCTAAATAGGAGATACTTGCTTTCTTCTCCATCCAGATATTCAACATTGCTATACATGCACATACATACTGATTTTAATACATAGAATTTATTTGCTTATGTCTATTATATGTATGAAATTGTACATAGAGAGAGATAATAGTATTTCCTTTATTCCAAATGAACTGAACTCTATTCATGCAAGAAGGAAAGAAATATAGACAGTTTATATACCTCCCAAATCAGGTAGCAAAAGTGAATTGTCAGATGACTAAATGATCTAAGGGCCTGAGGATGTGACTGCCAGAGTAGTAACCAACAGCTGACCTGTGAGCAGACTACTTGTAACCTGTCCTTTAGGCCAGCATTACAAATTAACCTGGAAAATGTTTCTGTGGACAGAGCCAGACACACAACAGGGTAACTTTGTGCTTTTGCACCCCAAGAACAGGACAGACATACCTGACCTGACCTAAGACTTATCTGCAAAATGTCAGAATGTTTTGATGATGTGTATAAAGCAGTTAATATATTCTTGGCACCAAGTTAGCACTACTTTGTCATGGCCACAAGAACTCCACAATGGTTTTAGCTCAATGCCATGAGCCCTAAGTGGTGTTCACTCAGACTGAGAGTCAAGGAGCCCATGACTCCTGTCAGAATCCAGACTCTGGGAATGCCAGCAATATATTCAGGTTAGCACACTAGTCTGGACAACAAACATGCTTCCAGTGCCCAAAGTACCTCATTGTGACATTTGTAAATGAGATGTCTGCTTTAAAAATATAAATAACATTTCTCTTCCCCTTGTGCACTATGATCTCACTCTTACATTGTTCTCAGTCCTTAAATAATAGTTAGGTGACCATGAAACCTGACTGCCTGGCCTCGGCTTTACCTCTTCTTTTTTCTTCCCAAAATATGAGATGTGACATGTCATCTCAATAACAGATTCTGCTTCTGATAAAACTATCAAGTAGGACAGTAGGGTTGTTCCCTATGAATTTTTATTGTTTTAAAAATTAAAAGTAAACAAAATTGCTTAATTTACCTTGATAACCATTGTTATCTACATCAATGCCACTTGATATGGATTGTCCAAACATGCTTAAAGAATTACTCACTTCTTTTCCTTGTATTCTCTGAGGACAAAAATGCAAAAGAGAAAATTATTCCTGGAAAGCTAATCTCTGAGTTACAATTTCCAGTGAAAAATGTTAGCAGAACAATCCTGATGGTGAACTTAAATCCGATAAACCTTTTTTAAAGCTCCCAAAACAATTTTTTTTTTCTCTTACAGGTTATATTATGACTGGAAATCACAGACCATGTAAAAATTTTCTGAAGTCTTTTAATATACTTCAGATGGTCAGACTGTTAAATGAAGGGAAAACTCTCTCAGATTTAAACTTGGGGTTTTTCTGGATTGGGTATTTTGCATTGGAAAAGCATACCTGTGAAAATGTTGGTGTTATTCCATCTTTCCTGCCATTGTATATATAAATAGCCCCTTTTAGATTATCTTCGTGTGGAGCCCCAATTGCCACATCTGTGAAAAAACAATTCAGCAATGATCATGGACTAGGAAATATGACCACTGAGCAGCTGAGGAAATGCAAATCTTGACGCACGCAATGCCAGATCAGATTTATTTGCTTGAATTCAAAGGCAGTTGTGAACACAGATATAAAGCAAACAAAAACAATACAGACCAGCTCAGTAATCTGATTCTACCTTAATTACTGTGTGTGAAAAGCAACAATCAAGTACTGCCATTTTGTTAAAGACACAGTCTATTTCTAGCAATACTAATTTTGACCCTTAAGAGGTTAAAAGGTTACCATGAAAGAAGGCAAAATTATCATGATCTTTAAAAAAAAGAGAAAAAACCCAAGCTTTATATTTATGGAACAGTGATGATTTTCCTGCTCTTCCCACATGGATTAAGTCACTGAAACACAAGTACTCTTATTACAGTGCCCAAAAAAATCCATTTATTTTTCTATGAAGTGTTCATAACAGTTAATAATTATCTTGGAAAGGCATTTAACAAGGAAATGAAAGTACAAAGGGATATTGCCACAAAGGGATATGTTTTATGCCTAGATGACCTAATCCCAGAGGGGTATGGCAATTTGTAACAAACTGAATGAACATACCTACACGCCAATCCACCCTCAACAGCCCTTACCAAAAACTCCCATGGTTCAAATAGCCAGAGGCTGTTTACCAGGGAGGGATGGGGAGATAATGTACACCATCTTGAAAGTCACTGTTAATAACTGGGAGCTTACACTTACAAATAAGCAAAAACTGAACTATCTGCAAATCAGAAATACTTTAGGCTGCACTGAACCAAAATCACAAAAAACCCAAACCTTTGACTGTTTGGTTTTACACAGCAATTCTCTCATTGAATCCACATTGACTGAGCCCATACTGTGGTGACTAAACCACATAAAGCACATTATACATCTCTCTACTAGTGAGATGAAAATGGGACAGTCAAGTTGTGCCTGTTAAAATTACACACACATTCCTGAGGTCGGATTCTACACCACCACCCACATCACTATCTTTACAGGGCTGATACTGATGGTTTAGATCATTGAAGGAGTTGGCTCCGCTCTGCTTTTTAATTATTACAGAAAAATGCTTTATATTACCCAATTTCTCTTTATCTTTCGCTTCCAGCCTTTTTCTTATAGCAGTCTCCCAACATGAAGGTTGCTTTCAATATCTCCATGTATTTAGTACTTAGTGGGGACAAAGAAGCAGATTTTGACTCCATTTTTGTTTATGATTGTTACAAAATTGCCAAATTGTTCCCCAACCTTCATCTCAGATATTTAAAACATGATTAGTGATTCCATTTGAGTTACAAAAGTTACAGATTATGCTATCACTTTATGCTCATGCTCTCCATTAGACAAAACCTGGTGCCTTGGTATTAAACATCAATGACTGTGAAGCAGCTGTATTTCCAGTCAGAAAAGAAAAGTCAAATCCCAAACCAAAAGAATTCTCAGACTTCCATAATCCTCCTGTTTATCATGGCATTCCACTGATCACAGAGAATGAAACCCAACAGGTTTTCTTTGTATTCTTACCTTCAAAGCCATCATTGTCTATGTCTCCTAGATTGGCTATAGACTCTCCAAACCTTGCTGCATACGAGTCACTCCCACTGAGCTCTATGTTCAGCTCTACCATCTTTGCTCCCTGAAGGAAAACAGACACATGGCACATGAATGGAATATTACTCAAAATGTTAAAACTGCCAATATATACCCCCACCAAACTTATTGATGTAGAAGCAAGCATTTTCAGATACATTTTATGGTATTTAGTGTAAGAATAGTAAAGCGACTACACTTCCACTTCTGAACCTTAGAAAGAATGAAAAGAAGCCCATTCTAATGCATGATCTGTCCAGCCATGTCAATTGCAAAACAGGAGTACCAGTCTGTTTCCTGACTGGTACCAGTAACTGCATGCAAATGTTTCAGTCCTTGTTTGTTTCTGAAGGGCCTGGTAAGTTGCTCTTCAGCTGGCAGTTCAGTGGGAAGCACAGCAGTGGAGGAGAGCTTGGAAAGGGGCTGCAGGGGCAGGCTGTCACCACCTACAGCTCCTAGGAAACGAACCCAGTCTGTGTGCAGCTCCAGCACTGACTGGTGGGAGTAACTGTGCTACAGCTGACACTGCAGCCTTTGGGGGTGGGCTGTGCACTCCTGCTGGGGCAGTCATCACAGCCCTAATGCTGCTTTTTCCATATCTGGAAATATGGAATAAGAAGAGAGGTAAACTCTTCCTCTTACCCTGTTAAACCGGAATGGCTGTGTTGCCGTGTGTTTTTAAGAGAAAATACTTACAGAACCTGAATTAATATAGACATAAACTCTTCCCTCTTCTCTGATGGTACTTTCCATTGGAGCACCAACCAGTAAGTCTGAGTAGCCATCTGAATTCAGGTCCACAGCACAAACTGCAGCTCCAAAGTAAGAACCAAGCTGTGTGCAGACAAGAAATCATTATTATTTTTGCATTTTAATGAAGATGCACTAGAAGTTATGAGGTGCAGAAAAGCAATAGGACAGATTTACCTTTTTGCCCTTTACTTCAAAGAGAATATTTATTTCCCCCTCCTTGCTAAAAATATATGCCTAAAAGGAAAAGAAAACACAAGCAGAATTCAGCAAACTGTAATCTGGAACACTTCCCTGTGCTTTCTCTACAGCATGTGCTAGAGAATCAGCACAGCAGTGCTCAGTATCACAAATTACAGCTACCTCCTGCCTCCTACCTGCATCTTTCTTCAACACCACAGTTCACGTCAATGTTATCCAGATTGCCTACCCTAATTCCTTACTCAACTTTCCCCCATGAAAAGTCACATCTGATACTTGTCTTTAATATATTAATCTATATTGGAAGATCATAGTATTTTTGGGGTTATATTCATTAAGTCAATATTATAGACAATTCCTTACTTTACCAGTCTGCTCCTGTTGGGGAGCCCCTCCAATTACTTCTATACTGGATGGTGTCAGAAAATGTCCAGCTCCAATAGAATATCCTGCAAATCAGAAATGCACTATTCAATACTGGGAATGCTATGTAACAAAGAAAGAATAGGAGCATGCCTTATAAAAGCTCTCAACACCATAAATTATCATGAGTCTGACATTCAGACCTCATGCAAGTCAGCAATGAAAGCAGAATAGAAAGTTTTTGAAGTATAAGTAAAAGGTCACTACAGACAGTAAGTTCCATCAAGCACGAAAAAGTGTCAGAAACACTCATTTCTTCCCAAGAACTCAATTATCTGTCATACTTCAAAAATTTATTTATAAAATAAATTGCAAGCACCTTCTGATAATGCATATTCTGCAATTGTTCAGTAAGTCTACACTATTAATACAAATAAAAATTATCCAAGTAGATGCACTGGAATGTGGAAATAATAGATTCAATTGTTACTCTGACTATTATAACTGGATTTAAGAAAAATTAAATGTAGTGCTATTTCTATGTGCACATACACACATAAAGCACCATGGACACACACATGAAAATGTCAGGAACAAACTGCAAAAGCCTTATTATGCAGTAAGAAGCCATTACATCAGCTTTAGTAAATAAATCTACATTACAAAGCATTTCTGTATGTGGAGAGAGATTATAAACAGGACCATGTTTTGGTGCAGACATCCAGACACAGAATTGCAAAATAAAGGCTAACACCTTAACCTGTAGCTGCACAAGTCATCCTTACTCTTTCCAGAGTACATCACAACTCAGAATACAGGACAGATAACATATTCCACTACTCTTGCATTTACTGAATGACTGCTGATGTTCCTGAATGCAGAGGAAATGGAAAAATCATCTTAGATAGATGAGAACAAGCTTTGAATCTTTTGTCAGTGAACACAACTGCCTAGAATTAAAGTTCTCATTAAGCCACCTTTTTCTTTTCATATTTTAATCTAAAAGAGATGAACAGAGCAATTTATCATTTGAAGGTCAACATTTAGCTTTTATTTACTCAACAAAAAATTAAGGATGAACCTTAATTTACCTCCTCTGACATTTACTTTCTAGTTATTTTTGTTTTGCCAAAGTGCAAACATTATTAATTCTTAAGGACTTAAAAAAAAAAAAAGCCAAACATACACAAGAATTACAGTAATTACATAGTTCTCATTTTTCTTTAATGGTATTAAAATGTTTGGCAGGGGAACGGGAAATCACATAACTGACCCTTTAAAGGAATAGAGAAATGAAATTTTATTTCCAACGTCATAGTTTTCTCCTTTTTACCATGACTACAGTTTTTCAGTTTTCTGAAATGTTACTTGCCCTTCTCAGATTTCTCAAAGGAACTGTCTTCTACTTTATGATTTCTTTACGGCAGTTTAAGTGCTTAAGGTTACTTTTTCATCAGGGCCAGCTGAATTGAAAGGCTGAATAATTTTGAAAATTCCTTTTATAGAAGTCAGCTACGCCTCTCCAAGAGATTTTCAAGTAGTCAAGAAAATATTACCTAGTGTTATGTATTACAAATATCTAATTTCCTTCCTTCTTTCAGTTGTCTGGCACACGAACACCCTTGTTTCCTCCAACTTATGGAAAACGCTACAATACTACTGCACTTCCTGTAGTCTCTAGGTTCTTAATCATTATTCTTTATTTATGTTTTTCATTAAACTGTTAAAGATACCAATGCCTTTGTCCCTATGAGTGCAAGAATAGAGTAAGTAGATAATGCTATCTCCTTACATGCTTGAATTATACTCTGGTCACAATATACTTCCACCATTTGGTAGGGATAATTTCATTCATTACTTAAGGGAGCAATAGACTCAGACTTCTAAAAAATTAATTTGGTAACAGAATTAACCCTGAACAGATTTTTGTCTTCAACAATTATAAAGATGGCACAGATGCTGAGGGAGGGAAGGAAGGTACCTTTAAACCTTTTCAACCACACCATGGGGCTTCAACTGCAATATGAGGGAAAGGAGCAGAGGTTAAAGTAGCATGAAACTGCAAAATTCCAAGTTTATCACAGCTGTTACTGTACAGACATACAGATGAGTTAATGGTGCTCTTCTTCACCTTCCTGTAGAAGGGCAAGTTCAGAAGACATATGGCTCTGCTGAGCCAACATGCACCAGATCACTAGAGTGAAGCAAACTCTAGCTGACTTCAGGTCCTGGATGGCCAGGGCAACTAAGAGAGATCACATTTGTGTGCAAAGGCCTTCGCTAACCTCTCCTCAACACAGTCCTTATGCAGGTTTTTACCCATTTGCCTGGATCTGGCTTTTGGCTGTCAATGATTTGACTCATTCAGAAATTCTCATTCTTATACTTTCAGAAGCCGAAATCTGGAATGAATTTATTTTCCCTAGGCAGGTGCAGTACTTTTCCTGCTGATTACTATTGGAAAACTGGAGCTTTCCACTCTCTGAAGCTCTTTTTTTGTCCTGTGAAAGGTTAGAAGTTCTACTGGCTGACCCTAGGCATCTGCGTGTCTGATCCCCCTTCACCAGTCAGTCTCTCTTCTGCTTGACTTTCCCACAGAGTCCCTGTGGCCTTTGCAGGCCCAGAACTGAATTCTGAAGTCTTAGTTTCACTGTGTTTCACAATAGCTATTTCATAACATATGCCAACTTCCTATTGTCAGAGGAGTGGAATCAGAAACAGGAAATATTTATCCACGTGAACCAGAACTTCGAATGGGAAAATGCAAAACCCAATGGTCACAAGCAAAAATTTTCTTGCTTAGGAATTCAGGAAGGACAGATGAGCTTTTCTCAGTGCAGTGAGAACTCTGAAGCTGCTGCTGTTTTTTTGGCATAAACCTTTCCAAACTGTAGCACTAAATTCAGCTGGTTACTGGATATAGGCACATGAGTAGAACTTCACGGCCTTGGTTACAGACATTCATAAATGAGGGTTGCCTTCCCACATATCCAGGCTAAAATATGTTTGGAACAAAAAAGGAAAAAAAAAAAAAAAACAACATTGGAGGAAAGTTTGTTTCTAAAGGTCACAGCATAGTTCCCCTTATTGACAATACAATTAAGATTTCCCTGCAGCTTTCACTGTAAAAATTTTTTCATATTTCTGTTAAATGTGAAACCACTGTCTTTTCTGTGAAAGCTCGTGGCAGCATTGCAGACTTGAGTAAAATGAAAACCATTGCTAATCAGAAGCATTCCTACCTTCCAAATCAAGACAGGGTTAAAAGTCAGTGGAGAGATGGTAAGAATAGAAATCCACTGTTTGAGAAGTTTCCTCATAAAAAGAACAGAGAGGAAGCCTTATACATGAGTAATACTTCACAAAATTAGAAATCATCTGTAGAACTGTTGCTTCTGGGGTTAATAGTGAAAACACTCAAAAACATTGTGCACTCCCCCCAAGACCAGCCATTTAGCTTATATTTTAGTAAAGTGTTAAATCCTTTAAGTACCTAGATAACTGCCAGATTTCACTTGGTTACTGGAATCTGTGTAAGAGTGGATTGTACGTGCAGTTGTGTTGTATACAAACACAGAACCAGTCCAATAGAATGATCCAGGGGCTCCCATTATAATTAAGTCCTAAAAGAAAAGCAAAACAAAGCCATGTTACTCACATTGAAATATTCATGAAAATAAGCAAAACAAGTAAAATGTTCTTGTTTAGATCTCCTGTGAATTCTATGAAATGCTACTGGAGATGCATCTGGCTCAGCACTGGGGTTTACTAAATTACAGATAATATTTTCCAGACTTTGTAAAAATACCATTTTTAAAAGCTTTAAACTGTAACAACAAAATACAGCAATTCAGGATATTCTCTTCTCAAATGAGCTTTTTAGAAATCACAATCTTAGGATGGAATGAAGATTAAATAATAGAGAGTATTACTCTGTAAAGCAAGAAGGCAAGCATTATAAATGTTACATCAAACATATTAAAGATAATAATAAAATTTCATCCTCTGCTATATCCATGCCCTTTTTCCAGATGAAAAATAACTTAGGTTTAGTAAGGTGTAAAAGTATTCTTGGGATTAAAAATGAAAGCCTTACTTGGGAATTACCATGCAAGTCATAGCAAGATTTAATTAAAAATAAATTAAAAAGTGATTTTTCCCTCCCACAATAAAATACAGCATTGATGTTTGCATTTACACATCCCTTTTTAGACATTATACATAAAAGTAAGTATATAAACAGAGAGACTTCTGGTATCTTTAATACACACCTCAATGTAAAAACTAGATATTCCAGCCTGACATGACCCATGTCTTTCTCCATACTTTCGTGCATGATCTGCGAATGGGCAAGAAATATTCAAAAGGATGAGAAGCAAGTACTTCCAGAGTTTTGTCACCAGGCTTTCAATAGAAGTTCAGAAAACTTATGAAAAAACAAACAAACAAACACCTCCCCAAAAAGTTGGTTTTCAGTTCTGCAATAAAACTAAAACGACTGGTTTCTACTAGATAGCCTTTAGGTGCAATATACTATTGTAACAAACTTAAAACACTGTGTGTCACTTGATCACACCTGCCTTTGAAATATTGACTTTAAAGGCTATACTTTCAAAATTGTTCCCTGAATGAAACAGACAAATAGTTTGAGCACCACGTCTGGATACTCTTCCACTCTGTACTTCAGGCATACTCTGACAGGCTTGATTGAACTTGCCCTGTGCTCCACTGGTGCCATGAGGGGTTTGTGTTATGGCAGTCTCGGACATCCTGCTTTCATCCTAGCAATCCAACACTGTCCCAGCTCTGCTTTCCTGCAATTCTTTGCTGACTGCCTGCCATCAGGGTTCCCTTCATTCCATACACAGATTTGTACACTTAAAGTCTCCAAAGATAAAAAACACATGATTTCACTACCCCTTGTAAGAGTCTCCAAAGCCAGCAGTGGGACATTTGATGGCACTACTCTGTCTGCACAGGAAGATCACTTTGTCAGCTGATCCTTGCATTGGCAAGGCACAGGGCACGTGATTGTTCTCCTGGGTGGATGGTAGATAACAATGGGAAAGCATGGATGGAATCATTTGATAGATTCTGGTGCTGCCTCTTATTCTGCCCCTGAAGTTCTCCAAGGAAGAACCCCTGAAGGTCTCATGCCACAGCAGCAGCCTTGGCAGAAGACAAGTAAGGGACAAGGACATGCAATGTGACAGGCACTGCAGCACCTTTGCATCAAAGGCTAAGGAGCAGGTGGTACAATCACTTGCAGGTATTTCTGCTGCTCTGCTGTGAGACTCTCCAGAGCAATGACAAGAGTAAAGGAAGGAAGGATGTCCTCTACTGGCCTGGTTTTGAAAAGCACACATCCTTCAGCAATGCAATCTGGGAAAAAACTACTCTGATGCCCTGTTCCATTTTTTTTTTTTTTGCCTTTTGAAAGCAGGTTTTCTTTGAAGTGATAAACATCTTTACATCACAAACTGGGCTCATATCATCAGCACTCAGCCTCCAAGCCTTTGGCTGCAGAACACCTTCTCATAACAACACAGGCTTTTCACAAACTCTGCACCATTCAATTGCGTATCTCACCCTTCCCTACAAAAGGACTCAAGCCTTTTGCTTACCTATATGGCATGGGCGTATTCCATCGACAGTTCGGAAATCAGGAGAGATGGTAAAACAAATGCCCTGTGGCAGTTTGTGCTCAATTTTGACGTAAAACACATTTTTCCATCTATGTCCACAAGCCTATAGATATAAAACAAACACAGCATTTGACATGGAAGCCCAAGAAAGCTGGCTGCAGTGTGACAAACAGGCCCAGTGGTTAATACATACAATGATAGATCCGTCCTCCTTTGGTTGCCTTGACAAGCTGACACCCAGCCACTGATTATCCCGCTCTTCCACACACGTCTTCCCACAGTAGTTGCTACTGGGATGGCCTAGGAGACAAAGACCAGGGCTCTGAACAGAGGGACAAGGTGAAGAACAATGTGGTGGGTAACAGGAGAATCCAAGAACTCTGGGGGACGGTGCTGCAATTTGGATACGGTGGCTCTGACCTCTGTCTCACACAGGTCACACAGACTTTTTACTTTCTTCTTGAGCAAAGTTATGATTGTGGGTAGCCAAAGGGAACATCCTGGCTCTGAATGTGATAGGCTGGCAGTGAGGATGGGCTTCCCCATCATTACTCAGATAGAAAGTGACATTACACTCAATTCTGGTGAAGGGCTGTCCCTGTAAGTGCTCTTCAGCCTAAATGTTTGTAAGAAACACAAGTAATAACTGTGAGTGCCACCTAAACTCTAGCCTAAAGCAAACATCCCTCCAACTGTGTGTCTACTGGTAGCAGATCTTAAAACAATCTCTACTGCAAATGGCTATCAAATAAGGGTTGTATAACTGCCACCTCTGTTGGGGATGGCACATCATTACCTATGCACATCCTGCATGCTTCTTTCACTGTTGCAATTATTCACTAGCAGCTCTTAGTGTTGGTTCTTAAGTAGAGTTACTTTTTAAAACCTTGAGAAAACACACTGAAATGTCTTCTAATTCTGCCCCACAGCTCAAAAGGCCACAGTATTGCCAAGTTAGCAAACATCTGCTTTCCTCTGGAAAGCAGTAGCGAACCCCACAGTAAGGAGAAGCTACGCATTTATTCTAAGTTATATAAAGGAAGTTTTTAATTTTTAAGATGTTTGTATGAATAAGCATTAATCAAATTGTTGAATTGGTATTTTCTATGCATCAGCGTGATAGTTTATGAAAATAAGTTCTTATAAAATAAGGAAACACATTAGTTCATTTGAACAAACTCTTTTGCATAATTTTTAAAACTTTCTCAGATTGAATACAACTACAGGTGAACCCAAAATGTTTGAGGTTTAAGTGTTAGTTTAGTTATCCAGAAGAGGATGTCAGTACAGACCACAGAGTACTAATGCTGATGGGATATTGTTTGCACAGAAAAAAGCCCCATAAATCACACCCCACACCTTCTCACCCCTCGCCCCACCAAAAAGCCTGCAAAAATTAACCCACCAAACAAAACACCTGTGCTGAGAGCAGAACTGGCATTTATTACTGTCCAATGCATTAGAGAGTTTAAATGAATATATAGATTATCCTATTGGCTAATGTCAGAGATGACGCTTCCATGTACTGAATATACACTGCTTTTCAGAAACAAGTGTGGAATTTAGTTTTGGAACTGAATTATGCAATGGAAAACTTCTCACTACCTAAGGGAGACATTTCCATGGTTTACATGAATTAAAAAGCAGATTTATCTGATTGAAATATCCTCAGAAAAGAAAACTCCATTACACTCCCATGTGTAAGAATTAGTCCTCCTTTAAACTGCACAAGGCACTTCTGGTAATTCCCTTCTAGCAATGAGTTCCATCCTCTTCTAATAATGACTTACCTGGGACTTGCTTTTATGTGGACTTACAGGAAATGGGAGAAATAGAGAAGACCAGGGCAATAAATTGAGACCCCAAGAGACTGAGACTTTTTATCACTAAATCAAATAAAACCAGACAATGATGATGTGAGAGATGAGTAAGTTCAGCCTGTCTCAGTGTTTCCTTCCTGTGCCTCTTTCAGAGGTTTGTAACAAGAAAAAGCACCACCATTCTTTGACACTCAATGGATTGCATTCCCCTTTTCCTTTGCTCCAGTATACGTTGATTCAGGATTATTTTGGCCCTCTACTGAAACGCGGCCTTATGTTTCCTATCTTTCTCTGACTGGCAAGTATTCAACCACCTTGAAATTACAGACATTCGTGGGAGAGAGAAGCAAGAACCTGACATCCCAGACAGCCTGATGAGTCCCTGCTCAGGGTATGACATTATAAAAGCTTTATCAAATGAGAAAATGCAGCATTCTGCACAAGCAACAGAGCAGCACTGCATAAGCTCAAGAGGACATGGCAGCTTGGTTGCCTCAGGGAAAAGGAGCACGTGCTGTCATAAAGTCACTGAGAAATAAGTAATTGCCCATGCCTGTGTACATTACACAGCTGGAAGATACACTTCTGCTGCAATCCCCTCTGAACACATCCACAGAAACAATGCAACTGCACACAAATATGGTCAGAACTTAAAAAGCCACTTCTGGTTTTGGCCTCAAGGATCATAATACAGATGTTTGCAATGTCATCTGAGAAACCAGTTTTATATAACTTGCTCCAGTGTTTTCCATGCCCAACAGCCTCTCATCACCCACTTTATCCTTCCATAACTCCTCTGGTTCATTGCTAACTGATGAAAATGATGAAGTCTGCTGCAAAGGCAATAAGCGTCTTGATATCCTGCTCCTAGGTGTCAGGGCCTAAGAGTCTAGTTTTACTCACACAGGAACTACTTTCTGCTTTCATAGATCTGATGGGGTTTATCCCTCTTATGTCCCTCAAATGACTTCAACCCAAAACATTTTAAATTATATCCATTTCCATCTTTCTGTAACAGACCTGATGGGGTTTATCCCTCTTATGTCCCTCAAATGACTTCAACCCAAAACATTTTAAATTATATCCATTTCCATCTTTCTGTAACAGACCTAGGTCCAGAAGATCCCATGTTCCTTGGAATAGTATGGCTATTTGAAAGAGGTCACTTGCAAGGTATGAGCAATGCAAGCAACATAAAAAGCACACTACCAAAACTCAAACTTACTGAAATCAAAGTTGAACAGACACAGCTCTGCCTAGGGGAAAACCATTAACTGTTCACTTTTCCATTGTAATGATTCAGCTGGGGGAGCTAGAGGGCAATTTGTTCACAGGTTAATTGTAGCAGAGACTTAAAGGAGGGAGCAAGACTGAAACTGCAGGCAGAGCTTTCTGGCCTTATGTTAAACAGTATGCAGTGAATTTACTGCATTCATTTGTAGCTAAAACTATTTTTTTCTTTAGACAGGACGGCAAATTGCACAAATTATTTCCTATATACTTTCGCCAGTCAATCACTGTTTCAAATCTGACAGCAGTGCTACTGAAGAATTTCTGTAACATTTTATATGTCCAAAATTCAATAGGTCAAAATGTATAGAAAACTTTGTGTAAATTCCTCTGCAATAATCTGTGACTACCCCAAGCTGACGTGGGCAAGGATTTGAAACTCAAGACTAGAAGATGGACACAGTGCCTCAACCTGAAGTATTGTATTTTGTACTTGAAGTTTCATAATCAAACAAGCCTCTGCATCTAACATAAGCCATTATTTAAAAATACTCTGAATACATATAAATCTGCAGTCTAGAACACTTGACACCATAAACAGAAGTACTAGAACTCAAAAAGAGACTGAAAACTCTTCTATTCATCAATCAGAGAGAGATTTAAAAGTGTTAATGAGGGGCTAGGAAAAGGAAGCCTTACTAGTGTATCTCATTGCTCTCTTCAGCTCTTAAACCAGCCCAGGGCCTGCAACATCTTGAAGAACATTAAAATTCTTCAAAGTATGTCTGGATGAGTTATCCCAGATACTGTGATGACTGCAGCATAAGACTGCTCCCAGCAGACCTTTTGCTTCTGAGAAAGCAGATAGGGACTTGCGACACGTAAAAATACAAGAGCAGTTTTGTGTGATCAGAAGCTTCCTAATGGTTCATGAATCCTTCATTAATTAGTCATGGCAGTTTCAAGGCTACTTTAGCAAAAAGGAGTGACAAAGTATTTTAACATATTTATGTCTCCAAGTAATTCACATCCATTTATTACAGAAGCCCAAGCTTTTTATTTGGAA
Source organism: Melospiza melodia melodia (assembly GCF_035770615.1). Lineage (NCBI taxonomy): Eukaryota > Metazoa > Chordata > Aves > Passeriformes > Passerellidae > Melospiza > Melospiza melodia. The sequence goes on along the minus strand of NC_086201.1, from coordinate 23,674,286 downwards.
AGCCATTTCTATTGCCTGTTATCACCTCTACTTTTTTATGACTTATAATTAGAAACTTACCACCTCAAAGAGGTTTTTACCAGAACAAAATGCAAATTCAACTATTTAAGAGCAAGAAAGAAACATTTATTTCTTACTGTGCCTGTTCAGCAGCGCAATATATTGCCACACATTTTTCTAAGGAAATTCCCTATTCTATGAGATCAGAATCCAAACTCGAATGAGTTAGACAAAGATAATTAAGTTCAGCTTTGTAATTGCAAGTTTCCCTGCACATTTCTCTGACCTCAGATACTATGCCACTTCATTCACATCCCATGTTGCACAGCTGCCTTTGGCTTCTTCATTGACCTCCATGACCTGTTTTACAATACAGCACTTCTTTTCAGCTTCTATTTAACTTCAGAAATACTACAGACAAACCTTAGTGATGCAAAGATGTCATCTTTGCAGTAATGAAAACCTAGTTTGAAAAAATGTGGCATAACTACATAACTGTTTTAAAAAGTATGTTGCATAACCTGCAGCCTTCAATTCTGGGAATAGAGGCCATGTTAAGCTGAGCCTTTGGAACTACATAAACTTTTTCATATATCTGTTGCCTCATTTCACTTAGAATCCCTTAGGCTATTGAAGAAAAACCCATCATATTATTTCTTTGGAGATTTTGTTTCTCCATTGGCTAAATGAGCAAAGTGAAAGGCATTGCAGATGTTTGTAGTTTTCAAAGAATCTGAAATTTTCAAGTCTTCCTTTTCTTCCCTCACACAGTAAAGGACTATTTTTACTACCAATCTAGGAACAGGGATTTATTGACTCTTAGCATAAGTTATAAAGACACTACTTTAGTTGGCCTCCTAGATTTTTTGCAAGCCTCCTAAAAATCAGACAGCCAGAAAAAAAATAGGTCTTTGTTATGTATAACTTTTTAATAGATATAGTATTGGAATGAAATTACTCAACAAACCCCCAAAATACTACTTGGGCTGGTATAAATTTAATTTCCATTCTTTCTAGCAGCAACTGCTTGTTTTTTTCTTATAGGACTACACCTAATACACCACTGAAGTACCTTAGGTTTTTGTAGCCCAGTTACAAATTGAAACTCTTATATTGATTTGTAGCAAAAAAAGACTAAAAACAAACTGACAGAAGGCTAGAACCTGTCAGTTCTAAGTTTTATACACAGACATGTAGAGAAATAATTGTTTTAGTATTTTTTTGGTTACAGACTGCTGTCACCAAACAGAGCTCCGCCCTGACAGCCACCAGTTCATGGTGTGCCATTGCTTTCAAATATTTTGATAGCCCTTTTCCCGCGCTTCCCCGCGCTGGGTGGTGTGCTCATAACGGATGGGATACTCTGGGTCGGAGGGTGGCACAGTACAAGTTGGGGAAGATTCTCTCCATAGCACATGAATAGCGTCAACAGCACTGTATGCAAATGGACAGGAAGAGAGCCCAAAGCAATTCACACATGTTCATGGCAGCCCAGTGCAAAGCCTTCCCCTTTTTAACAAGTATCAAACGCTTGAAAGTTGAGTAAGTTCAGCCAGTTACATCTGCTAAGTATGGAGACCGTGGAGATAGAGAGAAGCCAAGTTAAATGCAGCACCCATAAACACCGATTCAGTCAAGAAGAACTTTGTTCGCCTGAAACTCCAATAAATCTGCAAGCAGGAGGAACCCATCAGCAAGACAGCTGTGGCTCAGAGTTACTTTAGGGTGGCTTCTACGAAGAGAAGGCTTTGCAGGAGAAAACATGATTTAGGCACATACTTCCACCCTCCCATCCCTGAGCTTATTGCATTCACCCACTGCCCTGAGAGCGGGGGCAGAGCGGGCTCACACCGAAACTCTCACGGGGCTTCTGACTCGGAGGCTGAAAGGTGAGAAACGGCTGTGGGAACATCTGTCACACCTAACTTCCCCAAATCAAGTTTTGGTCATGTCATCTCTCTTGATGCCGCCGCTACAGTCCTCGGGCATTAGCCCTTTGGCGAGAGGCACAGCACTCTGCAGTTTACGGCGGAAGGGCCCAGCACACCCCGCAGGGCAGCAGAGCGGAGCCGCGATGCGCGCAGGGCGGCGGGCACCCTCCGTCCGTCCATCTGTCCGTCCGTCCCCGGCCGCCGCCCCGCCGGGGTCTCCCCGCCCACGGCCCGCCGCCGACTCACCCAGCTGGAGCTGCTCGCACTCTCCGCTGGAGCTGCCCCCGATCCGGCACCGGAATATGGCCCCGGGGTTCACCACCGACTCGTTGGCGGGCCAGCTGGCCCGGGGCGCTCCCGCCACCAGCCTGCGGGGCAGAGACGGCAGCGTGAGGAGCCGCGGCCAGGGCAAGGCGCGACGGGCCCCCGCGGGGGCGGCCGGGCCGGGACTCACCATCGCTCCTGGCCGTGGCGGTGCAGGAGCACCGAGTAGCCGAAGAAGGTCCCGTTGCCCCCGCGGAAGAGCAGCGCGTGCTGCGTGTCCAGGTTGTAGGGCCGCGCCGTCAGCAGGCACAGGCACAGCAGGAGCAGCGGGGCGGCCCAGCCCGCAGCGCCCCGCGCCCTCCCGCAGCTCCGCATGGCTACGGCCGACCGGCAGCGCACCGACGCCGGCTTCCCGCCTCTCAGCTCGGCGAGAGGAGAGGGCAGGGCAGCGCCGCGCCCCGCCCTGCCCCGCCCTGGGTCACCCTCCCCGCGGCCCTGCTGGGGGTGTCCCCGCGAACGGGGGAGTCACACGGACACTCTGCCGCCGCCGCCTCCCCCCGCGCGGCCGCAGCCCCTCTCCCTGCCCGGGCGGCGGGGGTCGGGTTTCTCCCCGCCCCGTCCGCGCCCACGGGGACGCTGCGGAAGGGACGTGGCCCCCGTGTCCCCGGGCAGTGCACGGCCCCGTGGAACGCGACCATCCCGACCCCGGCGAAGCAGAGAGGGCCGCGTCCCCCTCGCTTCGCCTCGACGCACTTGCCGGCCGGGCCGGCAAAAGGGGATGCTGGAAACTTATCCCGAAATCTCCCGCCGAGCAGCGGGCGGGCAGCTCCACCCAAGCGCAGGACTGTGTTCTGAGGAAGGAAGTGTGGAGAGGATTGAGTTTTACCGTTACATTTAGGAAAATCCCAGTACCCCTGTGTTGAAGCCTTCCCCACCGTGGGTGTGCTGAGGGGTCTTGCCTACTGACCCCCGGTGGGGGTATTTCATTCCTGAAACCAGTGCCGCAGCAGCAGAGCACAGTGAGCCTGGCCTACCCGTGTTGCGCAAGACTGCTCACTGCTGATGGCTCCTTCCTTTCACGTGTGGTGTAGTCAAAACAGCACCCCGTCGCATTTTTTTTTTTACATTTTAGAGTAACTTTTTCACATTCCTTTTCAGTTCTTCAGTTGCTGACAAAGTTAGTAGCCATGCCTCCAGACAGCAAAGGAACAAAGGAAAATGAGCATTCTGCAAGAGATCTGGTATTTGGCAGACCTTGTAAGGGCTCCCTTGATCTTGGTGAGGAGCTTTTCTGTGTATTTTCGGCAATCAGTTGCTGACTCTTGATTTAGCTCATATTGAGTTGAGTTCATCCTGAAATCAAGGCTTTTACTTCTATCTGCCAACCTTGCCTCACTGAAGTCGTTTGAATACCAGGGCTTCCCTGTTGCTATAATAATCCCTGTATATGAATGACCTATGTGTAATGGTATTTTGAATCTGAGAAACAAGAACAGAAGAACTTGTAAATGAAAATTTTAGTTACAAAGATTACTTCCTGCATCTGGAATAAAATCCAGTATGATTGCAACTATCAAATATTATACACATTAGAAATAACAGTGAGATTTCCCTAATGGAAATTTAGAACGTGGCATTTTAAGTTTCTTGGAAAAATACCCCCCTTTGATTTCCATTAAGTTAGTGGAAATGTGGAAAGTTTCACACTTCTGCAAAATGCTGAGCAACTACCAGAGCAGGGAACTGAGGCAATGCAGAGCGAAACATCTTGTCATCCTGACCACATGCAGATGTGTAGCTTCTGGAATGAGATCAGCACAGTGGAAGATCTGACAGCCAGTCAGTAGTGTATCTTTTTTTAGGTCCTCATCTCTTGAGCCATCAGAGGGCTTCTCCGGATGACACTGATGTGGAGCAGTGGCTGTTTCGTGCAAAGGAGTCAAACAGCTTCTCAGCTGCTATTCATCTTCCTTCCAATTACTGACATCAAAGGAGTTAAAACAATCAACAGCAGCTGTGAATCTGCATTTCTACTACTCAAGAAGCTTTCACCCTCATTTTCAAAGCAGCAAAACAAACATGATTCAAAACTGAAATGCTAAATTGTGGTTTAGTTGGCGAAAAATTGTGACATGGTTGTTCCACCATGATGCAGGAACCATGTTGAGATGATGGCTGGGTTCCTAGCTGACAGGAAAAGGTAGATTGTAAAGTTATGGGATTCAATTATTGGTGTGTACATGGCTGCTTACCAGCTATGATATGAAATTGAGACCTCTACATCACCTGTCAGGAGGAAATGTGTGTGTTGTCTTCCTAGACTCTGCTAGAATGGATGTGATCATGATCCACCAGGCATCAATGAAATCAGAGGAATATAAATTACTGGAGAGTCAGAAATCCATACTTTGAGAAATATTCTTAGGTTTCAGTACCATTCAGGTACCAGGCAGAGAGCAGAATAAATGCAACTGACAATGGAGTAATGGAGAGAGAACTTGAGTTTTATTAGGGATTAAGAGAATTTGCAGAAAAGGTGGAACCAACACTGGAAGCCAAGTACCGTATTTACAAATCAAATATCAGTTATGTATCAGTTTATATCTAAGTTATCCTGAAATAATAAAAGAAGTCCTCCCCAAAATGTCTTGCTGCTATTCATTCGCAACAGCACATCTCCCACAGTCTTCTGTGGGTTAATAACACTAGAAGCAAAATATAACAGTGACTTGCTTTTGTGCTTGAATTTGGTTCACCATCTAAGGCAATTTCAGAGGAGCCAGTGGGATGATTTGTTAATTATATTAGTCTGCAGTTTGGCAGCATATTTTACAGCAGATGTGTACATTTCATCTGACTGTCCTCATCTCTTGCTGCTTGTTCTTGAGTCATACTGCTGCCCCTGTTATACTGAAATTGTTCAGTGTCTGAGCAGTGAAACACATCAGAGAAGTGATCTGAGTTAAAAATAACTCAGCAAAATCCCCCAAACCTAGATCTGATTTGTAGTTTTTATATTGTGTAGCTGGACAGTTATACTGGTTGCATTTATAGGATGGTTGAAACTGATGCTGCAGCTTTAGGAGCTTTCTCATGTAACAGCCTTAACTTTCTAGAAGTAGCAAGTCTATAAAGTTAAAACCTACACATCTAACTTAAAATGAAGCAGTTTCTTTCCCTTCTTAAGTGAGAAGAAGGGAAAGAAAATTACTGAAGGAAGAACATCCTGATTCTGAATGTCTGTCAGCTTTCTTCTTTGGAATATATAATTTTTGATTCCCTAAGTTGGAAGGCATTTGTATTAAATTAAGTCCTGTGTATGGGCTGGTGTTGGGAAACTGATCACATGATTGTTTTTGCTGTGTTATAAATACATGAAAGCACGTGCTGCTAAAAATTGTCATGGATATGGCTGCTTTCTGCTGTCCCTAGTCTCCTGTGTGTCGTGTAAGCCTACTGCTGCTTACGGAAGAGTGTCTCCAAATCTACTCTGAATTAGAAATAAAAACAATCAGTGGTTGAGTTCTTGTTCCTAACTAGAAAGACATGAAAGTTTAATTTTTAAATTGTCTAAGTACTTAAATAGTCCTATTTCAAATTTGAAGTTTCTAAACCTTTCTGATTTACTGAAACATGGAAAATCTAGGGTTTTGGTCAGACCATAACTATGTCTTATTTTTATATAAATTTCTCCCCCACCACCCCCAACAATGGCAGTGGGCCACAAAGTCTAGTACTCATATGCTGTCATCTGAGAAATTAGAGAAGGCAAATACACTCTTACCTCTAAGGCTGTCTTCAAGAAACTTCATCTTCCCTCTGCTGTAAGATACATGTGAGCTCTCATGAAGAGGTTGTATTGTCCACTGACAAGTATAATTAAGCACAGATGTTGGAGGCACCAAAAAGAAACAAATGTTAGCAAGGGTCTTAATTTTATAATTTTGCTTATATTCTCTTTAGAGGTCTGAATTTCCTTTAGAATCAGGAAAAGAGAAACAATCTTTTAATTTAATCAGCTTATAATATATTTACAGTCATATAATGTGCTTTTAGGAAGTTCTTTAAAGAAGTTTTTTCTTCCCTTGAAAAATTGTGCTGCTGAAATAAAGACTGATCTGCCAAAAGAGCCTTCCAGTATTTAAACATATAATAATGTCATACAGACAATGACTATGGCAACCTGACTAGAAGAAGCAAACAAAAGATAATTATAGTTAACAACGGCCTAACTAATAACTGCATTTTGATTTACAGATAGGTAGAACTGGAAATTAATCATTACATGCATATATGTGATTTTTATTTCTTAAGATTTTGTCAAAGATTCTTGAGTTGCGAGACCAGACACGACTAAATAACTGGTTCTGAGCAGAATTGGGCAGTAACTTCTTTTCCCATCCCTAAGGAATTGCTGAACTTTTGAAACTTTCCCATCTGAAATTCAAACAAAGAGTGTTTTCATGCACCATTTCTGTGTCTTTCTTTGTAAAAGTCTGGTTCAGCACAGTTGCAGCATTTTTTCATTATTATCAGTTTTTTAAACAAATATTTTAGTTAGATCTAATCTTTTTGAGATAAAAAGGAAATATGTATGTTCAGAGAATTTCAACATAAAAAAATGTAATTTTCTTTTTAAAAAAAATTAATAATTTATTTAAATCAGTGCTTTCCCATAATTATTTTTCCATAATTAATTAATGTTTCAACACATTCATCTCTGCACAGAAAAAAAAATCTGACCATTTATTGGTATTTCTATTTTTTCATGTTTCTATTTTTTTCATATTTCTATTTTTTCATAGGTTCCACATGTCTGCTGATGAGATCAGATGCAATGGGAATGGAACAGAATCTGAAAAAACTTTGCCTAGATTTATTTCTTAGCTGCAAAGCAATTTTAAGCTAAACATTGGTCTGTTGCATCTGCTAAGCAAAATAAGCTGGAGCACAAGGTACAAGCACAATCTTGGTTATTTAAACAAGTAGATATTAGTTTTGCTGAAAAGAAGGATCAGTTCTGTACTCAGGTATGAATGAATTTGGCACTTACCATTAATGTTAGTTTCAATTTGCATCAGTGTTTAAGTATGTGCACATGTCAATACAATCACAGCGTTATGTTATGCAGGACTGCCCTAATTGTTTTTATTTTCCAAAGGTTTCTATATAAGAACTTAAATAAATAGTTTGAGTGGAGTGTAAGGTTCTTTGTTGTCTCTCTCATTTATTTTTAAGGGTTTTATAAAATAATTTCTAACAAAAAATAGGCATGGTCAATGATTGGTGCAAGTTGGGCAATTAATAGTTTAGAAACTGAGTGAAATGATGCTGAGGCTGAAAGCCTTTGGCTCCATAGAAAAACTAAGCACTATGAAAACAGCCCCAAATTAGAAAGGGTGGATGTGTATGGACCATGTTCTTCCAGCAGTGACAACAGCTAATATTTCAGATAGAAAAAATACCTCACAAGACCTCCTTATTTCTTGAAAATAATCCACCAGAAACCAAAACTGAAACAGTTGTTGGAAGAGAACTGCTGAAAGGAAACATCTGGAGGAAATGCCATTCCAATTTCAGTCTTGTCTTCAGTATATTATAACATACATTTTTCAAGATGTGATATTGTGCTTCATCAGACAACATCACAATGAGATCATACCTCTGAATATGGACTCCAGGTCACCTTTATGAAGGATGGTAGTCATTATGTCTGATTCTGCTTCCTGAGAGAGCATATTAAAAATATTTCTCATCCACTGGTCATTTCTTTGATGCCAGCATGAAATCCTAGATATGCACAAAATGATTGCTGCACAAACTCCTAATCTATGTAAAAATGGAAACAGGCATCTCAAAAGAGGAGCCAGGCCTGAGAGTTCAAGAGAGTTGCAGAGAAAAGTCTAGGACAAACCACAGCTAAATTCAGAACTACAATATGGTAAGAAGGAATTATGGTAGAAGACAGTGAAAACTGGGTGATTTTGTATAGCCATATGAACAATTTGACACTTTTGGAATTCTTCAGAAGAGATGAAAATAAAAGATTTTTCTAAATTGTTATGTTTCTTATGTATGTATATTAATATTTTTCTTGTACGCCTTTCATGGATACTCTTAGTGTGAGTCCAAAACCCATCCATTCCCCATACTGTGTCTTCATTAATTTATTAACCTCTTTAAAAATTAGGGAAAACAAAAATTTTCTGGCAAGCTATCATGGCTCTAGTTGTTAAAATCTCAACTTAAAATGCCCTTAGTACTGGCATTACATTCATAAGTAGTCATTTGCCAGCTTTGTATCTGTGATTTCACAGTTATCAGGTCCAATAAAAGTTTAGACCCTGACAATTTAAACATTAATAATTTTTGTTGGCTTGCAGAAAAAAGACCAAATCTGTATCATTGTCATGTAATTTGAAAGAGAATTTTTTTAAAGTTACACTTACATTAAAGGAAAAGGTAGTAGTATTGAGATTAGGCAGACAACAAATTATGTAGAGGATATACTACTAAGAGTTCATCCACTTACAGGTAACCTTAGTTGTTCACGTTATTTTGCCAAAGTAGGCTGTGTCTATTTGCCTGTTTGTTTGGCTGGGTTTTTTTCTCTGTTTATATAATGGGCACTATAAACAATGTTACATGTTGTTGCTAGAAAACTTGTAATGAAATAAACCAATGTGATGCTGTTCTGCTTGACAAAGTTTCTCTGAATTGTCCTTGCTCTGTTTTAGAGTACTGCATGTAGTACCTTAAATATTTTCTTTTTAGGTTTGATTTTGACATGTCCTAATTCTCAGTTTATTTCTGAATTGTTTTAATTGTACCTGGATGTATTTGAAACGTATGTGGCCTTTTGTGCACTTGTAAAATCTGTAGACTTATTGCCCAGTATACATGTATAAACCATGTACATTTGTATTTTTATCTCATATTCTATGGGCTATGTATTCTGTTCCAAAATGGACCTGAGAATTCATAACATTTTGACTTGAACTTTTCCTTTCACTTACTCTAAAAATTTACAAATTCTAGTTACATTGGGATCAGGTCTGACCAATTTTATTCCCCCTTTCCAGTGAGTGCTTATTATACCTGAGCAGGTGCACCACAGTATATCTGGCCTGAGAAGAGAATACTCTGAGTGCATTTTTTCTTCAAAGAACATTGATATTCAGCTTTTGTGGCTAAAATACACCACTCCCAAAACAATTTTTTATTACAGCAACACAATAAATAAGATACATTAACAAACTTCAGCAATGGAGTCTTCCCATAAAAACAACATATTACAATTTAGAGGTGCCAGTGATTTCCTAAGGAACGAATAGGATCTCTAATTTTCTTCCCTTTTAATGAAACTGTACTTCCAAAAGTCAAGGAAAGGCCATGTGTGTGTCTTGCACAAAGTGATAGTTTGCATCCAGCTACACTTGCTGGTCTGTGTCTTTGAGGGGCGGTCTGTACAGACACATAGAGCAGTTTCTCCCTGCAAACACATTTATAAAGGAGAGGAAAGCACAGTGAAACTGGCTGTTTAATAACTCCAGTGAGACAATCACTCGTGTCCTGGAGGAACATGCAGGTGTGTGCTCAGCTGTAGCACAGCTCTGAGTTTTAGTGAACTGAAAGTTCATCTCATACATGAGCTCCTGGTTAGGGCCTCAGTGACTGAAGCTGTACCAGTTTCCAGCTCTGGCTGGGAGCTGGCTCCCAGCTGTGTTTGTTTTCCCCCAGCTGCTTGGCCATGTCCGCCACATGTTCCCTGTCTTCTCCCCCATCTTGTCCTGAGGCAAAGAGGCCCGGCCGAATCCAGGATGCCTGGCAGGGAAGGTGGTGTGTCTTGAGCCTTGAGGGATTGCTGGCAGGTCATTTAGGGTGTCCCTGGTGAGCCATGGGCACCAGGGCGGCTGCAGGTGTGCTGTGGGAGAGGCTGGTGGCCGCCCTGCACTGCCCGTAGCCGGTTCCGGCTGGTTCCGGCCGGTTCCGGCCGGTTCCGGCCGGCTCCCTCAGGAGCCCCTGAGGGCTGCGCCAGGCAGCCATGTTGCGGACACTCTGACTGTCCCAGACAAAGGACAAAGCGCTGCTCAGGTGGTGAGGTGTGACAGGAAAAGAGTGAGGGACAACTCTGCAAGCACCAGGGGTAGGACAGGAGTGGGAAAGACGCCACAGGTGCCAGAGCAGAGACTTGCCTGCGGCCTGCAAAGACGAGACGCCATTAAAGGCACCCAGGCCACAGCTTCTCTGGGACCCCATCTCGGTCCAGTGGATATGGCCTGGAGGAGCTCCTGACTGTGGAGAGCCCATTCTGTAGCAAGCTTTCCTGACAGAAGCTGTGGCCTTGGAGAGTTCACACTGGTGCAGAGCTTTCCTGACAAGAACTGTGGCCATGGACTGCCCATGCTGGAGCTGGTTCCCTGACAGGAGCCATGGCTCCATAGAGCACACATTGCAGCAAGTGACAGGCATTGCACCCATGCTGGAGCAGGTTCTCATGACAGCCACTGTGGCCCTGAGGAGGCTACACTGATAAGAACTGAGACCCATGGAGAGAAACTTCAACCCATGGACAGGAGCCTGCAGCCTGTGGACAGGATCTACAATGGAGGTGGGGGAAAATTTGGGAAGGAGGGAGAGGCAGAAGGGGGCTGTCATGTACTCATAGTAACCTCACAGTCCCCATCCCCTCTGCTCCTCTTGGATATGGCTGGGGATATAGGGGACCTCAGAAAGAAAGAGTGAAATTGACAGAAGTGTTGGTGTTGGGGAAGGTGGTGTTTTAATTTGGCTCCAAATCTATTAAAACTGGCCGGAAATTATTTTCCCAGAGCTTGATCAATCTTTTCCTGATGCCAGTGACTCGTAAGTGATTTCCCTGGCTTTACCTTGACCCCAAAGCTTTTTCATCATACTTCCTGCTCTCGTCCTCTGAGCAGTGAGAGAGAAGCAAAGTGGCTCTCTGGTAGCCAGACAGTCAACCCAACACAAAGTTCCAGGCCTTTTCCAATTCCACAATATTTCTTTCAGTGTAAATAGACTGGAGCTACAAATTTTGAGGTATAACCAATATTCAGGACAATTTTCAATGAATATTTAAATTAATTTACGTCATATCATAACTATATTCTCTATTTAACTCTCTTACAAGAAACATGATTTAGTGCTTTTGTTAAAAAAAACGGTTTTTTTGTGCAGTGTTCCATGAGAGTCATGATAAACAAAGACTTCATCAAGATCTAGTACCTGCAGAAGAGTCAAGCTCATAACTAAACAGTAAGAAACCACACATTTTTGATTTTTACAGACTTTAAAGTGATTTTAAGTTTCTCATATGAGTTATAAGCAAAAGTTCCAGTTCTTGATTATACAAATATCTCACTGGGGTTTACAGCTGTTACAGTCTCTGTATTATATCTTGTGATCTCACCTCCGGTAGCCCTTTCCTATGACAATCCCTCCTGGGATTGTACAGAGGGTTACAGAATTTCAAAACAATTGAGGATTTTGTTCTCTATGTGTGAATTTCATCAGTTTGAGATAAGGTGAGTGGAGAATCTACAGCACAGTATTTATGACATAATGCTTAGAGATATGAAAATGCACCATAATTTTAAGAACAGAAGGTTTTCTTCTTTTAGGCAGAGTACAGTTATCTTTTTATGGTCATGATTTTAGAGTAAGTGAAAAGATTACTTATAAAAACCCCACACCTATATTTAAATATCATTACAAATCCTATGTGATAGCACTTTTAATTTCATATGAAAAGTTATGTTGGTATTAACCTACCCCATAAGAAAACAGCAAAAATAACTTAGTCTTCTTCATTCTTGTGACATATCTGAATCACAGTTCTCTCTTTATTCTCACAGTCAGGATTATTTCATGTACAAAACTGACCATAAATGAGCATACAGTTTGCACCACAGACATGCCTGTGGGGTAATAAGACATAATATCTGTTTTGAAAAAGGAGTGTTACTGATCTAAAAAAAAAATCTGCTTACTGAGATCACAGAAGGCATTTTGAAGAAAAGTAAACCAGAATTTAAGTGTCATCACAGACAGATAAAAATAAGATACTGAATATGTATTTTGTGTAGCTAAGACAAATTTGTGTGTTTCACAGAAAAACTCAGATCTAGAGCTGCCACAGGCTGAACATCTTCAGCAATATCTCTGTGACCTTCAGTAGCTGTTACATCTGTCTGGCATTTCATTAATGAAACAGAGATTTGGCCCTGCTGTTCACTATTCAAGCTTAGACTGGGTTTGAAATTCTAGCTCTTTGAATAGCTAAGGGAGTTTTTCCATTGTTTTCAACCAGGCCACAATCTGTGTATTTGTCTGGGACTGCATGAACACTAAAGAATGATCAGTAGATGAAATCAGATTAATGTGCTTTGCAGTGTGATGTTTTTATTGTTGTTTTTAGGTTTTATGGCTAATGAAAATTGATCTTCTAATTAAAACCCTCACAAAAATTCTGGCATATTTATTTAAAATATGATTACGTAAATAATTGGTACAATGTATGAAAAATGGGTTCTCTAGTTAGATGAATTTTCCCAAGATATGTGTATTTTGAAATGATTCTGTGTCTTCTAATGCCTTTATTACATAGGATCAGTGTTATAAACCTTCTGCTTTGTGAAAAGATCCTACAGTTTCGTCTTCAGAAGTAGAAGGAAGTGCAATATTGTACATCTCTTTCTGAACAAATTTTCTTTCTGCTATTGCAGTCACCATGAGCACGAGTCAATAAACAGCCTTCCTCATGTCCCAGTGATTGTAAATCTTTCAAATTCAAGTTTAAAGGTCTTTACAAACATAAAACTTATGAAAATACAGAGTTAAAAAGGCAGCCATCAGTTAAAAACCAAATCTGTTTCAGATAATTTTGACCATTTTACCACTTAGTAATTTTCAAAGGCATTGCTTGTCTGAGACAGTGAATAAGGCATACACGAGCAAACCTGATAATCAGCCAAACTTTATATTCTGGAAAGCTTGAGTTGGGTATATCTCTTCATGATTACAGTAATAACCTTCTGAACCCAGCTGAGTCATGTGCATTACTTTTCTATCTTTCTTCTTGCCTACATCCTTTCTTTTATTTATCTCTGGTTTTCAAGGCAAGAAATATCTACTTTTTTTTTTTTTTAATTAAACTTAGATTTGTGTCATCTCAGTTTTCAGAAGCTTTTTGAGTATTCATCTTGTGTTGGCTGCTTTTTCTCCTTTCATGGTTTAGCTCTTGAAAATGTTATTAGACACAGTTTGTGCAGACTGTGAAATCAAATAGTTCTGTTTAGTCACATGTGTCAGCCAGTAGTACAATTCTGCCCCAAAACAGGTACTGGGGTCCACTCAGTTTGATGTAGCCATAAAATGTTAAATAATTTTTAAAATTTCTATAAAAAGTGCTTTTTAAACCATTAGCATCTCCAATGACTGCTGGATTTCAGGTTTATTCTTCAGAGAAGGGTAGCACAATCTCAAAAGTTAATGGTAGTAGGGGCCTGCTTTCCACTAGAGAAGAGAATTGTAGTTTTCAAATGTCTTCATGTTTAAATGGAATAAGTTGACTGATGAAATCTCAGTGCAAATGTTAGTGTTCCCTGAAGTTTTTTCTATTGTAATTTTCTTCTATTAATCATGGTTCATGTCTGCTAGCTGCTAAGTATAAGCAATAGGTAATTTTTCAGAAGGGATTTTGCTTTTCCTTCCTTTGCATATTAATTTCTACAAAGGATAAAGCCAAAAGAAGAATTGGCATTAAAATTTCAGAGAAAAAAAAAAGAGTAATCTTGGAAACAAAAATGTTTTACTTACAATCATGAATTGTTTGGAGTGTATAACTGTAATGAGTCAAAGAATCATAGAATTTTACAATATCAGATTTGAAGGGACTTCAAGGATCATCTGGTCCAACCTTTCTTGGCAAAGGCACAGTCTAGACAAGATGGCTCAGCACCCTGTGCAGCTGAATCCTAAAACTGTGCAGTGTTGGGGAATCCATCACTTCACTGGCGAGACTGTTCCAATGGCTGCTTGTTCTCATTGTGAAAAATTTTCCTCATGTCCAATTGGAATCTCTCCAGGATCAACTTGTAACCATTACCCCTTGTCTTTTCCATATGAGTCCTTGTGAAAGGGGAATTTTCATCTTTGTATCCATCCATTCATCCATCCATCCATCCATCCATCCATCCATCCATCCATCCATCCATCCATCCATCCATCCATCCATCCATCCATCCATCCTTTAAAAATGGTGATAAAGTCTCTCCTAAACCTTTTTCCGAGGCTGAACAAGCCCAGTTCTTGTGGCACTTCCTCATATGGCAGGCTTCCCAGTCCTTGGATCATCTCTGTGGCCCTTCTTTGGATCCTCTTCAGCCTGTTTCCAGTGTTTGGTTTGGGTTTTTTTGTGTGTTAGGCACCAAAACTGAACACAATATTCCAAGTGTGACCAGGAAGTAGCACCCTCAGGTGGAAGATAATGCCAGGATACTGAGTGGGATAATGATTTCTGTCTCTCTGCTGGTGATGTCCTTGTTGATGCAGCCCAGTGTCCTTCCTGCTGGCTTTCTTTGCCACAGCAGCAGCAGCAGCAGCAGCACTGTTCACTCCCACTGAGCTGCTTGTCCACCTGGATCCTCAGGTCCCTCTCACAGAGCTGCTCCCCAGGGAGATCCCAGCCTGTGCTGTGCTCCTGCATTGTGTTTTCCCAGGTTCAAGGCCTTTACAGTTATTTTTACCCCACTCTTCCAGCCTGTTCTGGTCTTCCTCCAGTGTGGCTCTCCCTTCTGAAATGTCTGCTTCCCTCTTCAGTTTGGTTTCATCAGAAAATTTCATCAGGGTACACTTGATCCCATCATTGAGGTAATTTATGAAAATATTAAAGAGTAATGTGCTCAATATTCATCCTTAGGGGCCTGCACTTTAAATACAGGAAGATGTAGAATGTAGATACAGATGGAGCTATAGATAGAGTTGTATACACACAAATACACCTATGAAAGGGAAAACAACTGTCTTTTAAAAGGGTTAAAACTGTGCCTAAGCATGTTTAAAATTACATTTTAAACGTGGAAAACTGTATTTCAACAAGGGCTGTTGTAGCTGTAAAGAGAGAATGCAGCAAGCACTGTGCCACTTACAAGTAGGGAAAGTTTTGTTTAAGTCTGGGGCGATATCTGAAGCAGATTCATAAACACAAAGGAAGTGTCATGTATAGTTCTGGTATTTAGATCAGAATTGCAGCGCTGGATCCAATCAGTTGAGCACAGGGTCTGACTTCAGTAGTTGCATGTGCAGGAGTGAATGTTTGCCATCTAAGGCTGTAACAGCCAGCTGAGCTGACAGCGAGCCGTGACTTGTAGAGAAATACACCACAGTAAATCATGCAGACCATATATTCAAAACTGTAACATGCAGCAATACAGTTTGTTAGGCAGACTGCAGACTTTTATTCCATGTCTCAAAGCTAAATGGTGTGTGCCTGAGAGAGGGTTGGGGATGAGAGGTCACTGAGTTAAACTGATTTACACCTGCTGAGAATCTGGTATGGTGAATTATTTTCAACCACTCCTTGAGCAGTAGGTATTTATTTTTATCTTTCTAAAATATTTTCCTCCACTTGCCTCTTTTAGCATTCCTTGCTGACATTAAATGTTTGAGAGCAATTTTGCCACAAGTAGGACCAGTTTCAGTGACAGCTGAAGTTTTCCCATAAACTTGTGTGGATTATGCAATTTAAGTGGACAGAATTCAGTCTTAGCTGCCTGTCATGTTGATCATAATCACAGTTACTTTTTGGAGAGTATTTTCATAGTCTTTGCACATATGATCTCTGTAGCTCAGAGTGTTTGCATGCCACACAGCATCTGGCTTGGTTTTTACAGGATCTTAACAGATGCAGTCAGGAATTATGCACAACTCCCTGATGTCTAAAAATACTTGTATTTCAGTCATCTCTTGTGCTATAATCACTGTCCCGTACAAATGTAATAATAATAAACCATTGGAAATTACTCAAAAATGTCAGAGCAAATGCCCACAGCATGTAGCCACTGAATCTTTAACAAAAAAGAACTACTGGAGATAGAGAATACTGAAGAAAATACTTATTTAAAGTGCTTACTTAAGGAAATATATTGAAATCTTTGTGTCAGGATAGTTTCAACTTAAATCTTATTAGAAATATTTTGAATATCATATTGAGCCCCCATATAAAAGATATAAATCACATATTTTCTTAAACTATTACTTGTATTTGGCCTGCACAATTTCATGTTAAGGAACCTACAAAATTTCTTCTATTTTCTTTATATCAGAAAGAAAGAAAACTGTGTTTAGTTGCTGTCTGAAATATAGATACACCATTGTAGCATAGTGGAAGGAAATCTTGGGCTCACACTTTTAGTTCTTCCACAAAAGTATCTTTGACTGAAGCGAATGTTTTGCCTGAATAGAAAGTCAGAGACTAGGGTGAAATGCCAGATGAAACAGACTGCTTATAGTAACTTTAACATAAATATAGTGTCCAACAACTGTAAGGAACTCCAAGTACAAATAATGTGTAACTCTTTCAGATCCATGCAGTAGATCTGGAGCTAAAACCCATCCTCGAGATAATTGCTGAAAAGAAGAAATAATTAGGTTGTGAAAAAAACCCATAAATAGGTACTGAAAAGTTTGCAACCACTCATCAGTAAAATTGTGTTTGGGCATCTCTGTTGCAGAGAGAATCATAAAGCTAACATTTGTCTAGGTTTTCAGTCTTCTGTCCAAGTTTTATTGGCAGGAGAGGAGTATGGGTGTTTGGGATTCCCAGGGTCCCAGCAGGTCTCTAGGCTACAGCCTTTGGAACTGGTAACCACCAGTCAAGTAACCACCACTGGGCTACACCCACTGAACTGGTAATCACTACATGTAGGTTTTTTGATTCAGGACAGGTGTAATGAGTTCTAAAGTGAGCAAAGTAAGAGCAAAGTTAGGTATGACTCTTCAAGTTAATACAAGGGGCAAAAGTTTCAAGCCAAGGCTGAAATAGGTGTCTGAAATGGTGTGCCATTGAGGAGGGATAGAGTGAGACCAGGGTGCACATATAGGTAATCAAAGTGAGAGCAGGGTATGTGAACAGTGTATATGAGTGACATCAAGCACGTCCCTCCTATTACTTGAGACTTGTATGTTAAGGAAAAAGGAAGTGAAACTTGTTAGGCAGCTTACTCAGAGCAGAATGAGCTTTGGAATCTGACTTCTCCATGTATTACCAGGAAATATGTCTCTAGTTAGTCAGATTATACCTCCAGCACAAAATAAAAACAAAAAACACCAAACAAAAACCCCAAACAAATGGAGAGAAACCAAACCAAACCAAACCAAACCAAACCAAACCAAACCAAACCAAACCAAACCTCCAACCGCAAACCCAGGAATTGTATCTTTGTCTAATGACTTAGGGATTCTAAAGGTAAATGATTTTCAAGTATGCTCACTTTTATGGAAGAGAGATCAACTAATTAACAGCTAAATAACATATGACTTGAGTGATCTATCACATATAATTATGTGCAAATAATAGCCTTACATTTCAGATAATCCATAGGCAGTAATTTGTTTGGACAAGTGTCAGTGAGCAGTGATGAACAGCAAGTAAATTTTGTAAAATCATTTTTGGTTTGTGGATCAGTTCTAACAGGAAAAATGATGTGTAGTAAACAGTGTTAATTTTGAATGTTCATTTAATTCTGCTAGAAGGGAAAAGATGACAAGGTTTCAATTCTCATTTTCAGCCATTCATTTCTGTGTTGCAAATAAGTCAAGAATGTGCTCATTACAACATGAGCAAGTCTAGCTGTTTGTACAATAAAACATTCTTTGGTGATGGTATTAATCCAAAAATGCCAGATGTATAATATTTTCATGTGTGCTTTTCTTGTGAGTTTCATGTTCCAGTTTTCATCTCCTACAGGTTTTTGTTTTCAGGAGCCAAGGTACACTGGAGCGCACACCAAATTATCTGACATCTTTTAAGTATGAAATTTCAGAAATTTAGAATGAAAATCATAGGATATTAGAGATGTAGGGTAGCATAAATTATTTTAACAAATAATTCTTTAATTATTATTGTACCGAATCCAACCTTCAGCCAACAGCTAGTGATCCTGTTTGTCCTTTTTTGCATATTACACAAGTTTGCTCTTTCCCTTTTTGAATCACACTCAGATATTCTACAGCCATCCTTGGCTTTAAGCATGCTTGCATGACAAACCTTTGCTTACCCATTTTTATCATCTTGTGTTAGGGAAATAGTGGCTGGTAGGGTCACTTAGATGCTCCTTTTGTGGATTCTGTTCCTGGGTGAACATCCAAGGTTAAATGTGCTCTGATATCTGTGTAGAATCAGTTTTCTTCATAGAGGCACAGCTTTCAACACTGAAAGTGTCAACTGCTACCCCACAGAAATGGTATTTCTCCTATCTTCTTGTGAATGAGAGCTGCCATACGCTGCTGCATCTCAGTTATCAGGATAGAAGTTTTAGTTTGGTCAAATGAACTGAAATTTTTAATATTCATGATAATTTTCGCAGGAGAAATGAAAAAGAAAGATGTGGTTCCCTGGATTTGTGAATCCTTACCTGGTCATGCAGCAAAGCTGCAGTGGAGTCAGGGCTGCTTGAAGATGGGATTCTGATCCTGAGAGGGGCTCATCCATCCCCCTTTGCCCTGGGGACTTTGGTCACTGCAAAGCTGCTGCCTTTCAGAGTGGGAAGGCTGGAAGCCCACAGAGCTGGGTGACCTGCAGGGACAGTCAAAGACCCACTTAATGGAGTCACCTCGTCCTTAGGCTCTGGCTCCAGAGATCCCCCCTGTCCCCTTTAATGACCATGCTAGGGGGTTTAATAAGTGGTTTAATAAGGCCATCGGTGGCTTTTCCTGACCATCCAGCCTAGAAATCAGTAAATCGTGGAAAAACAGTTTGCCTGGGCACACCTGCTCAAACTCCAAGCCTGTGCAGAGCCAGGGGCTGCAGTACTATACCCTGAAGTCTGGGTGGATGTGCAGGTGTTGGTTGTTGGAGCACTGTACTCCCTTGGATGGAACTGGGAGTTGTGGGACGAGCCCTTGGCAGGTGTGTGTCTGCAAAGAGTGTGGCATGGTGTGGAACAGAAGTCTTGGAGCAGAAATCACTGTGTACCTGCTATAGGCATTTTGCTCAGTAGACAGATTGGAGATGTTGTGCCACTGAGTGATGTGGTTCTGTTCCTTAATGCCCAATGACAGAATGAAATAGGCTGACACTCCTAAATTGAACTGAATGGATGGACCTTCAAGTATCTTATTTTCCTGTTCAACTTTTAAACAGTTCAACTGCAAAATATATTTATTCAGTATTAACAAGAGTACCTGTTGCTGCTTAATTTAAAGTGAAAATTAACTAATACATCAGAAATGAAATACTAAAATAATATAAAGCCCAGGCAACCCAGGAAAGAAGGGATTACTAACATTATGATTGCTTATTTTCTGAGAGAAAATTTCTCAACTCTGCTACTAATTTTCATTCTTTGGGTTTTTTCTATAATATATGAGCAGAAACAGATGTTCTCCAATACTAACATTTGATCTGTGTGTAAAGAATTGAGGGTATTATGTACTGTCAAGGCAATGAGTGATATTTAATCATGCAGAGTCCTGTTAACCTCAGACAGAACTACAGTGGTAAGCATCTGTATATTGTCCACAAACCTTAGAGTAACCTGTTATGACAGTCAAGTCTCTATAAATGATATGAAAGTATTTAAAGAAACAAGGTTAATTTAGATAATTCCCAACAGAGGAAGGTTTTACTTTCCAGTAGAGTTAGGGCCATGAAATAGTTTTCTTTGTATAATTCAGCAACTATTTCAGGTATCAATCACACATTTTAAAACTGAGTCCTTTTCTTAAATATTCCAGCATGTTTAGCTGCTTTTGGTTCTGCAGGCCAGCCCCAGGGTGGGCTTAAATGGCTGTTTCTGTTTAAGAGGACCTCTGGCTGATATACTCTTTCTGTTGTTCCTACTCTGATTCCCTTCTTGACCCGGATCAAAGAAATTGGAAAGTTATGAAGTCAGCTTTTCACTTCAAGTTTCCTCAACTACTCAGGCTGGAATGCCCAAGGGAAAAAGCATTTAGCAATGATAGTTATGTTATTGCTGTCTCAGTACTGATCTTCTTGGCCATCAAGTTAGAATAAATTGTGGCAGGGACAGAGGCTGTGTAAATCAGCCTCAGGGTTATGGCAGAGCAGAGCCATGCTACAGCTCTTACCCTTCCACAAGGAGGTTTCAAGTAAAGTTCCCCCGGATCTAGCATATTTAATAAACAGCAGATCTGATGCTATTACTTATAAAGTGACAATAATAAGTGGGCTTATTTTATATGGGCTTTGTGAAAGCTCATTTTTGCACATCCAAGTATTTGCTCCAAGTTCCCTGTAGTTTCTACAGTCAATATTGGTACCAAAAAGAGGAAATTCCCCAGAGCAGCCAAGTTGCTTGAATTGAAAAGAATGCTCAAAATTACTTCTCCAACCCAGCATTTTCCAAAGTCATCACCATAAATCTGCCAAATACATTCCAAACTAGTATCTTATGACAGACCATTCCCCTTGTAATACCCAGTGGAAAAGACTGGAATCTGTGCCTTTTTTGCATTAACCAAAGAGGCATACTGAAGAATGTTAATTTAGAAAAGATGGACATGATACAACATTTCATATTAATTTTAAGTTTGAAAAGTTCTTATGTAACAATAGAGTCCTAAAGATCTGGATGCATCAATGAGACCACTCTTAGCAGATTCACCACTGTAAATAAGGGATTTGTCATCAAATGTGCATGTCACTCAATGGACTAAGTTAATTTGTGATATATATTAATTAAAAAAAAAAAAGCTCTGCTCTAAATATTGTAGAAGAAACTCAACTATTTTATTTGTTGGAAGAGTAGAAATCATAAAATCTGAAACCTCTATAAGCCTTCAGGAAAATATATGCCCAGGAAAAAAGAAAAATTCTGTGAAAATGTCTCCAATTCACCTGGATTTTGATGGCCTGAGCAGTCATGTTGTAGTCATGAATGCCTCACTGCTAGCTCCAGTCATGTAAATTGGAGTTGTGCCTAAGATGGAAATGTTGGATCCACATTTGCAAAGTTGACAGGCTTTGCTCATGCTTGTCTTCAATAGTCTTGTGAGGCTCCTTTAACTTAAAAAGAACAGGCTACTTTCTGCTGTTTGGAGTAATATCAGAGGAATGAGCTGAGCAGAACAACTATAAATAGAAATAGACAAGGATTAGAGTATACATTACTATGACCTTTGCTATTCTTAAAGTGAAATTAAACAATACAGATGTACTGAAAATTGAAGTACGACTTTGTTGTGTGCCCTATGAAGAAGTTCAGAGTCCACTGAAAAACATGAGTCTCTCAAAAATGTGAAACACTTATTATTACTAAAGATTCCGTGGATTCCCTACCTACCCTCACCACTCATCAGATAGGGCCAGGTACATCATCTCTGGAGGAGAAGAGTAGCTGTGGACCAGATAATGTACATGCATTTGTACCTGGATTTGCTATAAAGAAAACATTGCTTTGTCAGAGCTTGTGGCAAAGCCACATTCTAGGCACCACTCTAGAGACAGGACAAATTCCTGTCACTAGAGCACATTATTTAAGAAAAACAATATGGAGAACAATAAGTGAGATGATTTTACTTCATAAAAGTGTGTAACATCACCTAGGTGTCAACACTTATGACAAGAAGGAGATTTAACCACTCTTGACTGATCCATAAGGTCGTGTGTCTGTCTCTTCTTGTCTCCCTAGGGCTGGCCCCACACACCCTCTGGGGTTAGTGCCATGCTTTTCCAATATGTCACAGAAGGGGAATTAAATTAATGGCTTTCATTGTTTTTCCTAGAAGAGAGGCAAGTTTTTTTACGAGGATAAGCTATCCCTTGTAGGATAGCCTTCAAGGGAAACTGGTGTGAAGTCTCCTTCAGGGTGAAGCTTTAATCATTATTCTTACTCTTTTGGAGTTATTTTGATGCTTTTTGTGTAGCAAAAGACAGGCAAGACTGTAACAGTCAGTTACAAATTCCTTCTCATTGAGTAAATGCAGTTTTTCCTATGTGCTAAAAATTAGTGAGATCACCTCTTAATCATAGTTAATCACTCAACCTAGTATAGTTCAGGTGTGTTTGGACATTAAAGAAAAATCTGTCAGACATACTTACCATTTTTTTGGTGCCAAAATTCCCACTACAACACTTTTCCACATTTCATTTCCCTATGAAGTTAGCTCCAGTAATTTTGAATTCATTTAGAAGGAATGGCTTCTTTCAGTCATCTAACCACCCACAGATGCAGCAAAAAGCAGAAAAGGTTTTTGTATATGATGTACTAGGAGATTGTGAGTAGCAGGCTACATTCTTCCTGGAGATGCAAGGGAACAATAGTTGGGGGTTTGTACTAACTAGCTTATTAGTAAACATCTTCCCAAGATTCCAATTTGTGTGTGTAAATATGGTTTGCAGAATAACAGCAACTCTTTCTCTCTCTTTTCTGAGTTATTTTTAGTGATAACCCCAGATTATTAATTAGCTCCATTACAGACCTGCATAAATGAGGTTGTCACGGTTTCCATGAGACAGTTTCAAACAGAGCACAATATCATGGCAATGGCCATCACCTCACCATCTCTATCCCCAGCTCTGGCTCTCTGACACTTCTCACATGATATAACCTTATATGGCTACTTAAATGTACCATGAGCTTCACTCTAAATTCAAGATCAAATGAGCCCATGAATTGGCCTGTAGCTAAGTAGAGCTGCACATAAATCCCTAAAAAACATGTTAAGTTAGGGATCTCTTGTTTATCCATTTCATGGTTTCTTTAACATTTAATGCTCCAATTAATTTTTCTCCATATTAATCAACATGTCCTTTCTTATTCCCTTGGATTATGTTTTTTGGATTTATGCTTTTTGATTTTTTTTTTGATTCATGAAGAATAAGGTCTCCTTAGTTCCACAGATTTATAACAATCACAGTTATTTCATTCCCACAAGAAAAAGGGAAAAATAATTTTTTGCTATTAGACACCTACAATACTTGCAGCATTATTTTTCTATGGTATATTTCTTTGTCTGCTTTGTAGAGGCTTATAAAAGTAAATTTCAGCTTGCATTAAAATTTGTTGAATACCTTTAGCTGTGCACAGAACATTACACCTAACATATGCCATCCCATGATATTTCTTTTTGTACTCTGCCTGTGGGAAAAATTGCATCCTGTAAACATTAATTTATTAAATATTAGTGAATTTTAGATGTGCGATGACATATTTCTTGCTAGCTCAGGGCCAGAAGGAAGTGCCCTATTTGCAAGATATTGTTTAGCTTACCTAGTTAGTTTCTATGCCATGATCCATTTAAGCCTAATTTATACTATTTAAAAATGGCTTGCCATTTTTGTTAAATTTTTGTTGTAAATTAAAGCATAAAAAGAAAACACAATTTTGGAAGCACACAAGTATAGATGCAGCAGACTTTGTGACCTTGGAATATTTTTTTTCTGTAGGTCATATATATGTATGTTAAGAAATTAAAGGAACAATGTTTACCATGAATTCAGAAGTCCTTAACTTTTTCATTCTATATTAATGATGTGAGGATCTGTCTTTTCATAAGCTTTGTATTGCATATAAAATGCACAGCAAAGTCTTAAAGGCATAAGATTAGCATGAAAGGATTTACCTCTAATGTAATGTAGTAGCAACTACTAATGTAGTAGCAACTTTGGCAGCTTAATGTCCTTTTGTTGGAATTTTTTACTAACAGAAGCAACTTGAGCAAATTCTAGTGCACCATCAGTATTGCTTAATTCTATGTGTGCAGAAATATAAGAGTAAGCAAAATACACTAGTAACCCTGCTCTTTTTCTACTTTAGCAAACTGATTTGTCAAAATACATTTTTTTGTTTAAAAATGAGATGAAAAATTAATGTTACAAGTTTTCAGTCAACAATTAGATCCTGCAAAGCATTTTTTGATAAAAATTAAAGAGACAAAAATCAAGTGGCAAGAGATTACACGGGCAGCAGTTATTAAGGCAAGGATTTGTGAGAAAATAAAAAGTACTGTACAGGAAACATCCTTGCTGATCAGAGAGAAAGCTGATCCATATTACTGTAATGTGTAATAAATGAAAACCCCACACATTCGACAAAACAAAGGTAAGCAGAAGGAAAATGTGTCCTAAGAGAGCATGAGAGAGCCCAGACCCAGAGGCTATTCCAGATCTGTTTGCACAACTGCCTTTAGACCTCGCCACAGAGCCAGATGTTGCTGCTAGAGTCTTCCCAAGCTTGGCATCTGGGTCCTGGCATGCCCCAGGAGCAGCCTGGGGTGCTACCCCCTCATTAGGGTAAGTGCACAAACATAAAGCCTGGATGAATTGCTTCTTGTCTCAGCTGAAAGATCTGATTTGCTTCAGAGTGTAGATCCTCTAGACCACAAAAGTGAAATATTTGAGTAAAGATGTCACAGATTAAATGTTTCTCACTCTTGTATAAAAACATGTACATCTATTAAATTTAATTTCCCTTTTTTTCTATTGGTAGGAAGCTCTTCACACACCCACTCCCCTCTCCCAGACTTCAGCCTCTGTGTAGTAGTACTTTCTCTCAGTTTATAGGAATTTGTAATGGCATTCATAAGGCTTAAAAATTGTGTGAGTTTTCAGGCTGAATCTTATGAGGTTCTTGTAGCCTTTGCACAGGATATGTCCATCACTGGTTGCCATATTCTCTCCTAAACAGACAGGATTTCACCCACACAATAGGGATACTGAGCAGTAACTGTAAGCCAGATCTTCAGCTGGCACAAGCTGCACTATGCTTAATCAAGTTCAGTGTGAAGCTATGCCAGTTTGTACCAGCTGGGCATTTAGCCCTTTGTCTGCCCCCACATAAAAACTGTGTTTATCTGCTTTTATTGAAGCTTTACATTTTCCATGTGAGCATAAGTAACATTTTCACTTTAGAGCCAAAAATGACTTTTTATTTCATTTCCCATTTCTGCTCCATCTCCATCCATCTTGAGAATTAAATGCACACAGGGGAGGGTAAGTAAACTGCTTAGGAACATCTGGGATGCATAGAGTCTCTGTTCCAATCTCCAGGGAGAGCAACCCATTTGCACAGTACGTCTGGTGAGCATAGAGCTATTACAGGAATCAGTGGTTACTTCAAAGATTTAATGGGATGTCCAAATCTTGCAGTGCTCCTCTCCCTCAGCCACCTTTGATGGCTCCTATCTGAGACCAAATAGCTCAGTAAAGGACAGATGCCATATGAGGGACAATGGACTTTGTCTCTGTGCTAAAATCCTGAAATAGCTGTGTATTTGCAATTTTCTGGGTCTCCCTGCTTCAGACTGGATGAGATTGCTACAAAGTGAAGTCTGCTTGTGCAAACCTGAGTACATGAGCAGTCATGTATCCACCAGTGCTATTGATTTCAACTTCAGTGTCTAAGTGCTCACCACATGAGTAAGGCTTGAACATAATAGCCTTCTGATAGTGTTCCAAGTTTGGGGGGATATATGAAGGTTAATTGAAGCTACAGACTTGGCAACTTGCCTCAGATGGCTGTGTGCCATGGTGTTTGGGGATTTTAGCTGTTATATGTATAAGTAATTGCTCTTTACCAAATGCTTTAGGGAGAAGAAAAATCACCAAATCTAACAATTTAAGATACAAAATTCTCTATGCAAAAAGCTAAAGCAAACCCAAACATTCAATATATGCAAGGTAAGCCTTGGCACTGGGACTGCTATCTAGCACCAAACACCATGTTCCTGCTTCTGAAGGCATTTATCAGCAAATTATTGGCTCAGTAGATTTAATCTCGCTGTACAACAATGATATTTATGAGAAGAGCCAGGCTCATGTTGCCTACCTGGAGACCTGGCATACAAAAAGGCAGCAGGCAGACTGAGTCTTTTTAAGCCCATACTTTTCCCATCTGTCTGTCCTTCTGCAGCACTGAGGTTTACTGGCCCCACACCATGTTAGCAGAACAAAATGTATGCACCAGCCACTCTAGGAGAGGGTTTAATATCCAAAGATTCAGCACATAAGATACACTAGGTGAAGCATTCATGACTCAAGCTAATATGGTGAATTTTGAATTGTGAACTGAAGGAAAATGTTAATTTTTCCCATCCCTGGTATACAGGTCTTAACCTCCAGCAAAGGAGTCATGTGGACAGTCAAAAAAATAGTGACTGATACTAAATCAAACAGAGTACATCTGACAGTACCCTTAATGAGTACTGCAAAGAGAGTAAGTTTGTGTACACATGCTTTCCTAAAGCAGTAGATCTTCTCCCAGCCACTGCCTTGATGCTGAGGGGCACAATGGATTTCTCAGCTAGGTTATTGTTGCTCACATTTTAGCAGTTTAAATACTTTCAGTCAAAGCCTGATCATCTGATAATGTATAACAAGAATATATTAAATATTCATGTTACTGTGGCCAGAGATAAAAAAGGGAGTACTTTGAGTCAAAACCTCAGGATAAATACTAATCAACACATTCCCAGGATATTAGGAATATCCTTTGGACTCTGGCTTCAGGAGAATGCTATAAAATCAACGTCTGTCTCTTTCTGAGGATGGCAGCATTAGCTCAGCTGTGCCAGTCTGACTGCAGCAGTCAGCAGAAGTTGTGTATGCAGCCATAGAACTGCAACAGAGTCTGATCATCATCCTGATGAAATTACACTGATCTAATTTGCACGCTGTGAAGACATTTGGCACTGGCTGGATCTGAGCCGTGACATCTTCATTGGAACTAAAAGTACACTAAGAAGTGACATTACATTTCATACTCTTTTGTGCCAGACTGTGGCATTTCTTCCTCTTTAAAGGCATTATTTCAAGAACATTTAATTTGGCTTTGATATGTCTGCCATTTTGCTATGCAGGAATGTACTGAGCCAGAAAAGCTCAGCTGTAATAAAGTTTGGCACCATCAGCCCACCATATACCTGCACCATCCTGTGCAATTTAATTGGCATTCAGTGGGTTGATAAATGGATTGGCTTAATGAGACAATATACGTGACATATGCAGGACTCTCCTGAGGAATAAGATTCATTTTTGCACTTCACACATCAACATGCTACAGATACCAACACAGTCACCTCCAGCAGCTGTGCTATAACCAATGACATGCCTTCCAGTGTGTTGACCAATATCTCTGCTATCTCTCAAACTAGCTGTACAACATTTCCCATTTAAGCATTTTCCTAACAGAATTTTTTCATTGTCTTTCTGATTGCAAAAATAAAGCAAGATACTGTAACTGCCTTTGAAATCTCCTGTATAGTATAATATCCATATATTTGTCTGGTATAAATCAAAATCCTATCTTCATAGCTGTATGATGATCTCTGCCTCTGTTTAGAAAAAGCTTCTAGTTGTAGTTTCAGTATAGTATAAGTAAAAAATAAAAATATTCAGTAAAAAACTATAAAAGTAAAGATCTATGTTATGCAGTTTTAAATTACTGTGAGTAAGCATGACCTATTCTCAAAGGCTCATTTGTATGGAAGAATTAGATTTATATTAGAGCCATCTCTGAACCGAGTGTGAAGATGGAATCTCTGGGAAGTTGCAGAGTAGCTGACAAAGGGGAGCATTTCAGTGCTATTACAGTACAAAAAATTTCTGATTGCCGAAAAACTTTATTCAGACTTTTTTTTAAAAACAAACCTAATTTTGCCTTAGTAGGGAATGAACAAGAGAGTATCAGCAACATCAGGGATCTGGTTCAGCTTTTAAAAAACAGAAGTTTCATGGTAGATCTTCAAATTTTGCCTTTCAGATGTAAACATGAATGTAATCAACATCCTTTGATGTTTTTCACAGTCCTGCATCTTGGGGTTATAGACCCTTTAAGAATTAGGATTTAGCAACAATCCAGAGGGCTAATCTGTTTTGCATGGACAAGAGAAACATGTATCCAGCTTTCTGGGATTTTACAAAGTCTTGCAAAACAGAGACAGAAAACATTAACCCTCTTACACAACACACACACAGACTTAGTTTCTTAGTTGACCTAAAAATATACATATATATGTGCCTTATTTTAGGGAAAAAACATTTAGTATGACCAAGTTCTCAGTCATCATTACCACCAGGATAATGAACATAAAATGAAGCAGGTTTATTGGTCTTTCTCCTGTGATGTATTTCTGAGGGCCAGATTCAGATGCTTTAAGTGAACCAGTTGTTTATCAAGATATAGAAAGGAATCATTACCTAAGAGCTGGAGACATTTGTCAAAATCATGTAGGCATGAGGAAAACTGAGAGCCAGAGCACTGTTTTCCTGTTTTGCCCTTGAGAAACTGTGTTAGGATTTTCAAAGGAACCTTAGGGAATAAGGAGCCTAACTCCTGCTGAATGTACATCCATATTAATAAATTAAATTCCTTGTTTCTTTTGGAAAAAAAAGCTAGTCCACATGCCCAAGAATGTACACTACAGGAATGGCCAATACATCAACCTGGAAAATAAAATTTGTCAGAGGCAAAGAGGTGAGTGAGGCTGCAGCTGGCTGTTGCTGAGCTGTGCTCTGGGCTGTCTCAGTACCTGCCACTGGCTTCTTGTCCATAAGTTGGAAGAAGCCCACGTATCACTGCCTCTGATTTCAACTGGGTGCCAGTTTGATGCTTGCAATTCTGCTCTAAGGAAAGCCTCATACATGCAAATAAGCCCAAGGAAACTAAAAAATGAAACGGTGTGTGACAGTTTCTAATTACCGCGTAAAAACAACATATGGAAACTTCATTGTCCATTTCATCCCTCAACATGTACTATCAAGTTAGATTTCTTTTGCTCAATCATTCTCTCTAGAGCATTTGGAGCTGTTTCACTTGTATTATATGAAGAAAAACAGCACTTGATATGAGCAATGTGATGGTTCTACTTTCTCTGTCTGAGCTTGTTAATCTCAGGGAAGGTTTAAAAAAAACTAACAACTGGGTTGGCAAAAATTGTAGTGTTACAAAAAAGTAATAATTTCTAAATTCTTTTTCATAAATATTCCATCCATGGTAATGAATCATATTTGAAAATGTATAAACATTGAGAAACAGGAGAATAATATAGTATTTAAACAGAGCCATGGTAAATGCTAACAAGTAGAGAACATCACTTACTGATGTGTGTTTATGAGGTGCATTGTTGTAGATAATGAAGGAATAGCGAGGATGACTTATTTTTTCTGTACAATTAAATAGGAGGTAGTATTCTTCTAAGCTTTTAAGTGTTTTCTCCCAGATTTCAAATTGAAATATTTGTGGAGGCGTAGGAGGCATGGAGGCATAGGAGAAAATTTGGAGAATATGGTTGGGTCAAAGGAACAAAGCATACATCGAAGTCCCATTTTCTATGAGCAAAAGTCTTGCAGCCTTCCCTATCAAGCCCTGTGGCCACAGAAGCAGTCAGTTAATGAATCAGAAAAAAGCTGGTTACCAGATGTCCTTACTTATTAACACACACATTGCATTCTGTAATGGCATTCACTAAACAATCTGTGTGGAGCACAGATCTGCTCTGTTTAAAGTCCCTTTTTCAAAAAAACACTTCTAACTTTTCTTCCTCTGTGATTGATTTCAGGTTAGCTGTTGTTTAAGATGCTGCCAGGCATTTTGTCTAATTGAAATTTCTCCCCCATTCTGAAGGTTCCTAAGGTACCTAGCAAAACAAAACAGTTTTCAGCATTTATCCTTTTACTCTTCCTTCCAAAATGATAATGAAATAAGATAAAATAAATAAAAAAATATTAACTTAAAAGCAAAGCAGGAGAGAAACCAATTCTCTTTGATGGGTTTCCACTGCTGCTAATTTTAATGCCACCCATTGTTCAGCTCTGCAGTCTAATTTTATGTTAATATCCTGAAAGTTGTCAAATCTTGGCAAAACCTATGCATAAATTACACAGAAAGTAGCTCACAGGAGGGGGAAAGTAATGACTGTCATGGTTAGCCAAACCCATTAATAGTCTGACAAGCAATAACCCAAGAGCTCTGGTCAACTGCTGCAGACATCTGTGAAACTTTTGCAATTAATTTTTTTTGGAGGAGGTATCAGCTGTGAAATAGCACATAAGTGACTGATTATTATCAGCTCTGCTGGTGAGGGCAGAACTGATCAACTCCAAGCATTCATCCTTCTACCACATTATTGGTTTATGAATACAAAGTTTTATTTTTCCTTCTTTTTAAGGCACTCTAATCTCCAGAAAGGGAAAAGGAGGAGTAGTTGCAGATGAGCAGCACTTATACATGATCTTTCATATCAGCGGATTCCAAAGAACTTTACAGAGGTCATCAGCGTTATCTCTGTCTGTAAAGGGAAGAAACTGAGGCAGAGGCAATGTCTGTGTGCTCATGCACAGAACATGAGTGAGGCAGAGAAATACAGAGAGGGGCTTTCCTGAAGTCAGATATTAAGCCAGATATATGTCTGCTGTATCAGGCACTGCTCTAGAAAACTGTGATATCATCTCTTTAAAAGCTGGAAAAAGCACACTATGCTGAGAACAATGTAGCACTTTGGTAAATGATTTATCAAGTTTTTGATCAAACAAGTTTCCCTGAATTCTAGTTTATAGGCTGAAGGTTCAGCTGAGATCTGTTCCATGATTCCTCCTGAATATAAAATGCATGGGGAAACTGCTTTACAATTGGGTTTACCTGATAAAGGTCTGCTGCACCAAAATGCAGGCCTGTTAAAACTGAAAATGCATACATTTTAGTTTCTCAATTAATACTCAGCATGACTGACATGCTCACAAGGAGCCTCTGGGTCTGAAAAGAAGTGTGATATGCCCTGTTGCCTTATTTTGCCTGTTTTTTCCTTCTGCTTTTGTATAAAATCTAAAATCCTGATAAGCATTTGTCACTAGTACACAATATTTTTATCTTTAACAGGATGCCATTACTGGAAGTTTTGACTGACTTGAATGCTATGTACTTCCTTAAAAGCTTTTTCTTAGGCAAGGAAATTCTGTTTTTTTTTCTAAGTAGGTTGTCTGAAATGGTGTCACTAGAGTACAAAATAATCCAGTTGATGCTAAAACCAAAAGCAAAACCTCTAAAAATCTTCAGGCATCATGATTTATATGGAATGCTATACCCCTAAAGAAAATAATTGCTCTCACTAGTATTAATGAACAGATAATTAACATGATAAAATACATGGGGCATATAAAAGTGCAGCCATATCTTATTTTTTGACTACAATATAGATCTTTATGTAGTGTTATAACATGGCCATTATATTTCAGATCTCTAATTTTTATACTTCACTTTTTTGATTCTGCATCTTGAACTGTGCTAAAGCTTAGAGGACAGCACAGAATAAGCAGGCACTTTATCATGTGTTCTGAAAAAATAAAAGAAATGTTACTCAAAGAATGGGATTTTTAAAACCAAACTTATCTTGGAAAACATAAGAAAAAGGGACATGCTAAATGTAGCACTTAAACTGATGCCCACAGTCTGGAAAACAAGTTTGCTACTGCCTTGGGACACATAATTTTTAGAAATAATGGACCATTTGGCAGTTCTGCACATGTCACCAAGCATGGTTGGAAACACCATGGGCTTTGCTTTATTAATATACATGATTTGAAATAAATTCCCTCTGAAATGCTGGAGAAATCCTCAAAACAACTAATTCATGTGACCTTTCATTATTTAAGGCAGCCTTTATACTCAGGCTGTCCTGTGCTCTCAGAAAAGATGAATATTATCTAGTCTACTGTTTTTCATCCCCAAACTCCGGCAGAAAACAGTTCTGTGGGATAGATTGCAGTGCACAGATGGGAAACTGTAAGTGGGCATTTACTTGGGGTGCTGCCTCATTGCAGTTAGAAGACTGATAAAGGAAAAACGAAATCTCGATCTTGATTCTGTGAGCCACTTCAAACTGAATTTAGCAACCTTCCCACTGTAGAGAAGGTCTGTTTCTAACAGGATAGCACCCACTGCCTTTTCTAGAAGGGTCCTTGGAAGGACCCTGAGCAACAGCAGTGACAGTGGAGAGTTCAGGCACTTCCCACCATGCCTCAGTCACTGCAGTCCCAGGAAGCCTAAAGGTGACCAGTGCAGGCAGAAGAAGGGCTAAGGGGCCAGAAAACTCCTCCAAGTCCATGGTGCAGTGAAGTGGGTGAGAGGGTGACCACTTCTTCCACTTTATTTCTGGAGCTTCAGCCCCGCTGAGTCCTGTCACTCCTGCAGTACAATCTCTGCCATTGTGCTCCGCCCCGCGCTGAGGCCGAATGCCTGGGCTGCCCTTCTGCCCTTGTGTGTCTCTGCAGACACAGACACTGTTTAGCTCTTGGTTCCCCAGCTGAGCCAGTCCTTGTTATTCAAAAGCTTCTTTTCTCTTGACCATGGGTTATTTCGAGGAGAAGGATTTGAAGGACCCCCTTTTTTTTGCCCTTTGACACAGAAACTTCAATAGAATGTTTAGGTTGGACAAAGGCCTGCTCAGAATTAATATAGCTGCACTTTTTGTTGAGAACTTATTAATAAATTAAACCTATGCATTTTTAAATTTTCTTTTTCTTGATATCTAACTACAAAGTAGGCAAATAAAGAAATCAGATAAAATAAATAATAATATTATATACATATATACAATAAAAATAAAACATGGACAAGGGCAGAAGAAACGTCCAGTTTTCCTAGCATCAAGAAGATGAGTGAAGGGGATATTTCATTTTAAAAATTATGGTTGTTTAACTAAATAATTGGTTTTTTTCCCCCTTCTCACCCTTTGCCCCTTCCCTTTCATGAAGAGAAGATCAAGATTTTGATTTTTTTTTTTTTGATCTACAGCAATTATTCTACACCAGTAAATTAAACTTACTTGTGACTGCTCTCTGCAAACTGGCCTACATCCACGCCGTGAAACTGTCTGTCTTGTCCAAAGGGTGTTTGTGTTCATGCTACCTATGGGAAAAGGTCCCTGAGAATTGTTTAGAACTGTTGTAGCTGGGAAAAGTCAGAAGTGTGTCAGGGATTCTTTTAGCAATTTAACAGTGTAGACAATCAAATTCCAGTGCTTGGAAGCATTTCCCTGGCACTTTTAAGTGTGTACTAGTCTAGATGCAGCTACTGTGGTCAAAATCTGCTTCCCCCATTCACCTAAATAACTCCAGTGAAGTCAGCTGTGAGATTGGCTGTAAAACAAGAATTCTGTTTTGCAAATTATTTCAAGCATTTGGCCTTCATTCTGCATTGGGGAAAAGCAAACAACCTGCAACCTTGAGCTTTCAAATTTTTAAGATTAAACAACATAACTGAGAGCTATCCAAACAACAAATAACCGAGTGGCCAATATGTTCATCTAGAATGTAGGGTCTCATGTTGAAATCTCTATCTTCTCTATGTGAGAAAGGCTTCTTCCTGATGAGTCATATTCCTGATGAGTTTGGGAATCCAGTCTATTGGGAACTCAAAATATCAGGAATTCTGGTGCTCCAAATTGTTTTATTTTTTACATTGGCATGAAGCCTTAGCCTGAGGCTGAGGAAATTCCAATAATGAAGTAACTTTACTATGGAAAAAGTGTTTTTTTAAAGATATCCTGGTAATTTACAGGGTGTGATTCCAGAAATTCAAAAGCCCCCCAAAAACCAAACTCACAAAACAACCCCGGCCCCAAATCAACTCAGCGTAAACTTCAGTTGTGGGTAAGACATTTGTCTAAGAACGTCTCATCCCAGAGCTCACAGGAGTTCAGATAGGTCAGGAATTTTTGCAGACAAAAGTTGTTATTTTGGAATTAAATTAATTTGTGCATAAATTTAGTGAAGTAAAAATATGCAAAACTATACCAGCTTTGACAGTAATATTTTAGAAAAAATACTGTGAAGCATTTGATAATATTTTCAAATATAAAATATTGAGCTTTTGTTTTGAAAATATTTTCATTGGACTTTCATCTCATAAAAGAAAATTAGAAAATAATTTCATATGTTAATGTATATATATTCACATGAAAAATATAAACAAATCAAACATTTTGGGGTTTGGATCTGAATGTTTTATTTTGATTCTTGCTGGAAAAATTGGCAATTTTATTTTGCAGCTTTTATTCCCAAATGAAAAATAAAATAAATCCCAGCTTTAATAAAGACCTTTTTAATGGTAGTGTAGGGTTTGCATATAAAGCTAATATTCTGGAAAAAAAATGACTAAAAATATTTCTTATAATTCTCTGAAAAATATTTTTTATTTTAATCATGCTAGACATGCTTTTTCATTATGGTTTTCCATATGTCAGGTCAGATTCATATTTATTTACTTCAGTTGTTTTCTATAAGGTCTCCATATGGAAAGAAGAGACAAATAGGCCATAACTGTAAAATTTTGCAAAAAAAAAAAAGGCTTGATAATTAATTGAAAAAAATTACCTCTAAATAGCACATTATTAGTGTAAAATCAATTTAAACAGCACATACTGGACACAGCAGACCATACATGAACCTTCATCAGAGACACTTTCCCACACAAGTGGTCAGCCTCACACTAAAGCATCATAGACACAAACCCCATACAATCCATCCACAGTTGCACATTAAACTCACATTCTGTGTGATCTCACACATTAGACTTATATTTTTGTAATTTCTGGGGTTTTATAGCATTAACTGTAAGGACATCCCTGGGCACCTTGCATCAAGCTGCTGTTGATGATGCTGCTACAGCAGTCAGGATGTGAGCTGCACACTCCCACAGGTGTGGATGCACATGCTGGGCCTGCCTTCAGCAAGGGCTTGGGAGTCAGTCTCTGCAGGCATGGAAACCCCCACCCCAGGATAAAAGTAGGCAGTAGGTCTGCTGAATGTGCTAATTAGCCAGAGGATGGAGGAAAATTTAGGGTGACTCTCTTGAGCAGAGAGCACAGAAAAGGGACTTCTGTGTTTAAAGCTATTTGCTTGTGTGATTCTGAGAGCAGAGGGGAAAGGGGATCTTGCTCGTTGTGTGATATTCATTCCCTGGGCAGAGAGCTGGCTGATGGCCACTCACAAATACCCCATTAATGCACAGGTCAGCTGATTTCCTACAGCCCTCCTAGACTCAGGCATTTTATTGACTCCTGCCTCCAAAGAGAGCATGATGGTGGGATATTGGAGACTTGGAGAGCAGCAACTGACTGAGGGCTACCTACAGCAACACCCCACACTGGAGAGAGGATCATGGTGTTGCAGTAGCCACATGGAGGTGAGGCTGCCTCTTTGGAGTAGGCCAGGGGAAGAACCAAAACAGAATCTAAAATGAAAAATGTAAAGGAGTTTTTCTGCTTGAAGTTCTTTTTTCTTAATGCATGTAATATTAAACTCAGATCCTTTGTCTGTAATGCAATCCTGCTGCATTTGACATCATTCTAAGCAAAGATATGAATGATTCAGAGAAAAATACCCACTGAAGCCTACAATGTTTGTCACTGGCAACAGTGTAGACTAAGTTCATGAGTTCTTATTTTTTGTAATTGTAATGATCTCAGTTGATGAAATACACTAAGCAAACTGGTAATCCATTTACATTCTAGTACAGGACTTTCAGAATAAAAATTGCAGGTTGGATTGAAAAAACGTCAGTCATTGCAGAAGGCTTAACGGCTTATGTTTTCTTTATTATTTTGTATGAAAGTACTTAGAAATCCAAATTCTACTGTGAAATGGAAATACTTTGGAAGGAAGTATCCATGATTAAAAGCAACATAGAAAAGCTGAAATATCAAGGTTACAGACAAAACAGCTAGAATGAATGCACAGTGTCTAAACACAACAGCATTCTAACATTTTGATTTTATTTTTTTTCACAAATGAAGATGCATTATAACATCTGGAACCAGTATATTGTTTGATTCATTGCCACCATCCATAGGAACAATTATATAACTACCAGAACTCTTTTTATATTTTCAAATCTATCTGCATCCTCTTTTCAGGTATAGTTTAATATGGAAAATATATGAGATAAGGGGCTCTCAAGTATTCACCTGCAGTCTACTGGAGTTCAGTAATGTTTGACTTAATTTACAACATGATAATTATAAACAGAGCTAGGTTGTCTTACTACATGGCTATATACTTTTTTCTCCAACTTATTACAGATGAGTGAATCATGGTCTCTTCCAGATTTTATTACCTAATAGGAGTTATCTTGCTTGCTTGCTATCATATTCTAATTGTCATTTATTTCTTATATATATGGATCTTCATTAATTATCATTTAATTCATTATATTAGAATGAATAATTTTTATCCTCAAGGTCACTAAATGCATATTAAACTTTGGTGTTTGTTTTTTGGGTTCAACAGTAGGTTTTGGAATGTGTGAGAAGAATGCTGTGAAGAAACAAACTTGTTTATCAATAATTTTCAGATTGATATGTTTTTAATTATTAAAATTTAAAGAAGCCATTATTCAAGACATATTTTATGAATTGTGTGTTTCCAAGACAAATATTCTGATTTAGGGATGTGGATCTAAAGAACTTCAATCTGAAGTTAATCTTTGTAAATCAGGCTAGAGTGGATTAAAATGCAAGAAAGGGAAAAACCTTACTACAGGTTAATGAAATGGACTGAATCTAATCCAAAAGAAACTAAGTGATTATAAATTGAAGATTACTGCAGAATAAGTCCCCTGTAATCCTTCTATAGTTGACATTGGATGTGTCACTTTCTAAAGACAGGTCTATTAGAGTTTAATTCCTTCAGTGATTTTTTTTTATTATTTTCCAGAGCACTGAATTGTCTTATATAACTAGATCACTGCAGTTCTGATAGGATTGAAAAAATCTTCTCCACTCTGTTTATGACTCATAGAGAAATCTGCACCTTGATTGTTTTTAAGAAGAGGGTTGAGTATTTTTTGCTTATTTTGAAAAGAAAATGAAAGTTTTTCAACATCTGTCCCCACATTTCTCACCCTAGGCAAATTTAAAGTATAAGTTATTAGAATAAAATCTATTGCATGTCTGGCTTTGATCAAAACGACCTCACACTGGGTGGGTGGTTGGCATGGGATGTGCTTGGCCGTGTGTGCGGTTAGGACACGCCACTGGGCCTCTTCCACAGGCCTGCTCTCACTGCTGCTGAGTGGCAGTAGGTCTGGTCCTTCACTCATACCAGTGTCAGGGAAAAGAAATAGTAGATGTATTCCTGTATTCTGATTGAATTTTATTGGATTAGGAGAACATTTAAACAAGCAAGAAAAATTGCATTCATAGAAAAAGAAGAAGATAGATAATAGAAGTACGTGTACAACAGCAGTGCAGCAGTGCCATATCTTACCAGATCAGTGCAATTTCACTGATTGTATTGAAGTCAGAGTGGTTAACAGCCAAAACTCTCTTTGAACTCTAATTGTGTCTTAAAACTTATATAAATCAATGTAAATTTCTGCACTAACAGAAGGTTAGCTACATAATTGTTAGACAAAAACTTTTATTTTTTATAATAAGGCATACAGAAAGAGTGGTGAATTTAGAAAATTCTAACTGAGAAGAAACTACCATGTTAGAATTCTCTTTGCAGTGAAGATGTAGATGCAAGACAAAGCACACATGATTAAGGTACTGATCTTGTTCTTATTTCTTTAACTACCTTTAATATTCCAGGCACGATCCTTAACTATTTTATTCTCCAGTCTCTCCAAGTATTAGTTAAGATTGGAGTACTTCATAATCTTTGCAAACTGTTTTTTTATCAATTACTACATATGTGTACATATAAAGTGGGTCATATTAATCTTTTTTACTTTTAATTTCTGTAGCAATATATGGTATTTTTGGTAAAGAGGTGATTTTCTTATGAAGGTGAGATTTGAATCCACATGATCTGGACAGCATCTTTGTCAACACAGCATTGCTGGCAGTATGCATTAGTAGAAATGCAATGTGACCTGCAGCAGCATATGACAGTCTAAATGTTTTTTCATCAACCATTTGGAGAATTTGCAGAATATATCCTCCTTCTGGATGTCCAGAAACATTATGCCCCATGCTCCAGAAATCCTATGGCTGTTTTGCAGATGAAAGAAGGAAGAAAGACTCTGTTGCAAAATTAAGTTAAACTGCTCCTTTCTTTATCTAAGTGAAGATTTTGTAAACAAGAAATGTGGAAAGAATTTATAAACAAGGATTTATAAACAAGGAATGCATAGTATAATAAAAAAGTAATCCAGGGTCCTTTAATATCTGTGAGACTTCTAAGAGGAAATATTTCCTTGCTTAATCCAGTAAAATTTCTAAAACTGATGACTCTTTCCTGCTTAGTGCAGACCAGTTCTTTGTGGCAATCAAATAGACTTTGTGTCATCAGAGGAAATATTTCTCCCTCATGTTAAGGGGCTGGGATGAGTCTGAAGGGTGAGCAGGGAATTTAATCTCACTAGTATCCTCTACATGTACTTTCAATGCAAAGACACAACAAACTTCCTGTACGTCAGGAAACTGACGCAATAAAGCAACAGCACATTAAACATTTTAAATCTCTAGGGCAACAGACGTGGTGATGGATGACTCATACCCAACTAGTCATCTCTTGAGTAATCAAAGGAATAAACTTTAAAGTGATAGTGGCTATATTCTTCATTAGAAGCTCTCACACCTGTGATTGACTTGATGGCATCTAAGACCAAGAGCTTAAGGGTTTTCTTGAAGGGTTTTGGTGTGTCACCACTGATCACTGTCCCCAGTATATTTCATTGGTTATTTATGGCCAGAAACCACACCCGCTAAAACTCTGCAAAAGCCAGTTCTGCAGCAGTATTGCTGCTTTACAGGTTTGTGTTTACAGCTCCTTCTCTCTTAGCAGCAGTACTTCTGCAGCATCCATGGTCATCTGAAGGCACAGAACCACCAAGTGTGTATGCCCATTACTGTACCCCTCATTTGGTCATCATCTGACCCCCATTACTTCTTCCAGTACTTCAAAAGTGTTGCTGACAAGATGCTCCCTCATTTGATACAGTTTACTGCAATCTCCTGTGTGCTTTGTGTGCTTTTAGTCTGCTTTACAGAGTATGAAAAAAAATCTCATTGCCTCAAGTTTAAACCAACCTAACCCAAGAGAAGTCTTGTTCTTTTTTACTGATAATCCCTAGGCTGCTGCATTGGAAGGCCAGAAAAGATGATTCCCTTGGATCACATCACATATCTGATCTCTATTTAACCTACTATTATATCCCAAGAACTGTCAGTCTGAAGAATTCTTTGAAATGGCTCAATCTATTTTCCACATCCATGTTTTCACTTGTCACACCACAGTCATCAGTAACCTAAAGTAACCCAGAGTAAATTTCAGAAACTGAATGTTTTTAAAAGTATATGAAATTTACCCTTAACTTCTAAAGTTAAAATAATGCTTCTTCACACACATACAGACACACACACATATATACGTTCTTGTGTTACCAACAGACTGCCTAGTAAAATCATAAATAAGAAAATAAGATAGCATCTAAAGAATAGAACTGTTC
Organism: Melospiza melodia melodia; assembly: GCF_035770615.1. NCBI lineage: Eukaryota > Metazoa > Chordata > Aves > Passeriformes > Passerellidae > Melospiza > Melospiza melodia. The sequence goes on along the minus strand of NC_086201.1, from coordinate 23,634,442 downwards.
TTAAGAATTATGGACAAGGTAAATGTGAAAAAGGGGAATGGCTGCTCCTCCAGGATACTTTAAAAAAAGGCTGTGGACCTTATTAATTATTTGGGATGAATTTTAGCATAACAACATTTTAGAGGATTGTAAAATGGTTGAAAGCTCTCTCTTCATCTAGCAAGGATAATCTTAAAGAAAAATTAAGTGCTTCCATAGCCTTTTTTTTGCTTCACCTCATAGTATCTTCAAATTCTTTATCATTTACCGAGATGTTCAGGTACTCAGGACACCAAAGGTTTTTATTGCTGTAGAATCAGTGAACACTAATTTACAGAAAGCAGAGAATCTGCCTAAAGCTTTGTGTCTCAGAATAGATCATCCATAATTTGGGTTTTAAAATACAAGACAAGTTAAGGGATATCAAGATGTAGCATTAAACTCTGGGATAGATCTGGCTTAATTTAGACTGTGTGGTTATGAATGCAGGGACATTTTTAGCTTCCTGAACTTTTAGTTGGTTTTTTTATGAAAAAAAAACAAAAACAAACCAAATGGAAATATAAGTTAAAATGACAAGAAATAAGAGTTCTGGTCCAAGGCTCTGTTTAAAAAATATTCAGACACCAAATGACTGTTGAAAATACATAACCCTATATAAAAACATGCATGAGTCTACAGTTCTTGGAAGTCCGGGCTTTTTTGTTACTAACATATAATGACCTTGCCCGCACAAAATTTTTACATGAAGTATCATTAATCATTAATACTATTAGAGATCCAACACAACAGAACTAAATTAATCTCAATTTACTAAAACATTAACATACCAACCGCTAACTTTGTTAAATCATAACACTATGACTAAACTACTAAATCTCAGGACCGCTATAACAAACAGTGTAACTGAAGTTTGAATGTATTTCTACACATTTCCTTTTTTGGAAAAATAGAACAAGTTGTTGGCTTTACTATGGTGACATTTTATTTTGTGATTAATTTTAAAAAAACCTTGTAAAAACTATAAACTCATTTTAATTTGACAAGCATTTGGTAATTAATTTTCAAACAATGCTATGGGAATCTAAGAAGCACTCTTCATTTGACATGTATTTTATAATTTATTTTAAAACAATGCTGCACAAATCTGCAAAGGCATTATTCATTTGAGAGTTCATTAATTATGCAAATGAGTTGCAATTAACAAATCTGTTCTGAGGATGGCATTTGCATAATAATGAACTTCATGTTTGTGACATTATTTAATAAGATACCTTTGTGCATTTTTAAACAAAACACCCTTGTGAATAATTCGGATAAAAATGGACAACCAGTCGGTAACATTAAAAACCAAAATACTACCAAGAGAAACCTCACTAAAATAAATCATTTTACCTAAGGTCTCTGTAATAAAAAGGTATGTAAAAGCTGATTCTTTTATTAGTCTCTGCCTTTCAAAAAAGAGTCTTTTTCATTCATGCTGTTTTCAAAATGGTACTAAGGAATAGCATTGGGAAAGAACCAGTATTTATCAAGACAGCTGGAAATAAACAAATGGATGCAAACACATAGATTGAGTCTCTGCAATGATGGATCTCATTACAATCTTATATGCAGCATGTGAGCCAAAAACCTAGAGATGATCTTTTGCTTGGTTGTATGGTTAGCAAATGGCAGCAGCACCAAAAACATAATTTGAGTTAAATATTCTTGCAAAAGCAGAATGGCTGAGTAAAGGCCTTTTGTTTTCACCACTGCAGCAGTGAGTTACAGATCATTGCAGCCAGGGATCTGAATTCCCACACATCCCATGCAGATCCTCAAGCAGCAAAGTTTTTGGGCAATAAGGACCTGCATGGTAACTGAAGGCAAGATTCTTAGTGTGAAGAAAATGGACTTCAGTCAGTCCTGAAGCCTTTGTGATACCTATATTTGTGTTTAGCCCAAGATGATGTTGCTTGGCAACGCTCTGGCAGAGTCTTGGTTCTCTGATGGAGGCAGTGAATCAGTGATGCGACTGATAAATTCACAGTGGCACCTTCTAGGTGCATTGCCTGAAAGCTCAGAAGGCTGGAAATCCTTAGACAGGGCTTGGATCATTCCCTAGTGCCGGTGACTTTCCTCTGGCATCTCTTATATTTATTATTCTGCCGTCTGTCACTGACAAGGAATTATTGTTTAGCATAGCTGTGTGTGAATTCTCCAGGACTCGGTCAAGTGCTTTGAAATGCACATGACAGCAGCTTCCATCTGAAAAAGTATATGCAATAAAGGCAGGCAAAACCAGCATAAAGATACATAGAAAAAAATGAAAGAAATGCCTGCAAAAGTTCTCCAAAATCTACAGTAGTTGGAAAACAAAACCTTAATTGGCTATTTTTGGTAGAATACTTTAAAGTAAAGAGCAGGAGGGAAAAAAGGAGAGAGTATGACAATTTTTTTTTTTTTTATTAAAAGATTTGACTGGTGTTTGTTATTTTCCACATTTTTACTCAGGAAAGTCCAAGATAAGGATTTATTAACAGTAGCATTTACAATGGTGGCAAGGAATTTCAGTGGAGAATGATACTACTTGTGTCAAACAAGATGTGGGAACTTCCCATCTGAGAGAACTTACAGTTGAATGGACAAGACAGAGAGAGGATTTGGGTAGGAGGGGATAAAACAGATAAAATAATGACATTTTGAGATGTCATATTAGGCACTTTTTTGTGCCTTTATAAAGCTCAAAGAGATAGGGTTTTGCTTGGAGGCAAAAAAGACGTGGAGATGGCAAACAAAGGAAAGGTGACCTGACCAGAAAGGCAAGGCAGAATAAAGTGATGGTATCAAAGGGTTTGGAAACCTATCAAAGGTAAGAGAACAGGACAGAGAGCAGGACATTAAAAAAACAGGAGGACTCCAAACAGTACTACCAACCGGTGATTTATGCTTAACCATTGGCAATCCAGCCCTTAAACTCCATTCCAAGTGGGAGTTTACTCAAAACAGCTCATCATGGAAAAGCTAAACACATCTCACCTAAGCACTTGAGCACTACTCCTGGTGCTTCCAGCCACATCATTTACTGCATCCTACACCCTACATGTATCCTTGCTGTAGCTGTTCCCCCTCAGTTCCTTCCACATGCCAATTAACTGATGTCAACAGCAACTTCTGGATATTTTTTGGGTTTTGTTGAATTTTTTTTCTTTTTTTTCTTTTTTTTTTTTTTTAAGGGGCCCAGTTTCTATGCTCTGGCATGTACAAAGAACTTATGTATTAACATTTTCATTTCAGGAGGGATGAGAGGAAAAATTCTGCATTTCAGCCTGCTCCATTGGGGTGTTGCAGTGATGCCAGCCTTCAAGGCATCCCCGGTATGGAAGAGAGATTCTGCTGCTTCTTTTGTGTGAACAATTGAACAGGAGTTATCTCTCAGTACAAAATGAGTAGGGAAGGAAGTTCTAAGAGAGGTCAAATGTCTGTTATTTTACATTATGCGTGAATACGTGACAGTGTGAAAAGAAAAAACTAGAGATATGGTTATTAGATGATAAAATGATCACTCCTGAGGAGTGGCCATGTTACCTTGGTGCTGCCTTTTTCTCTTCTTTTTACAGTATTTGTATGTTCAATTGCCAGCTCCACTGCTCATAGTTCTTCTGAGCATCCTTCTCTGGGTGCCAGGCATGCGATGGTGTCCCACAACTCTCTGGGATGCTGCTGGTGCTCCTGTCTTCCCTCAGAGCACAAAGAAACTGCTCCTTCCTTCAAGCCTGTCCCACTGCTTCAGCTTCAGTCTAGTTCTATTCACAGACTTTAAATGATTTTGATAATCTTCTCCTTTGTGATCCCTCTGCCAGGAACTAGCCCTTCACTGGAATGAATCAATGATGCTTTACATGGGCAATTACAGATGCTACCATAGCTTCTTGGTCTTTGTGTCTCTCCCTGCTTCTTGCTTCCTGATGGCTTTAACACAGCTTTTTTTTTTTTTAGTCAGCCAGTTGGAATCTGCATTAAAAGACTGATGGTCTGAATACACACCCTGCTCTGGAGCTGCCTAGCTCTGCAGATTCTCAGAATCACTTCCCTTGGAAAAGGTTTGCAGAACTGAGCTGGTGGGTTATACATTCTGGGTAGATCTTTAAAATTCTATAGAACTGCCCAAAGGAAAGAGAGGGCTGCAGTGTTAGATCTTAGAAAACAAGTGAAAACAGTTTTATGAAGACAGCCTACATATACTATAAAAAATACAGGTGGATATTGCACTGGTGCTCTTTCATGGGTACTCGGCTGCAGATGTGCACAGTGGTTTTGGTGTTTCCTTATTGCCCATAAAAGAGATTACTGAGAACTGTATTAGCACTGAATTAATACAGCTGGGCACAGCCTATGCTACAACAAAAATGCCACACTTTTATAAATTCCATAACATTGCTATTAGTAGCTATATCCTGTCTACTGAAATAATATCATGGGGGAGAGTGGGAATACTGAGGTTTCAAGGTAACTGTTGTGGAAGCAAAGGCCATTCTTGCTATAAGCTGCTGGGGAGAGGGAACTGAAAGGTTAAAGCTGCAGCTCTATAATGAGTTGACCATTTTACTGTAGCCTCTGGCATAATTCTACTGTGTTTCACTCCCAGCTATTGACCTTTATGCTGTTAGATCGTGGGATTTCCTAGTTGTCCTATCTTTAACAGCCCTGCAAAGACCAGTCAGGAGTTTAGTACCAGAAAGTAATGTGAACTGATTTTGTACATAGCTGCTTACTAGCTAGCAGAGCTCTAAATTTAAGGAAGTGATGCTTATGAAGTATAAGATAAAAATAACTAATTTTTACCTTCTATAGATAGAGAAATCTTTTCCACTGTTTTGTGCTAGCCTCTTATTTGTACTGAAAGACCAGTTTCCCTAGAATAATTGAATTCTATTGTGTACTGCGTTCCCCCTATGAACTGGCAATGCAATTTCAAAGTTTTAAAAGCAATAGACTAACTAGAATAATTGAAAAGCATTTTTTTTCCTCTTATGTACTCCCTAATTCTTAGCTATTTCAAATGCTTGCTGCTATAAGTGAATGCGTAAGAGAGTAAAATGAATCTTAGTGGTGTCTATGTATGTCTGTATAAGGCCCTGTTCAATCTCACTGGCTCTTTCAGTGAGATCTGCATAGTCATTTGTTTCCTGTGGTGATCCCTTCAAAAATTAAACATGGGAGAAAGAAAACAACCTTGACCACATCCCATTTTTGACCTCTTTAAAATTCCTACATGCTCACTTGCTGTAGCACCAGGAGATGCTATTTTTGACCAAACTGCATGTAACCATGAGCTGAATAATTGACAAGGAAAGAAACACTGTGCTGTGTATTTGTGAAAGGACATACAGACTCTGAATGCAGGAGGAGTAAGGCCAGCAGCTGCAGTGGTCCTGCTGTGTGGCCAGATCATTTTCCTCTGGTATTCTGGAAATTTCTGTAGCACCCATTCACATGTAGCCTTTAAATCAATGCAAAATTCTTACAAGCATGAATGTTCAGAGAGAGCTATTGTCTGATTTAAAGTACATCCTTACTTCAATTTAATGTCTGGCTATTATGTTCTCCAGTATTTCCAGAAGTTTCTCTTGAGTTATAGTTCTCTCATTTAGCTCAGTATCAGATTTTTTTCTACTTACTTGACCACCATACTCTATTTTGTTTAACACATTGAGTACAAGAGAGATTCCTCCAGCACAGACTGAGTTTGAGTCTTCAGCACTGCATAAATGATCTGCTGTGGTGTACTGACTGTTTTCACTGGATCCTGCCAGAGCTTCTTTGTGGCACGGAGGAGGTAGCAGAAGGAAATACCCCCTTCCTTTGTACTCACAATCTGCTCTTGCCAGCACAAATCTGTAATTATATAGGCTTGACTGTGGGAAATAGCTACATGGGAAAAAAAATTCTTTGACCTTCATAGTACATGTTGGGTAATTTCAAGCATAAAAACTTGTCATCAGACCTGCTCACTTGCAGAGCGTCTCTTTTTGTATTTCTTGTTGTATCAGTGTCATTGTTTTTATGATTCAAATAATATTTATTGTCCTTAAATATCCCTTCTTTCCCTATTCTTCTCCATCTCTAATGATTCCTTTCTAATCTGATTATTTCCATCCTCATTCTTCTTTCAGCTTAGGACCATTACACCTGTGTAACCATTAAGAGCTTCTTTGCAACCTGTCTTTATCCACCTGGACAGTGCTCTTAGAGGCTGTATAAATTCATGTTTTGATCGCAGTAAGTTAAGCTGACCTGTAAAATATCTGTTTCTGTTCTTCTCCCCAGTTGTGTTCTTGTTTATCTCTTTAGGTATGCAAAGCACTTGAAGACAAACAGGGCAAGGAATTTTCTAGGTCAGAATAGGTGCTTTGAGCACACCATGTGCTAAGGGCCTCTTTGTTTTTTTTCTCAAAACATGAGAAAATATAGTGAGTAAGGAAAACCCTGTGTAATAGATACATATAAGGTGATTATATTTTGCCTTTAACTTGAATACAGTTCTATTTGGTTAGTAGGAAAAAACAGATAAAAATTGTTTAAGAGGCTTAACTCTAACTGAAATTAAGCACCCTTCTGCATTTTATAAATTCTACACATTGAGACACCAGAAGGAGGAGGGCTTTTAATCTTGTTTCCATTCTTTATTAAGATGCTTTGTGTAATTAGTTGCATTTCTATTGGAATAAATGGTAATTTGGAATTCATCCAAATTGAAAACCTAAATGAAAAAGGAGCATTAGTGCTGGGTTGCATGCTAAAAGAGGCAAACTTCTCTAGGGCAGATCTGTTCATGCAACTTGGCCCTGCTTAAATAAAATCTATAGAATCCATGTGGAATTTAAGAGGGAATGTAGCACATAGGATGGATGGGAATGCAAAAGAAAACAGATTTTCAGCCAGAAGGGCAATTGACTTATAGTTAAATGAAAACCCCCTAAAACCAGAAAGAATTATCTATGCTATGTAGAAAGTTGGATTTGAAATGAAAGAAAAAAAAGGAAGCCTATAAATAAATGCAAAAATATTACTGTGTTTTTTTCATTTTTGAATTGAGTGTGTTTCAGCAGTGGCTGATACAAGTTGCCAAGTGAAACTATGCTGTATTCAGGTGACAGAATTATAAAAGTACTCTGGATGCTGCTGTAGGGTATACTGTGTCACTGCTTCCAGTTATAAACTCCACCTTGCAGCTGGCTATTTGTCTTCTCTAAAATATTTGAAAAGCATGAATTTTTCACCTATTTATTCAGGCAGTTATTAATATTTTGCCCCTTGTCCTTTTTTTATTTTTTCACAGTTAATGATTTAAAGACATTAATCTGCCATGCATTCTTAGTGCTTTGGGGAAATATGGCAAATTTTTATTTAGGGAAGTTGTTACTTATGATGCACATTACCTTTCTAGGGATAAATATTTCATAAGGAGTTTTAGTGCACAGGCTTGTGTACATGAACAAGCACACAGGACATGATGGACTGGAATGCCTCTGAAAGAGCTGTCATAGTCCATTGTGTCAATCTAAGAGCTGGGGTGTGCTCGACTAAACCTAAAAATTCTTGGTGTTACTTCTGGTGACATTTTGTTTGTGGTGTGAAGAATCCAGATAAGGAAGGCAGAGATTATGTAGTCTTGATCAGAAATAGCTTTCTGGTTGGTCCTGGTTTTCATAATATGCCACATAAACCATGAAGTGCTCATTTGGCTATCAATACTCCCCTTATAGCCAGGGTGACTGGCTTTGAGAACACAGCCCATGATGGTTTATATGACAGACCCAAGAGGTCTCTAGCTGCATATGGATTTAATAGCTCATATGTTTGTATTACAGCTAAAGAGACAACAACGCAAAATATTGAAAGTGACATAAATTTCTCTTTGGAGGAAACATCTTTCTCTGCTGTTAGAAACCTGAATTTCTCCCATGGAAGCCTTATTTTCCTTTCCTTATTGTTTTGAGGAAGCACTTTTCCTGTGTTTGGTAGCAGCAGTAAATATAGAGATGCTGTGTTACAGCTTCACAGGTTTTTTCAAGCTGATTGATTTAATAGGATTTTTCTGTGATTTACTAGGAATTTTCTACCATCAAATTCTATAGGCAGACTACAGGTCCCTCTTCTACTCATGCACCAGATTTGGAAAGTTTTCTTCCTTCCATGCATACGTGGAGGAATCAGCTACAATTTTCCTAGAAACAAGTCAAGCCGCAAATTTACAGGATCTTCTAGATGATGTGTAAGTTGGAGGCTCACCATTCAAGTACCCCACTTAGTTTCACTTCTTTGCAGACATAAGGCCTACAGTGCTCAGTGATCTATACTAATAAGTTATTTTATTTCCAGAAATAAAATGGATATGAATGTATTTTTGAGTGGCTGCAAAATGTTACTTACAAAAAATAAGACAGTGAGGCAGGCCACTTTATGCTCTGCTCCTTGAACTTTTGAGATGAGCAGCTGGGTATATTGCTATGTAGAGGCTCATTGCAATAATCTAATCTGCTTGTGACAAAGGAGTAACACAATTTGAGACAGAGACAGATCTAAAATAAAATCTACATTTTCTTGTAACAAAAATTCTAGCTAGCATTGGATTCTGGACCTAACACTGCACTCTTTATCTTGTAATCAACATTTCCTTGCTGGAAACTATAGAACCAATGAGTCTTGAAGATCCTTTGGCTATGAATCTTTGTAACAAAAAGATTCTTTTCCTACAATCTCTCCCCATGCTACCAATATGTTACTTTTCTGAGGATAAATGCCTCACCTTCATTTCAAAGTGAGCTGTAGTCAAAGTGCTGTCCTATCACCTTAGATTCAGGCTAAACACAAGGCAAACCCAGGGCTACGGCATCATCTGTGTCTGTAACACATCGGACTGTCACAGCTAGCTGTTATCAATGCAAATTAAATTACCTGCTTTGAGGGAAGAAAGGTCAAAACTAAAACCTGGGAATTTCACAGAGGGTCCAAAAGCAGATGAACACTTACCCAACTTTTGCTGTCTAGAAAGAAAGAAATTCTTACACTTTTCTCAATGTGTAGTGTGACTAAGATATCACATAATAAGTCACAGCAAAAAAAATCTAAAATATTCTTGAAGAATGGTTTGGCCTGCCCAATCACAAAAGAATAGGTATAGCTAATTGGATCAGTGTTCTGATCACTGAACCCAAATCTCTAATTAGGGGAGGCATGAGATGCTTTGTAAGATCTTTTGTTAGCCTGAGATGATTCAGATGTTACCCGAAATGTTAGCCCATGATGACTAAACAGAAGAGACCGTGGCAAAATGAGTAATGCAACCTTGATTACAAAATACTGTGGTCATTTCAGCATGAAGTATCCTATGGGAAAATGTGTATGACGGCCTCTACCAGGGATTGGAGGAAGTGGGCAAATTCAGTTTTGAAGTATACATGAGTAGAGAGCGCATCATATCTTTGCAGAAAAATATGAATGCATAAATACATGAGCATTACATTTTTGGTACTTCTGACTGTTTGCAGCTGCCAAAATTATGCTACTGAAAATAAGTTTGTCTTGTTACATTTCAGGAGTGATCTTTCCAGGACTATCACAATGTACAGCTGTTTTTTTCCTGGTTGCCACTACACTTTTTCACATTTCACATCTGTTAGGAGCATATGTCTCGATTAAGTTTGAGAGTTTTTTCATATACACAACATCCTCATATTCTGAAGATACATAAAAGTTACATATTGCTACTGTCTTTTGACCAATCTTTTCAACTTGTGACATGCAGCAACTGGGGAACAAATACAAAGCAGTTGTCTACTAGTAGGGCAACTAAAATCTTGGACTATATTTAAAAATATCATTTTAAATGATCCTCTGTGCTAGGAGTAAGCAATTACTTTGATCCAGCATTTCTTTATGAAGTTATTGTAGCTTAACTTTAAACACGAATATTTTCATGTGAATAATCACCCATACAATATTTTTTTCACAAATATTGCAATAATCATCCTTTCCATTGCTTCTTTTGCCTATTTCACACTAATCTTTTCTGTATGGCTTTGAAAATTCTGTATGGCTTACTTAACCATGGTTTTGAGCACAAACATTTTCTACAAACACGAACTGAAATTGGAGTGCTTTCTATTCTTTTAAAATGTAGCACTGTAATGGCATTTCTAGGTCTGCTTATCTTTAGAGTCTGGAAATGTTGAATTTTCATTTTGTCAAAGGCATCCATAGAACAAAATTGGCTGAAAATATGTTTTATGTTGCAGCAGAGTGAAGCCATGAATCACATGGTAACACATTAGAGTGACTAGTATCAAAGGAGCCCATGGGGAATTCAGGAAAAGGTAGTTAAGCAATTAATGAAGATATTTAAAATCCTAATATGGCAAAGACAGCTTTGAAGGCAGCAAGAGATTAATATTTATTTAATAGATCATCAAATTCTGTGCCAAAAAAAGAAATATAACAGGAGCTACCTTACTCTGAATGCAAACATGGACAATTTGAAGAATATTTTGTGGCAGTAGCGACATCAGCACATCACACTTTGTCATGATAGCTGAGAAAAATATCTTGCCTTAAAGAAAAAATTACCTTTGCTGCTTTTGACTATTTTGGCTGAAAATTACTTCAGTGATCCAAGCTCTGTCACAACACATTGACTGCAGTCTTCAACGAGAAAGGAACATATTGCTACTTAACAGAGGTGACATGGGTTAGTTACATGATTGACAGCAGATAACTGTAACTGCTCTGCAGCATTTTATGGGGTTTGATGTGACTATCACCTGCAGGCAGGAATGGAACTTTCTAGTTTTCAGAACTGCTGGTCATGTTGAATGGATAAATTCCATTTAGGGCAGAAAACTCCATTTACTTCTCAGAAAAGGTCAAACTTCCATGTTTATTGTAATGTTTTTCGGAAGTTGTTTACAGCTGGCCTTGCCTGGCACAGTCTCTGTGATGCAGTGAGTTAGGAGTGTAAAAGATTGCTGTAAAGCTCCATGATTTCTCTTTGCAGAAAACCTGGAATTCATAAAGAGCTCATCTTCCTTAGCTGTATTTTAGGTTTCCAGAACACTGATGCATTGTCCTCTGTCCCAGTTAAAGTATTAATGAGTCCTAATGAGGCTGCTAAGGAGAGTCATGAACAAAACTACTATGAATGCATCTGTTTCTTCAGACACAGGAGGTGGGGTTGCTTTATGTCCCCTGCTCCAGGGAAAAATAAAATTGTGTCTAAAAGCTGGCTTGTCTTAAATCAGTTAAAACAGAAGAGAACAAAGAGGTGACAACTCTTCAGTGGTCAAAGTTCAGGGAGTTTTATATGCAAAGGTACAAAGATGGAAAAAATACAGGCACTGTTGTCAGACACCCACACAAGATGAGAGGCTTCCATGAGTGCAGCAGTGCAGAGAGACTGAAACTATCCCACAGCTGACATTATTTCTTTTATTATTTTTCAATAAAAATTACAGAAGTGTAATACAGAATTCATCTAAAAACATCAGGAGAGCTATTCTTTATGGCTGCTTTTGGCATGACAGAGGACTCAACTGAAATCAGTAGCAAAGAATGGAAAGCTGAGTCACCAGTTCTCACTGGACCATCAATCTATGCAATAGTGATGAGGGAGATGTGGTTTTTTTTAAACTTCTGCTTGGTATTTAATGGGGTTTTTACTCCAGATCATTTCTCTTATACCTTGACTCTATTACACCCATTGTTTAAATCCTAAGCAACCTTTGGTTTTGACATGTTGATTTAAGGAGAATTTCTCAAGAAACATTAAATGGTGACATACTTTATAAGCAGAATTCTACTGTGCATTGCTGACAAAGTAGCTTTGTGTATCATTCTGTTTTAAGTGACAGTCTAAAATTTATTGATAAAATAATGCATTTCTAACAAGGTGAATTTAGTAACTACCACCATATATCCTTTTTAGAATCATATGCTAATGAAAAAAGATGCTCTAATAATTAGGGCTTGAGCCCACTGAATACAACACCTTCCAATTAGCACTCCCCTGCTTGAATACCACCATTAACATTAAACAACAAAACCAAAAATGGGTATCAATTCACATAATAGAAACTAATTGATGAAGTTAGAGGGTGTGATTATTTGTGATTACTTTACAGTCATGCACTGAATGTAGGAGAACCCCAGTTAGTAGTTAATCTCTAGCTACCTCTTTGAAGATAATGAAATTGGCTTCCTACTGATGATTATTCATTAACAATTAATTCTTTCTTGGTGATCTGCTTCATTTTCAGCTTCTCACCATAAACATGCAATGGAATAATTACAAGTGGAAATGAAAAAGCAATTAGTGGCAGATAATGCCAACATCTGATTAAAACACAGTAGAACAGATTAGCCCTTCGGTAACTGCAACTTTGCTGCCTTCAGCAGGGAGATGGAAGTTACCCAGCAGTATTACAGCTCAAGCTGCGTTTCCCTTTCATTGCTTCCTTTACATCATGCTCTGCCACATTAAATGCTTTCTCTTATTCTTGGGGGCATCGACTTGTTGTAAGTAATTTTTGAAGATTAAGTATTATTTAAGATGATTTGTCATCCTTCATGTTGACACCCTCTGTCAAGAAGGAAGAAAAAAAGTACTTAAGCTGAGCCATTTAGTGCACTTACAAGCAAACATTTTATTTTTTTTAATTTGAAGGAGGATGATTGAAGATTTGCTTGAGTGAAGTGTGTGGACACAAAGATCCTGGGATTTAATCTCCCTTCCTCTAGACAGTATTTTCTCTTAAACTAGAGAACACAACAAATATTTTTTTTCAGTTTTCTCCTCTGCTTCTCTTATTCCTTCCTTCATTTTTTTCTCTAGCAAGTGAAAGGATATTTGTGTTTATTTTATTCTCAGTAAACCAATTATTGAAATTCTTTGTCCTATCTCCATTTTCTATATTTCTAAATTATCTGTGTGAACTTTTCACATACATTGTCTCATTTTCTCCTGGGGACAGTGGTTCTAAATTATTAAAAATTTACTCAGACTTTTTAAGGTACCTCTCTCATTCAGATCAGAGATATCACCCTATTACACTACTAATTTCTTATCCTACACCTTTGCTGTGGAGAGTGGTCATCAGCAGAAAAAACTTTCACATCACTGAGCTTTTGTTTTCACCAGTTAGTAGCCACAGCAACACCATCCTATCAGTTACACAGACTTTCATCTGTCTGTATTACTCATATAGAACCAGAATGTTGAATATGTGAGATGAATTAGAAAGAAGCAGCAACATAATTCTCTGCAAAACAGCAGTATTTCAGTCAAGAGAAAGCTTTCATTTTGTCTTCTACGGATGCTAATAGCAAATACTGATCTGAAAAACCCACAGTAAAGCACTCTAACCAAATGTTCTAACCACATATTTGGTGGAGTATGAACTAATCAGACTAATCAGCCAAATGTCTCAGGAGAATAACTAAGGGTGTTGCCATAGCATCATGTTTCTTTTACTTGGCAAACTTCTCATTTTTGAGAAGATTTTCCCTTACAGTTTATGGGAGATAAACTCATTCCATATAAAATGTCAGGGGAATCCTGGTGGCGTTGCAACCTCCATTCAATTATACAGCAATGTTTTGCACTAAGTTTGTAAATGCTGGAAGTTTTGGTAAGAAAAAAATAATTTATTTGGACTTTTCTTTTTTGGATTAACTTTTTTCTCAGTTGACTCGTCTCTTGATACAAGGTTCTGCAGCCAGTGCTTGTAGATACATTAATCACATTCAAATGCAAAAAGATAAATAAATTACTAGTTATTTTTTTATTTTTTGCCAACTAATTTTGACTGGCTGAATTTTTGCTCTGTGTACTAAAATTTTGTTACTAACACTGGAAAAGAACTTTCAGGCCAAAATTTGTCTCCTAAGGAATGTCTTGAATGCTTAAGATATGCTTTTTACTTAAGATATCAAATATATTACCATGGATGTGAAGTGTTAAGTTAAAAAAAATGCAGAAGTAAAGCAATTTCATTTGTAATTGTCAATAAAATAGGAGTCCTGAAATAATAGAGAGCATTTGTTGATGCATTATCGTACGTTACATTATTTTTTTTCTCCTTTAATTTTGGACTTTGTAATTCAAATTTGTTTTAGTGTAAAACATTTACTCATCAATCCAGTAGTATTTAAGGTGCTAGTTAGTTTAATGAATTAAAAAAAAAAAAATCTTTGTAGTTGACAAGAATTCATCCACAGGGCTTTCCAAATTTTATGAGTTGAATGTGTGGTCCTGCATAGTCCCTTAACAGCAGCAGAACCATTAACATGGTGTTTGCAGTACCTGTATAGTAGGTTATTGTCACATTCACAATGAGAAGGCACAATTCCTGTATTAGTCTACCACCATAATTCTATTTTTTCTTTATAGAACATGTAGAAGTAATAATACACGTGTTTTCCCGGTACCAGTTTGTCTCTTATGTGGCTGGACACATCATTGGCCTGGTCATCACCATTTGAGTTTCAGGGGTTGGGCTGCTGGTCACTTGCAAGATTTATAACCTATTTTAGACCTGAAAGCCTTTACTGCAACTATTTATCTGCCACCTTACAGGAAGTGTGTTTAAACAGATGACTGTCTCTTTTCTGAATTAGCAGACCCGTCTGACCTTTCTTCTGCCTGGGGCAAGTCAAGATCTCTACCTTGCTACTGAATTGCTCTTTCCTAAAAGGTTTTAGAGAGCAAGATCTATGGTTTTCTTTTTTTTATATTAAAATCTACTGCATGGATCTAGAGGGTAGAAAGTGGTGCTGACATGTCTGTGGTCATTGTGGAGTACAGGTTAGAGTTCACACAGATGAAACTGGGACTGCTGCTTACTTGTAGTAAGCAGTCAAAACACCATCAACCATAAATATTTAAAAAATTCAGGAATAAAAGGAGGTTTCATATTAGTTTCCTTGACAAAGGATTATCCAAAATAATTTTCTCACTATCCTCAGCCATTCAGAGATTCTGCAACAAGTAATATTGATACTTTCCATGTGTTTCTCTTGCATCATGATCAGCAGATTTCATCAAGTCTTGCAGGTGACATGTTTTGTGTCCAGTTCAAAGTCTGTCTCATCTGTAGTTTGTATTTTTAGCTTAAGCTGTTCTTCCTTTGGGACACTCACAGCACTCCATGTTGCACTCATTCTTTTTCTCCTACTGAGCATGGGGTGGTGGATTCAGAAAAGCAGAGGCCAAATGCCTGTTCCAGTAAGTGTTGGTTGCTTTCTTCAGACTTCAGCTTTCTTCAGAGACACTTCTCAGTCCATTGCTGTCACTAAAACATGAGAAGGCATCACCTCCCAAATAGCCACTCACTTATTGTCAAAAGTCATATTTGATTCTCACCTCCTACTAATTCTTCTCTTGAAATTGTGACTGCAATAGATTTCCTCACCCTACGCCTGCTTGAATTGTGGAACCATATCCATCATCCTTTTGACTTCTCTGCTGACCTTTCCTTCACCTTCATGTTAGAAGCAATCTTTTCTATTTTGACTTCTAATGCTTTAAACTTGAATCACATCTTAAATCTTCTTCAGCACACATAAGCAGAACAGGGAGAAATTTATATTATTTAGAGAGAGATGTTGTGGTGGAGACTGGAAACAGCAGAAGAGCAAAGCTTTACATTAACATGCCATCTTAAAACCACCATGACTACTGGTAACTGCCCTATTAAGAATGTTAATCTGAAACGTAAAATATTGTTAGACGTTCTGGTTAAAGTAATTTGCCATTACTTTCTCACAGCCTACTGCAACTCCACGGACCTTTTGCCTTTTCTCATAAAACTTCATTTAAATGATGAATACCTTTTCTTCTTTTAAAGACTCACTATAGTTTCAAGCTTGGAGATCTAGTAATCAGCACCTGTAATCCTCAAATCCTTAGATTAGGTTTGGAGTGACATTTATAGTTAGTTTAACAAACTCAGATACAAGAAAACAGACATTGCTTTAAGCCTCTGTCTGCTTCTCATCTGTGAAACTTTGAAGTAATAATGTAATATTTTTTATAGTTCAAGGATTTGAACTAGATCTTCATGAGAAAAGAACTATTTTTCTGTATCTATCAAGTTGCTAATCACAAACAGTCAAAAACAAACACAAAACCAAAATACAAAACAACTCCACCCGAAAGCAAAGACCGCAACTCTGCAGCTCAGCAGAAGGGTAGGATGTATGTACGTGTGCAAAAGGGAAGGTACTGGAACTTACTGTGTGCTCTACAGAGCCTCCTTGCTGTCCTTCTCCTCTCCCACTTCTCCCAGTGAAGGAGGAAGTTCTGCTTTCCACTGTGTGGACACCACATCTTCTTTTTTTACCATTGAGATGGAGGTTATGAAGAGAAAAACATGTTTTTACTGAATCCCAAGCTGGGTTTTTAGGGGGAAGTTTTCACAGATGCTGAGTGGCAATGGCAATCACAATGGATATCTCTAGTCAGCAAGGAAGATAGATCTTAGAAAGTTCTGTGAGTGGATATTCCTGCAAGAGGGAGAGAGAGGGTGTTGTGTTTGGGTCCTGGAGAAATGGAGCAAATATTTAAAAGTAGGAAAAAAAGGTGAAAAAAAAATAATTATTCTTTCAATCATTTTGTCCAGTGTTTTCAGGCACTGCTGGCTACATAAACAGATCTGCTGCATTTAGTTTACCAGCTATCAGCACATGGAGTGAGACAGAGCTCAGCAGGGACAAATTTTCTAAGTCCATACTTAGTAACATGAAAATGTTCAGTCTTGAAAAGGCTTTCACAGCCTATGCTGATCCCCACATGGCTCTTAAGTCAGTGATAGAGCAAGCTTGTTTAAATGATGAGATGGCAACATCTATGGCAGACACTTTGACCCCTAGTCTTCTGTGGAAACCGGTGTCACACAATCGGTACCATGCTGCCCTAGGAGCTGTGCGATCCACAGGCAGTAACAAAGCAAACTGAATTCCACCCAAAGCCCATCTATCGCTCTAATATGCATGCCTGTGCAGAAGGTAACAAACGGGATGTCTTTGATTTGTAAACTTGTTTTGGTTAGCACCTACTTACCAAACATTGTTACAAGTAGTTGCTATTTACAGATAAGATGAAAACAGGTACTGAGCTGCCTTGAAGTTAAACTGAAGGGGAAAAAGATAACACTGAGGTGTTTTCTAGATTTATCATTCACAAACAGTGAATGACAAGCATGTAACTCCTTTCAGAAAATCTGAATTCCCCCAAAAGGGAAAATGTACCTTCTTTTATTGAAAAGAAGAAGTAGGACCACATAGCTTTCTTGTACTTATATGGTCTGTGGTGGTTGGTATTAGGTAAAATGAGAGCACTATATTCCCACTGTTACGGCCTATTCAATTTATACTGTGCAGATTCTAACTTTAAAAAAGTAAACACAAAATTCCCTTTCTTAAGAAAACACCATCTAAGGTTTGCTAATAAATGATGTGGAATAATTCACATGCTAGCATGTGGGGTTTTTTTCCTTGCCTCTGCACAGAATCTGCAAGTCATGATACAGTAATATGATAACGTTTTAATTTTTTTATTGACTCAGAAGCTTAGGGTAAGGAGTGAAGAAGTGAAGCAAACACTTCTCACTACTCAGCAAGTGAGATCCAGATCCTCATTAGAGTGTATGCAATAGAGCTGGTCATACATTTGCTGTTTACACTCCAAAGAAAGTGGTCAGTTTTCCCTGAGCTTACAGAACAGTCTTAGCTTCCTGACTTCCAGTCAATCTGTTTCCTTGGTGTTCAGCTCCTAGATTTGTTTCCAGTGGATGCTGCTGGACTGTGAGAAGCTCTTCATCAAAACCTGAAGTCTCACAAAAGGAAATGTCTCAGCAGCTGACTGAGTCCACAAAAGGATTGAAAATAAACCAAGAGAATAACAGGAAGTTGTTCTAAACTCTAAATATTGATCTACTCAAAGCTTACCTTAATTTGCCCTACATTTACAGTAGACTATGGTCCTATTCCCCTCTTAGTTTTTATTTAAAAGAATTTTTGTAGCCTACAAAAGAATCTTTGGTCATGGTAAGACAGATTTTTTTTTTCCTATTTCTACAAGGAAATATGAGATTTCACAGCTCTTTTATCACACTACAAAAGTTCCCACATGCTGTGCATCATGATCATGCAGACACAAGGAAATGAAGCTTACCAGGTTACCCAAGCACAGCTGAAGGAACAGAGTGTACTAAAAATACATGTACAATGCATGTAAAAATACTCTACAGTTACATGTGTGCACACAGATATTATGTTGTTCTGTAAGATGGAAAAGAAAAATCATTCCAGAAAATGAAAACACTGAAAATGAAATGACAACAGCAGCAGATGTTAAAGCAAATCATCTAATTAAGATGATTTCATCAAGCGTTTTAAAAGACATTTAAAAAGGCAATATAATATTAAGTCACCAGAAGAAACGTTGATTATGCTTGAACATACAGGCACAATAACACTCTAACTGAAGCTGCTCTTTGAAGTGTGAAAACAAATGGTACTTTCAAAACTGTTTATTTTTTTTATCCAGCTGTGCTTCACATCCTGCCAAGGAAAAGTATACACATTAAAAATTTCTTAAGAACTACAACCCACAACTAGGAGACTACAATTACAACTAACAGGAGTTGTGCCTGGGTCAATACTGCAGAGTGAATTCTGTGAAGCATGGAGAGTATCTTCATTCAGATAGTAGAAAGAACTGTCAAATGGATTTTCAAACATTGAGAACCTCTTTCTCACCTTCTACTCTTTGCTTGGGTGGGCCAAATTCTGTCTCAAAAAAACCTGAATCAATAGCCACAATGAAGACACAACCATATGAGTCTGCATTTTAAGTCTTATATCAATGGAAAATCAAAATCAGTCAAAAACTTTGTCCTGGTCCCTTAGAATAGTGTTAGTATAAACTACCTTCCCCTCTTCTTATGTTTGATCTTGCTTTCAGTTGTACTGTAGGGTGTAGCATCGGGTTTTTACTGTTCAGTGTCATCCTTACTGTAAAATATTTAGTGGGGGAAGTGCGTGGGCTGCCTCCTTATCACAACATCATGTACGTTCAGCTTCTCCTTTCGCTGGATTGTATAGCAGGAAACACTCTTGTCTTCATGCCACTTGTTGAGTTTTTATTCCCAGCTCTTACCTTCTTTAAAAAGGTAGTTGGATAATTTAGTACATATTTAAAATAAAATAGTACATTTAACGAAAAATAAGTCAAAATATACCTCCACTCTCGTCTTTCCATTTCTGTGAGATCCAAATCGTGCTGGACTTCATACTGGGCAGTTTCATTTCTGAAATGTCTCTGGTTCCTCTTTTCTTTTTTGCTTATCGTAATTGCTTCTGTAGGAATGTATCATATCATACTTTAGAAGAAAAAAAAGAAAAATTTTATTGTGAATGCTACATTAAAGGGTAATATTTCTCAGTACTGTTTTTTTTTTAAACCATCCTCGTGCCTGTTCCTTTTTGTTACTTTTCCTTTTATTTAAATCATCCTTCCTCAAAGCGGGGCATTGCAAACTGATCCCTTTGGCAGAAATCGTTCTATCACAAGTGTCATTCCTAGGGATTTCCAAATGAGATTTTTCCCTCTCATCTTGGCCCCAGTGGTAGTCTACCAGTACAGAAGGTGGGGATTTTTCCTTGCGGAGTAGAGAGTCACAGCATGAGCAAGTGAGCGGGCTCTTCCCAACACCTCCACAGGCAATGGCTTACGAGCAGTGCTGCACAAGTAGAGCAGGGACAGGATAACTTAGCTGGCTGGGACCATGAGAGAAGGGCAATGCTTAGTGCAATAGAGTGGAACTTTGGGAACAGAATTTCTTTTTCAAAGATGACATTCTTGACTGTAAAATTCTTGACTGTAAGCTCAGTTGAACTTCACAACAGGTTTGCCACATGGTCAGGGTTCATTTGCATGTTTTGGTATGGATGTTTTCAAGATTGAAATAAAACCATCTTGAGAAAGTTTTTATTTATCTCTCTTCCTTCCTTGAATCAGTCTGGCAGCAAATCCATTAAGCAGTAGTAAACCTTGACTGGAAAGACACTAAAATGATGTTGCAACTGTGGATGTTACTTAAAACTATTACAAATACCAGTTGTTTACAGAGGTTACCTCAGCAACAATATGGAGCAAACAAGCAGATTCTGACCACAATAGTGTCAAGTGGAATATTTCCTCTTTTAAAGACAAATAGTTTATTCCCACATTCACTGACACTACAGATATTTCTTTTAGAAATGCATATAGGTAATCACTAGGATTGCAAAGACTGAAAAATTTGAAAACATTCTGTAAACTATGGAATCTTACAGAGGAAAGTTCTCAGAGCATCACCACCATTCTTTTGGTGAGGTCACCAGATTTTTCCAGAGAAATCAAACCCTAAAGAAATTCTCATTTTCCTTAACAGGGAAGTTGAACATCCAGTAAACCCTGATGTTGCTGAGAATGACAAGAATATTATAAGTGTTATTGAATACTTGAATTGGTGTTTAATGCTGCCGTTGTTCCAGTCACCATAAAAAACCCCCAAAACAATAAATTATTGTTTTGTCATAAAAACCAACGCATTGATGAAGGGTGAAGATATATTATTTCATTTCATTATACATCAGAGGCAAGAAATACCTGCATATTTAAATAGTCAAAATCAATTCATTTGAAACTGTGACATCAAAGGTACTAAATATTTGTACCATATGGAGGGAGAGAAATTGTAACTGGGGGCTTGAACAGGATAGATGTGTCGTGGCAGACTGTCACAGCTGCAAGGCAGAGCTTCTTCTCTGCCTAACTGCTCCCTTGCATTTTTCAGTTGATTAATGAAAGCTAGTCTACAGTAGAAAAATGTAAGAGCCAGCCACTGTGCCAGCATCTATTGTGAGTGGATATTTTGGTATGTTGGTACACAGCAGGGGTGGATGGCTTCTCACAGAGGGAGAACCCTTGTCTAAAACTGATTCTTGGTGGAAGATGATATAGGAGTTTCCTAGCTTGGGAGTAAAGTTAAGCTCTCTCTCTACTTCCATAAGAAAGTGTCTTTGCAAATTCCTAGCTACAGTCAACCTGTCTCAGCAAAGAAAAATTCAGCTGCAACTGCATGGATTGAAATTTTGACAGAACATTGGTTTTCAGATAGACAGGGTCTTTCTTTTTTTCTTCTTCACAAGGATATTTCAGCCAGGCCCTGTCATTTATATTAAAACTCCAATTTTCATATGAAAAGCCAATGTTTTCATCCAAAAATTATATATGCATTTCTTTAAAAAACCCACACACCCGCTATAGAAATATTAACTAGTCCTATATCTTCATTAGATAAATGTTTTGTCGCTTTTCAGCTAGAGTTATTAAGCTGGAGTGTCTGCATGACACTACCCATCCTTGTTTAAATGCATTATAAGGTGACATCACAAAAAATTTAGCTCAATAAAATTACTAAAATCTTTGATTTATTAGCATATTTCTCACACAAAGTGGCCTATAAGCCTCCAGATTGTGTCATTGCCCCTTGATATAAGCCATTTTTGTGCAGGTTTGAATAACCTAGCAAAGCAGAAAAGTTGCAGCATAACTTTTAGTGCCATTCTGAAAGCCAAGAGGATGAAATTTGTACACTGTGCTCCTACAGCACTTGGAGTTTGTGCTCCATTGAAAACATGCAGCTAAGCATAAAGTAAGGGCAAGATGTTAGAAGAGCAAATAATAGAAGATAAGGAGGTTTAAGACATTATTTCTCAAAAAAATGTGGGGAAGTAATGTCTTAAACCTCCTTTTTCATTTAATGTTGAAGGAGGTGTTTGTGGTCTGCGGTGAAAAATGTTTTGGGGTTCTGTGCACATTTCACAATGTTTTTACTCTATATGAACATGTGTCAGTCAAAGGCCTATATATTGTTGCTGAAGAGGTAGAAAGACATAAGCCCTACAATTTCCTCTCTTAAAGAGCTGGCATTTGTGTGGTTTTGTCTGATGGAGGCACTTGAATGGAATCAGTCTGCTGCTAAGGCGCTCGAGGCAGTACTGCAAAGGTCAAAAGGAGTCTGTTTTCCTTTTTGCTCACATATGTGTGACACTAGCTCCCATATACTGTACTCTAAAAGCCTTTTTAACATCTTTCACCCAGAAATTCGAAGCTGTGTTGCCAGTTTGCACTCTTTCTGTGAGATTACAGGAAGGTAAGCTTTGTTTTCACTGTTAGCCAACCATCGATGCACTGTGGTTAACATCATGCCACACCTCAGCCAAAGGTGTTGTTAACAGGCAGACTGTTTTGGCATGGGCTCATGATTTGCTTCCAGCTGCTTGCAGTTCTGGAAGCACACACATAGTCTGAAAAACTACAGCAAATAGGTGATGAGGAAAATGTTGCAAGGGTCATCCACAACACCAGGGTAAATAAGCTGTAAAATATCTATACCATGCCCAAGCTGCTGGCAGACTCAGGCCTTCTCACAGCCCTCAAGAGCTGCATCTTGTGTCCTACTCACTGGCAAAATCAACTACACAGCCTGGTTCCTGTGGAGCTTTTCTTAAAAGGGACAATTCTGGGACTGGAGTTGCAGAATAAGAAAACCAAGCCATCCTGTATTACCTGTGTAAGACAATATATCTGAATTTAATTTGCATATTTTACATTTTTCTCACTCATTCCTCTTCCTATCCCTTTTGGTTCAAATAAACCCATAAGCTGTAGAGTCAGCAAAAAACTGCATGTCAATAGCCAGCTGCCATCCTGAGCACTCTAGGACCTGGCATGGGGTGACTGACATGTGAGAGGTAAGGAAGAGATGCTGACCCTTTCTGCAGTCTCTTTGGCTTTCACAGAAGCAGTGGGTACTTCAGCAATGGAGCTTTAGAAGACTCAGGATTAGAAATGCCTGAATAAAGAGTAAAGGTTTGAAATCTTGCCTGACATCACAAGAATTAACCACATCATTCACCTTTACACTCTAAGAATTTTCATAAAATTTGCATAAATATCAGTAGAAAGTCTGCTTCAGGTTGTATTTCACAGCAGATGATCATATTCTCATCTATGTAAATAAAAAAAAATTACTCTTTCTTAAACTGCACTGTTGTCAAACTGAATGAAACTTTGTGGACAAGAGCAGCTGGACATTAATCTTTAGGCCTTAAGCTTAAATTTCCCATAAACTTTCAATCTGATTGACATTCAGTCTCTGCCTTTGTAGTTTGACACATTAGAACTCAAAACATTCTCACTAGAATTCTGAGATAAGTGATACCTGGCAAAAAATAAAAAGTGATACCTGGCAAATTTGTATATTGTGGAAGAGGTGAAGTTTAAAATAAAAGTTTCTGTAGAATTCACCTGGAAATGAAATTTTCTTCCCCGTGTATAAAACTCTAATTTCCTACTTCAAGTACTCACTTCATTTATTTTATTGTCTGTATCACAAGAAACACATAGCAAGAAACCAACCTGTGCTTCTGCAATGTTCAAAGAAAAACAATTTCATCAACTAGAAATTATTTCAAAACAAGCAACTCTACAAAATATACACCTCCCCCTAGTGAGAATATGGGAGAAGAGAGTGAACTGAGAGATGATTTACACGTCATCAAATATTTTCCTACAAGTGACTTCCAAGGTGATCAGTGAAGAATCTACAAAATATGGGTTTGGTATCCACACCGTACTGTTGGAAAGCATCTGTTTAATAGGTTTAAGTAGTGAACAAGTTTGCATAAACAATATAATGAAAAGTGGCAAAAATAATCCAATAATTGAAAAATTACTCATTTAGCAACTTGTAAATGCTGGTTACATTTAAGATTCTTGTTAAATCCCCTTAGCCTATTTGGCTGCATAGCAATTGGCTCAGAGAACTGAAACACATGAGAAAAATATTAATCAAAACCAGTATAAATCATGCTCAGACTCAGAAGTCCAAGCCACTTTTTTAAAATTGCAAAACTTCTTCAAATGCACATGGAACCTGGTATATCTTCCTTGAGTTTCAGTGGATGAGTAATTTCACTTTACCACAACTGCCCTGAAAATGGAAGATTAGAGTCTTGTTCTTTCCAGTGTCATGGTAATGTAAACTAATCCTGCCACAAGGCAGAATTTGATAAGTTTATAGCCAAAGGCAGACACCAAATACTGAGACAGTGACAGCACAGCGTTAGAACTGTGTGTGGTCCCAAACCACCGTGAGTATCTCACACTGTCTGTTTCCTTCCCAGTAAGACATCTCACCTTTGTGTGGCTGAGAAATCCAGCTAGCTCAGCTTCACATAGCTGCTCACCAGCAGGTTTTTTGCATTAACATGAAATCCTGGACACTTTTTACACTTGTGTTTCACATCTGCACAAACACATTAGGTCTGCAGAAGTTGTCCACAATGTCTTGACTCTCTAAAAACTTTTTCTGTCATTTCAACTGCCTAGCAGCTCTGATGTGATCCTCCTTGCCAGGATTCAGGGAAGAAATAGGCAAACTCTAACCTTGATGGCCAGGGAATTTATCCCACTACACCGGGCCAGCCCAGTAGCTGCAGTAAATTGTGAGCTAAAGAACTGCTCCTCATGCCCCTTGTAACAAGTAGTGTTTGGGTGGATATCACACTCCCTCTTACTGAGATCTTCGCTGCATGATTGCTCAGCATGTTTGGTGAAGTTGCTAGGAAGCTTAGGAGTAATTTCCTTTACTGATATTTTAAGGACATTTATCAGTCTGAATTCATTCTCTGCTGAACAGGGTGTGCACAAAGCTGCCCCAAGCCAGAAGAGCACCTATTTACAGTGTACACACATCTGGTTTGAATCACCTAGATCAGCAAATTCCCACCTTGACTGAGTCACTGCTTGTGTGGAGACTGCACCTAGTTCTGATGATCTGCATGCCTAAAGATGTCTAGTCCTTGTTAGCATTATGCTGCACTGTCAGAAGTATCTTGATTCTTTGTAGGGGTTTGAATACCTCCTACTTTCCCATCTAAACCAGAAAAAAATTATCAAACTGACAGTGTGAAAAGGTAGATTTAAATCTTTGCATTCATTAAGAATCCAAAGTGCAGTGAGCTTTGCATGGTATAAACAAAACAAATTACTGAGATTGTGGTGATAAGGCAAAAAGTTTTTGCCATATACTTTGAAAGGCCAAAAGGAAAAAAACATTGGTCTTAACCACTCAACAGTTGTATGATAATTCATGTATTACCAGCACATGGAAAAAGGTTTTAAGATTTGTGTATGTACAAAAGCACTGGTTTTTATTGCATGGTCTATTTTGAAAGAGACTTCTTAAAATGTACTCACAGTACATTTTGTTTTAAGTGCTGTGCTAAGACAAAAGAAAACAAATTTTGTATCAAGACTTATCAAAAGTTGCTTACGCTTTCATGGTCTATATTATTTCATAATCTCTGTTGCCTTTTTGAAGTAGTTTTTTAGGACAATTTAGTCTTTCAATAATTAAATTGAAAATAAAGGGAGCAGGATTTCCTAGAAGTGGTGGCACAGAAATCAGTGCAGTGGGGTTGCCTTCCTATGCAGTTGAAACGTGACAATGTCTATTTTTCTTCAGGGCACCACCCAGAGTGTCTTGTATTATATCTTCATTATCAGGTACATAAACTGCCACAAAATATAAAAGTCTATACTTTTTTAAGGCTAGATTTTGTTTGCTTACCTTGATGAGAGATTATTCTCATAGGAATTTATCTGGAATTTAATTATTTATGGGAGGAAATATGCTAATGTGTTTTCCAAGGAGAGGTATTACAAACATTAACTGTCTGCCTAGAAATATTTTACAACCATTTCATAATTTTTCTTTTTTTGGAGACAAAGTTTGCTTTGTTCTTCAGCCCATAGTAGTTGCTTCGTAAGTTATTTTTGTGGAAGGGAATCACAGAATCACAGAATCACAGAATTTTCAAGACTGGAAGAGACCTATAAGATCATCTAGTCCAGCCGATGAAGCTGTAGTAGAAAAGACCTTCCTCCTTGGATGGAAGTGGTAAAATTTTAAGTTGTGTGACTCAGTGCCTTTTTGGCCCATAAGATCAATTATAGCCACAAAAGAGGGATCAAAGTGATATAGTGCCCTAGGATAAGAAATGCAGATTTCAGCTGGGGGGTTCTTGGGTTTACCTGGCAGCTGCGTCAGACACAAGGAAAATCTAGTAATGTGCTTCAAAGTGACATCTAGTAATGTGCTCCAAAGTTGCACAGGGAAATGAGCCTAGCAGCACCTCAGTAAAACATCATTCACCATTGAGGGAGGGTTCATTTTCCTGCAGCTCAACTTTCACAGACATTGATAGGACTGACTGTTAGTGACCAACAGTGACATCCCTTCTGCTTGGGAAACTGGAAGCTGTGTCAGAGGACTGCCAACCAGATGTGTCTTAGGGAAAAGCAATGAAGAATTTAACTGTATTACATCCATGTGTGAGTGTTGAGTTCTCCCCATCCCTCTGTCTTTGTCTGCCAGGCTCCCGCAGGCAGAGTTCACACCTAAAGGCGATGTGTGTGTTTTCCACTCTTCAAACACACAAACAGGAAAAGCAAATGATTGCTGAAGGCTTTGGTGCAGCACAAGGGGTCTGGGGTCTCACTCTTTGCACAGTCCATGGTTCTCCCCAGCATGAAAACCCCAAGGCTGTGGCTGAGTTTTCTGTTTGCAACAGTGGTGTGAAAAAGAGGAGCTGACAGGAAGTGAAAATACAGCATTTAGCAAGGAGGCAAAATCCCATCAGGCTTTCCAGCTGTTGATTCTCCCCATCCCAGCTAGACAAATCCAGTAACCTCTGGAGTTAAAAACCTCTGAGTTATCCCATGAGCTGTCAACCCCGTTTGAATATGCTATGCTATTTAAATTTAACTGTGAACTGTAATACATCTCATTAAGTTAAAAATATTTTTTTAATATTAGCATATGGGATGGAGAGGAATTTTTAGGATTTTTGGCAGGGGCTGTAGGTTGGAGGTTTTTATTTTCAAAATTTCTTTTGGAAAAAAGTTGTCCCAGAAATTAAAGTTGTCAAGTTTAGAAATATCTAAGTAAACCATGTAAATGTCATCAAAGGAGAAGTCTTTGGACTTAAAGCTAAATGTGTACTATATTCTGTCTGGCTACTACATTTAATCATTCTTTTAAAGTTATTTAACTAGCAAGATTTTATGGTGGTAATCTTCTGTGACAACCCCAAGAAGATTCTCACTCCACTGCCAGTTTATTTCCCCACAGCTGTAGCAAATGTTTTGTGCTATTTATTCTTGGGAGGCTTGTTCTTCCATCCTCTCCACAGCAGGAGTCTTAAGTAAAAATTTTTAGGTGCTATTCCTGGAATCACCTGTCCCATAATTCAGAAATAGATCTTAGCACAAGTCTGTAGGATAGTTCTCTTTTTTTTTCTATTGTAATTTCTGGAAACAATTTTTCCTAGGTAAGAGTTGCTGTAAACACGTCTCATTTAAGAAGTTTTCAATAGAGATTCCGATTGCTCAACTACCATCTGAACATTTCTGAAATACCTCAAGTTTTCATTTCAAAATGAAATCTTTAAGGCAGTTTATTCCTTCCCTGCCCCCATTCGCAATCTACTCATTCAGATTTGGCTGTTAATTCAAATGCTGAAAATCTTTTTCTATGGAAAATGCAGTTTAATCTATCCAGGGCCACTTACAAACTGAAATTCAGGAATGGAAATTTATTTGATTTCAAAAAAAGACCAGCTTTTTAAAAGATGGAGATAGTTTGCATAGATAATGTACATACTATTATATGTAATAAAATAAAGGTAATTCAATATAAGGGTGATTCTTTTTCTTGTACGTTAAATCTCTAGGATTTATCTTTTTTGTCTGTGATGAATATTTTCAGACTGAAGTACCTGTAGGAAAAATGCACACAAAAATCTCTGTGTAAAATTTGAAATCTTAAAATGGGCAGAAAGTTGATAGCAAACAATACATATATGACTTGGTTCCATAAAGATTTTAGGAGCTGTAAAATCAGATAAAACCCCAATATCCATTATACTTTACAGGTTCAGAATTTATAGCTGGGGCCCCAGCAGCACTTTTTGTTAATTCCACTCCAATTTTATCAATAATTCTGTCTGAACTACAAGTACAAGTGCAAGATTCTTTGAAGTCTGGGGACAAAATTCAGCCAAATTATCTCTGGGCAAATTTCTGTCAACACAAAGCCCTGTGGAGCTGATTTAAAGTCAATAGGAGCTTTTAATGAACAAGAGAATTAGAGTGGCAGGGGGCACACAGGAGCAGTCTGTGCCACCCTTGTTCCTCACTACACAATACTGGGTTTATGCAGTGGGCGGAAGGAAAAGAAACTGATTACAAAGAACAGCCACCAAAAGAAAGGCTGGCAAAAAAGGAAGAGTGAGGAAACTGCTTGTCCAGCCCCTGTTGTGGATAGCACCATAACACAGGAGCAGAATGCAGGGCTGCCTGTCACGCTTTCATATTAGACATTTGTGGATGTTAAACATTCCTAAATGAGAGAGACACATGATCAAGGCAGCTTCACAAAGGTGAAGCAAGAATAAGCAAAACAGTCCACCAACTTCACTGCTAAATATATTGAATATAATACTGTAAATGCTGCTGAAATATTCAGGCAGGCTGAATGGTAATTACATATTTGCTTTCTCTGAGCTTCTGTTTGTGTTCCTTTTCTATCCCAACTGAAACTGAGCTAAAAGTGCTGCTGCAGACTGAGAAGATCCTGTGCCTGCAATAGAAGGAGGGACAGTCATACAATAGCCTAGAACTCCCCAAGCAGAGATGAGTGCATGTCTTAGGTTGGATATGGCAAAGAGACAACCTCATCCATCACACAATTACCTCTAGGGCAGAAGAGGGAGCCATTTAAAGGGACACAACACTACCCAATGACTAGAGACAAAAAGCAAAGATTATCTTCAAAACTGAAATTATGCAGGAACTATTAGGTGTATAATGGTTTATAATTTCATTCTGCTTCCACTAAAATCAGTCTGACTATTTCAACCTGAGCAGAATTGGGCCTGCTGTTATTTCTCAGGGGAAGTTTGATTAAAGTATGACAGCTATATTATACTGATAACAAAGAGCACTGCAGTAACAGTAGAAACTCCAAGCTGTCAAGCTCTTGAAATGGAAGGTTCTATCTACCAGCTGTGGTGTGAGTCCAGTATGCTGAATCACCACATCCTGCTCTGTGTCAGGTTTTTGGAATTTGCCTATCCAAAGAATTACTAGCCTGACCTCTCCTGGCCCCTGAAATCAATCAAGAAGAAAATTAAATGGTACTAGATTATCTATAAAACAATTGTTTAAGCATGCAAATTTGTAGAGATCTGATGTGTCTCAGGAAAAAAACAAAGGATTACTACTTGACAGCTGGCCACTAAAAATTGCAAGTTTTAAATCTATTATTCGTTGGATGTACTAACAGAATTACCAAGAAGCTCAGTGTTGCAGCTGAAAATTCTGTGATGAAGCCTTGATGAAAAAAATCAAGGCTTTTCTCCAAAGGTGTTGATTCATTGAAACTAAAACTTCTGCTAGACTGGGTAATTTTCCATGGATTAGAGAGAGCATGAGTTTGTCCAGAACAATCCAAACTCAGGTCTCAAACTGAATTAGAAAATAATTTCAACTTGGTATTTTCCCACAGATAGATATGCAATCACTATTTACTTGCTGCTTATAGCTGGTTGAACCAAGGAAGTCTTAAGTTCTTACATTCAAGAAATTATTTAGCATTCAAAATTGAAAACTTTTTGAGCTATCTGTCAACCAATTCCCCTTTTCAATTTTTTTCTTAAAATCTTTCTGTCTTTCGAAGGCTGTAAAATATTTGAGAGTGGGATATCAGCTCATTTCCTGTGCCCCTGGATTAGCACATTGACCACTGACCAATGCTGTCACTTTGAAAGCAGCCCTTTGAAAGCAGCCCTTTTCCTATTTTCACAGCAGGCTAAGTTTTCAATTTGGTTTTTGGATTTATTTTGGGAGGTCTTTTGGGGTTTTTTTTTTCCTTTTTTTCAGTTTTGCATGCCAAACACTTATCCAGAGCACATTTCTAATCATGTGGTATTCCTCAACTGTTAATTCCGCTGTATCTTTGCCTATTCACAACTCGTTATGTAAGATTAGTAACCTAAATCATGTGGCAGTGCTCCTACTCTGTGACTGGATGATGGTGAGTGCCTACTGGGGCACTGATACCTTATTTGCAAATAAAATAAGTTGTCACTTAGTGAAAAGCCAAACATTTGTGTGGGCAGATGTCCATTAGCACAAATGTTCAGGGATTAATCACCAAAAGGGGTGTGAACACTTTTGAATAGAAAAGCAATTTAGAATTCATGCAAACATTTGTGAATAATTTCCCAAGCTTTTCTTTTGCTTGGAGAAGGCCTAATGTTTTGGTGTGGGACTCACTGATTATTTCAGTGCAAAATGGAGTATTAAAACTGAGACATGAATTCAAATTTAACTGAGACATTTACAAGTAAATTTACTTCACTGTGCTTTCAGGTTGTACTTTCTACTTTATTGGTTGCAAGCTGAAAGCATTTTACAAAGCGGGGCTGTTCCCTGTAATATAGTGTAGCCACCCAGTGCAGAAGTCAAGGACCATTTTGGGACGCCTTAAACTGATCAAATAATTTCTGTTTGCAAATCTGTATGCTCTTTTAAATACTATATGGTTTAGTGGTATATTGCAATTGTTATTTGCAGAGAGATGGATCTTGCACAGTGCTTTAAGAAGCGATCTCTCCCTTAACATGCTTATCAAGCGTGCATTACCTCAAAGACATTATCTGTATCATTAAATGCAGCTTTGCAACAGAAGCAGGGTTTTCTACCTGTGATTTACGGACTACAGAAAATGGTTTTTAAACATGCAGCCTTGTGGAAACAGAGCCCTTACACTTGCAAGACATGAAATATTACAAGGACCCTGCACATGAAAATTGGTGTAGGATTGTTCATTGCTGATTAGATGGCTTGTTACAGGTGGTTCTCTCCCTACTGCAGCCAGAGAATGTTAGAAAGAATTTACTGCAGAGAATTTTAACAAAAGCAGATAAGCAAACAAAGATGCTTGCTTGATTGTATCAGATAATAGAGCTTTGGAAAAACTTACATTTGTATTAGAGTCTGTGAGTCACAGAAAACTATTTACTCAACTTCTCACACTAATATTTTAAAAGGCAGTTTGTGAGTATTAAGAGCTTGATCTTTGGAATAGCAAAGATTTACTTTGAACTAAAGGTACAGAATTAGATTCCTAGCACTCGATATGTGCTTTTAAAGAAAAAATACTGCAATTATATTTTAAGT
Organism: Melospiza melodia melodia; assembly: GCF_035770615.1. Classification (NCBI taxonomy): domain Eukaryota; kingdom Metazoa; phylum Chordata; class Aves; order Passeriformes; family Passerellidae; genus Melospiza; species Melospiza melodia. The sequence continues at coordinate 23,603,064 of NC_086201.1, read as the reverse complement.
ACATATCTTACTATAATAATATATCCATTAGTTATAAACACCAGCAGTTGTTCAAGCACAGCTGTTTACAATAATATACGACCTGACCTTCATAACAAATCCATGTAACTTAAAGAAGACCTAATGCTATGATCACAAAATACAAACCAGAAAAGGAAGCACAAGGTCTGACCAATACCAGGAACATCCCTTTTTACCACATTATTTTCTCTTTCTCTCTCCCCTCTTCCCCTCTGCCCTATGATGTATTAATTGAAAAAAAGAGCAGATTTTTTATACAGTCTCTGAACTCTTGTTACATGTTTGTCTTTCCTTTCCCCATGGGTGTTATCAGCATGAACTTACTTAAATTTTCTCTACAATAAAGCACTATTATAACCTGCCAGCACCACTTAATAAGCTGAAAATTTGTATTGCAGTGTATAAAATCTGGTCTTTTTTTCTTGGAAAAAAAGGACACCTGCTAAAACAGGACTAGGAAACCATCAGTGAGAAAAACTAACCTCCTAAAATGCTCTTCTTGGTTTGCATAGTTGAGTTGAACATCTTAGACAATGATCAGAATGTAGGGAGAGCTGTCCTGTGGAGAAAACATAGGGAACAGCCAGAGGACAAAAGCCTTTGTGTATGATGAAAACAAAGAAACAGCCTTTCATTCACCTGGAGGTGCAGTTTGTGGGTAGAAATGAATGAGTGGGAGAGTGAGATAATGCACACCAGAATTGCTGTGTGAGGTGCAACTGTGACAGCTGGCCAATAGCACATTAAAGATGAAACCAGGTCGTGGGATGTGACAGACATTCCCATCTTCCTCCCTTGTGTTACTTTTGGCATAATGGTTTTGTGTCTTGCTGGTGAAGCCCAGTTATGGTAAGAAATACTCAATAGCTATCATTATCACAGTGTCCATCCCTCAGTCCCCTCACCAAATCCCACTGTCAGCAAAGAAATAACCACGAGCTTCTTTACATGTGACCTTTGCCTGTGAGATCCCTATATTGGCTAGGAAAAGAACTATAGGAAGAAAACTGATATACACTCAGAAAACAAAACCAAAAAAGCCATCTTGGGGTGGATGAAACAACTCTCTACTGTTACTGACACTAATGAGAACAGGAGAAAGTTACATATCAAATATGGTTGCTAGATATATTTATATAAAGAAAAAATATTTTTATATTTAAAAATATAAAAATCTATTTTGAATACTTTTTATGCCAGGTAAGAGCAGCGCAGCAATGCTGTGGTGCCTGCAGGAAGTGCTGGGGGTGTTTTCCCTGCTGAGGCTGAGGAGCAGCCCCGCTGAGCCCTGCTCTGCAAACCAACAGCTGCGGCGGATCAGGAGGGGCTGCAGCACAGTCAGTGCCCAGCTCCTGTAGCAGAGTGCTCCTCCAAGGGTCCCCAGTGAGAGCCAGCTGGAACCAGTTGATGTGTTAAGATGGGAGCTTGTGCTTAGCAGTGCTGCTGGGTTTGGGCACAGGCACTGAAAGAAACACAATCTGACTCTGACTGAGTCCTGAAAACACATGGGAGTAAAATGAGCTATGGAAATATTCTGAGTGGAAAATCAGGGCAGATAAAAGCAGATAAAATGCCATAGTGTAAACTGTTGAAAAATGTGTAGGACAACCACAGATGTTTTAAACTCCTGCTTGTGATGAATAGGGTCTGTGTAACTTAGTATCTGTTAACAACAGCTTCTGTGCATTTTATTTCTTGCAATAGTTTTTAGGCCACAAGTGAGAAGGCGTACAATGACTTTTCAAGTGAGCAAGTGTCCTCATTTTGTTGCATTAATGAGTAGTATGAGAATGTAATTTTACAAAATTTGATCACAGAAACAAAATCTAGCTCATTTCCAGGATCCCACAGTGTTAAAAAGCAGTACTTTTACTACATATAGTTAAAAACCAGAATCATTGCTTACAGGTAGTTCCTTTACTCTTTCCAATTCTAAGACAATGACTTGTATTTGCTAAGTCATATTCTAACCACGGAGGGGCAGAGAGGGACATTAGGGCTGCAGACAGCTGGGAAGAGAATCACAACAGCCCACTCCCGTGATCCCATGATTCTTTGTAGCCAGCTTGAGCATCTCCTTGAAAGAGTGAACTGCCCAAAGAAGAAGCATGCAAAATAATTGGTTGTGAGTCTTCAGAGAGTTATACAGAACACCACAAACATAGGTTAATCTGCCATCTGGATTCTTTCTAGAGGAAATTGTTTTAGAGACTTGTGAGTGAGCTTTTATTTTGAGAACTAAGAGACAAAATATGATCCCTTCTGTATCCATGGGAAAAGATTTCCCTCTAAAAACTTTGCAGGGAATAAATAAAGGACTCTTTGGCATTAGCTGTGACTGATGCTGCGTGGATACTCAGACACAGCCCAATATCTGAAAAGAAAGTCTAGCCCTGACGTCCAAGCTAGCTATGCATTGCTCTTACCTATGTTTTATAAACATCTGAGGTTCTGAGAAACAGCAATTAATTAGTGGGTGATATTCTAGGAGTGACAATCATTTATTGTATTATTTATCTTTTTTAAAAATTTTCTCTTAAAGGAACTATTTACAGGCTTGTTTTTTTTTAATTTACTAAATACTATAATGCTTCATAAATTCTTCCATGTGGGTCTGTAACTGTATATGAAATTAATTATTGTCTAAAGCAAACAACATTTCACAAACAAAGCCTCTAGTAGAGATGGATCCTTAAAATGTCTGGGGTGGCACTTTACTATTTCAGCTCTGTAAGTGGGCATTAAGACAAGCATAACAGCCAAAGCTTGAATCTTCAGATGACTAATTTCTCTAATACTATTGAGATTTAAGTGTCTAACTACTTTTACAAAGCTGGCAGTATAGAGTGAGACTCTTACTGTAGCACAGAAATTTTTAACTAAGCTAGCATTTCTCAATTTGCATGAAAAATAGTAGTTGCTTTCCTAAAAAGATCCTATCCCTGTCAGGCTCTGAGAATGTGGAGGCAGGAAGTATGTTTAATATTTCATTCAGCGTGCTCTTCTGGGGGAAGAAAAAAAAATTGGTTCTCAGGATCTTTTGTGCAAGAAGATGGTGGTTAAGGTTACACTCCCACAGTTCATAGGAAGCTGGTGGGCGTAAATCATGCAGTTGGTTTCTGGCACACTGCCACGGGCACACAGGTGGTTCATTGCAGCTCTAAAAGACATGAGGAAGTTGTCTTCCAATGATAAGTATAGCTCATAGCTTTGTTAACATTCCTTTACAAACACTTCTAGGTAGGACCTGCATAAAAAAATTAAGATTTTATTTATATATGTTTTGTGTTTGAATTTCTCATGAGGCAGCTGAAGAAGCAGTTGAAGATTCTAACAATTTTATATAATATGGATGGTGAGACAATTTAACCTATTTCGATCTTGCAAGGAAAGAAGAGTTTAATTTCACAGATAAAGTTCAGATCCCTAATGCATCATGATCTAAAATCTCTCTCTTAAATGATGGATTATCAAAGGGTTAAATGAGAGCTAGCTAAATTTTTCCTGTCCAGTATTTCTGGGATTATATTCTGCTCTGTTCATTCTTGTTTTCCCCAGGGGATTTATTTGTCCTTCTGCTGTTTCAGCTAAAAATTCCCACCAAGCTGTTTTCTCACTGTGGTAATGGTAGGAGGCATGAATGTCACTGTGTCCAAAATCCGCCCTCTTGACTGTGAATTCCCATCCTTGGGCTCTCCTGTGCTGCCCCTTCAAATGGTGTAAGAGCACCTCGTTCCTGGGATTTTGCAGTCACAGAAAAGTATGCGCTGGCAGCTTTTCCAATAGTCAGACAGAAATATTAACCACAGTTGGAATTGTGTGAATTTTTTCTGCCTAGGTGTGTTGCCTTTCCCTTGTTCCTGCAGATCCCTTTCCCTCGTTCCTGTCTGTGCTGCGTATTTACAAAGAGGAACATGCGAGTGGAAATGAGTTTGTGTGCAATTACCTGATCACCAGTCAAGCCTGTTACAGTACTCATGTTTGCAGGTTTATTATTTACTGCTTAATTTGGTAAGACAGGTGACATCGTGATTTGACAGCACTTACCACCTGAAAGAATACCAAACCTTTGGAAGAGATAAGTCTTGTTCTCTTGCACAAATTGTTCTTTTGACTACAAATATTAAAACTCAGTCAATACCAGGGAATACCGATGAATTCTTATCTTCCCTCTTGGGAAATCAAAAGAGAAAAAAAAACCCAACAAATTACATGGTTTGCCACTAATAACAATGATCCCAAGTGAAAGAAAGCTAGCCATTGTTTCTGTCTCAAATTTCAACACTTTGTGCTGACGTTACAGTATTTAAGATCCTCAGATTGTTACTGATGTACAAATACATTCATCCACTATTTACTTTCTAGGATATGTCTTGGCTTTAGCATGTGTTCTTTGACAGATAACTGATTCAAACCCTTTAGTTTCATATAGAGGATGTTTGCAGATTTTACAGAGAACTAGATCGGTACGCTTCAGTTCTGACTCGCCATGGAGACCACCTCAAATAGTCATTAATTGCACTGGAATCTGAAGTTAGTATTCATCCACAGACACTAACACTGGCTGGTTGTGTGGCCTTGTCAGAATGCCTGAGCTCCTCCTGTGTGAACCTGCTTCCCAGCTTTAGAGGACAGGACATACTCCTTGTCTGTGCAGCTCTTCAGAGTCATTGTCAGGATATTTATAATGTAAGGAAAATGATTGCTTCTCATTAAGCTTATGATTCTTACACCTAAAACTTTGAGCAATGAAAAATATCTAGTAACATGTATAGCATGAAAACATAGAAGAAAAGTTAATAATGAACCAGACCATAAGTGTTTTAAACACCATAAGTGTTCTTATAATCGTATTTTTCCTGAATGTGCTGTTTATTTTTCTATTCTATTTAATATTTAAATAAAGTCTCAAGTAACAATTCTTAAATTGCTAACAGTCATCTCAGCGTCAAATGAAAACAGTGAGACAGAGAAAGCAGGATTCTGCTCTCATTAAACCTAAGGAGAAATTCAAGGTGCTATCTGTTGACAGTGGAGTCTTGCTGATACCAATGCAGGTGTTACAGTGTGAGCATCACACATCAAAATGGGACTTCTTCAACAGCTGCAAATCTGCAAAGCAAGGCCTTTCCTTGACTCATTTATATTTGAAGGGAAAGTAACTGATTAACAGAAGATGAAATAGAAGTAGTGATGTCCCTTTGGTGCAAGTTATCAAGTGTCAGGTGAGAGGATCAGGTGGCCCTGAGAGAATTTTACCTGCTTTTAAAAAAATTCTTTTATTTCCCTCTTTTGCTCATTACTGCACAGACAATTGTTAGGAAAAGCTTCAAGACAGGAGTTTCTGTTTCTTTTGCCATGATGAGTTGAGCTGAATCTCCACCCAGCGCTACTACACACACAGACCAGCAGAAGCAATTGTCAGTTAGTCCTGAAGACAAAATAAGAAATGGTGGTGGCATTTTTGGTCTAGCAGGAAATGGCACAATAGACCATAGAATTCCACCATTGTAAAGAGTTAAATAATGGTTAAAATAACAGGA